>NC_047057.1:57980830-58293001 GCF_000738735.6 Corvus cornix cornix | reverse complement strand
GTAGCTGAAAAAAGTGTAATTGGAAAGAGCTCACTTCTGATATTGGTAGGGGCATTGTTATGAGTGTTATCCTCTCTTCTAAAATACACAGCCTTAAATTACCACAGCATTGCTGCTTTTCCATTTAATCATTAATATTTATTGTTTGTGTACGGCCCTACTGATACAACCTCTGTTTGTCCTGCTTATTATGTAAGTATGAGAGTGAAATCTTTCCTTGTTCTCAGAGGTGTGAGGTGAATTAGCTTAACAACCTATGCTACATGATCCAAAACTACTTCTCAAGTTTTATACATAGAAAAATAATGGTATTGAGTTCATGTGGGCTCTTGGCTGTGTTGTTTTCGTATATAGATTGAAAAGCCAATGAAATTATTCCCTCCCTAAGTCCTGTGTTTGGAGCATTTTGGAAATTATTTTCAAAACAGTGACAGGAAATAAACTTTGTCAACATCTGGAGATATTTCAAAAGCTAAGGTTCTTCTGTAGCCCTGGGACTGGAATCTGAAATATCACCAAGAATAATGTGTTAGTACTTTTCTTTTTCTTTTTTTTTTTTTTTTCCCCTAAGGTGCTTTGTGGAGCTCATGTGACTTGCCTTGAGACCTGTTGTGTTGCTGTTTATAAGCACCTGACTATCAGGCCAGGTCTGGATTGTTTGAGTTGCTGGAGAGCAAAGGCCTGTCAGGTTTTAGTGCCCCTTGGCTGCACACAGCACTGTAGTCTTTGTCTGTTTGCACTGGATCCTGCTGAGCAGTTGCTCTTTGAGGTTGCGTTTGTGCCATACAGAAACCAACTGTGCTTTCAGACATTAATGTTGACCTTGCTGGTTTGGGTTGTTCCCTCCAGCCAGAAGCAGCTGTGTCACCCTGCCACACATCAGCAGCAAGGAAAACATCCCTTCACCCTGTGTTCACAGAGGGGAAAATGCCTTCACTTCTGTGCAGGGAAGGATTAGATTAGTGGATTTGGGAACTGTGGGTAATCTTTTTGAAACTGCAGAAATGTCATCTCACCCATGAATCTGGAGACTGGAGAGCCATAAAGTAGGCTGAGGCAGCGGGGGGGTCTGGGTAGCTCTGCAGGACTGTGTGTGAGTACACAATAAAAAGGCTACAGGACTAAACAGAATAAACAGGTAAGTGCTAAACAAAATGCCCTTTTATCATCTGTATTTCCTTTCTGTGTAAATCCAAGGAGTGGCCTCAGAAACATCAAGCTGCTCTCATGTACCTGGGTCCAACTGAGAGACCTCCAGAAGAGCCAGATGAGAAACCGTCCAGACCTCCTTTGTATGTGAGGCTTTACAGACGGCTTCGATCGTACTGGTCATCTCCCAAAGGTGGGCTGGGTGTGTTCTGGCATGAACTCACAGACAGGCTCTACTCCTCTGATAGGTCCAGGGGTGTGTTGTGTGGAGGGCCTGTCTACTTTACTGCTCTCTTTTTTATTACTATTATTTATGTGTTTGTTTACTTTTTTCGTTTATTTAAACTGTGATTTTTGTCAAGATAGTTATGGTGGTATCTGTCAGAAATGGAACAGAGTGGTCCTGCCAATGTTTGTGGTCTCATAAACAAATACTCATTTGTAAAGAGACCAGGGTATTCTCTGGACTCACAGTTGCCACTGCTGTGGAGGCATCCATAGAGGTTACTTGGCACTTCTGGGTGAGCTTCTTGAAATCTTCTTCCAGCAGAATGGCTTCTTAGTGAGCTGGGGAGAGAGGAGCAGCCTTTGCTTTCCAGGGTGGGGAGAGTTGCTGACACAGAGCAACAAATGTTACTTTAAATAGAACAGTAAAATTTGGGCCATGCAGAAGCCCTAAATTTCTCTGGGTGCATTAAATTCTTTCTGTACCATAAACTTTGTGTTCTCTGAGCCTCTCTTGGGTGGGGCTGTTGTCTGGGCAGTGCACGTGGCAGGCCACAGGAGGAAAGAGAGTGGGTATTTTGCATAGTCTGGTACAAAGACCTCGTTCCTCCTTGGCTAGCAGAGGTGATTCATGCAGGAGCATGAACCAAGTGACCTGGATAGGAGAACTGAACTATCGAGCTTCCTCCTGTAGAAAATATGTGTTACCACAGCATTCTGAACACTGGATTCTTGGTTTTTTTGCAGCAGCATTTAATGGGTTTTCTAAGTGTTCCTGTAACCAGCCCAGGAGATCTGTTACTCCCTGGACATAAGGACTCACAGAGCTGTGATGTACTGTGCTTGACAGTCTTTTCTGCTACTGTGTAAATGCTGATGGTATCTTTTTCTTTTCCTCAGTACTCCCAAGCTCCCTTTTCCCTTTTTAAGATTTTGACATTTTAGAGAAACAAAACTAGTGGCCAAAATGGCTCTGACTGATTTTTCTGTCTGACGTCATGCTTCGTAGTGATCTGTGTAATTAAATTCCACTTAATGATTGGTATCTTCTCTTCCTGATATGCAGAATTCCCCCAGGAGGTAGCTCCAGAGGACTGGGAAGAACTGAAGCTATCCACTATTGAGCTTTCCATTGCAACTCGGAACAGGCAGCTTGATCTAACAGTAAGACAATAACATAAATGGATTCCAAATGCTGCCTGCTCAGAGTTTTCCTTTCTTGCTGAACTCCCATTCTTGTGTCTATATAAATAACATTTACTACCTCGTGTAAGAAGAGGTCCATGATTGAATCCAGGAATGGGCAAGTTTCAGAGCCAGTGTAAAAGTACTGGAGACCAATGTAAAACTGGGATGCAGTGGGATCAGAAAGAATTTGTACAGCAAGGTTTCAGTAGCCAAACAGAAGCTTTAGGATTGCCTGTCAGTAAACTAAGCACCAAGAAGCATTCCTTTTCCTTTTTACCTATATGAGAGTGATTCTGTTTCATCAACTACTGCTAGAAGGAAGCTGAGCCTGAATGTCTAGCTGGAATTTTTGATTTTTCTCTCTTTTTTTGGACTTTCAGAGTGGAGTTAAAAATAATTGGTACTAGGGAAAAGACAGGGGCTACACTGATTTGAAGGAAAGGAAATGCAAGTGGCTGTGGAAGAATAGAAGCAAGGCAGCAAAGGAACTGTTCTTGTCATAACCTTCTCAGCATGTTCATGCTGTTCATTCATTGTTTTAGAACCTGTCTCTGGCTTATGCCTGTGTTTTGGTGCAGTTTTACTTCTGGGAAAGCTATTTGGATGTATGTCAGTCTTTACTGGAAAATGCAAACACAGTGATCCTATACTTGTGAGCTTCCCTTCGTTTCCTCCTCATGGCTTCAGGAAACCCTTGCCACTATACCCAGGTTAACAGGAAGTGTTGAACTCACTGCAGCATATTTCTTCCTTAGAATTCAGGGTCTTTAAGAACATGAAAACTTGAGTGATATTGATGTGTTATTTTGTAGGATCAGACCAAAAAAACCCAAACAGGAGAGTATAGTTTTTAAAATGTTCTCCTGTTTTCTCCTTAGAATGTACCACATGAACTTCAGTTTCTTCTTTGTTGTGGTTTATTATTTGGACTGTCAGTGTCCTAGTAATGGTAGAAGCTAGACAGAGACTAGTATTTTGGGGTTTTTTTAGTGGTTTCTAGATGGCACTCAAACACAAGAGATTTGGTTACTGAACTGGATTGGAGTCAGTGATATAAAGTAATAACAGACCTGCCGAGAACTGAAAAAGTATCTTGATTGGCACAAACTAGCCCTTATGCCCTTTTTTTGTTGTTGGTTTTGTCTCCTTCAGGCCTTCAAGATGCACTTTAATATTGGTTTGGAAAAAAAAGAAGTGATGTAGGGTTCTCAGGTCTCTTGCACAGCCTAGAAAAATGGACAAGTTCATGTTAGACCAGTTGTACTTTCCTGTTGTAGAGTTGGAAGTATCTTGATGCTGCATCTTTTTTTCTACAAGTGTGGACCCTTACTACTGCTCTAAAGTCCCTCTCTTGTAACCATTGTCCCTGTAGCCCTCAAAGCTGAATAGCAACTCTCTGGAATCGATACCAGGCCGTATCTGCTGACTGCTGCCAGCCACTCCTGTCTCGAATCTCACCTCAGATTCGTGCCTAGGCTGCCCCATTGAAGAGAAGCTGATAAAGCCATACAGATGCAGCACAAGCAGTGCCAAGACTACATCTGCAGAACAGCAAAGGAATAGACCAAGTTATACTAATAGATGCATTTATTTTTACTTTCGTCATTTTGATTGCATCTGCACTAGGACTTTTTCCAGGACAGAAATATTAAAATAAATGAAAAAATAAGTTGCATCTTAATCAAAGTTGCTTTCCCAGAAAAAGCTTTACTGTATACTCAGTTTAAGGTCAGGCTGTAAATAGGAAAGAAGCTAAGTAAGGAGTTTAAAGGATTGTTACCAAGGACACTTTGATTTCCAATTTGTATTGTTTAAAATGCTCTTACTGTGGTGCTTGGTGGCCAAATGTTGTATCATTGTACTATTGCTGAAATTCATGAAAGACCCATTGAATAGAAATTAAATTAGTAAACCTAAGAGATCTGCTATTGTCTTTAAACGTAACAAGAAGCCAAATGTGTGACTCATTATTTTGCTTCTTGTGGTATTTATTGAATATTCATTAATGGGAAAATACTGTCTATAATTTCGAATTCAGATCTCAAGTTGAGATTTGAATAAAGCATGAAATGCAGAAATGCATCTTCCGCCTCCTTTTGTGGGACAAAGGACTGGCCGTTGTGTGAACATATTGCAGTATCCTGGGTGTGGCATTTTCAAATGTTAACTGCTTGATTTCTGAATCCTTTTTTGCACAGCGCACTGAGGACTTCATGGACATTTGCATTGAAGCAGAGAGTATCAGCAAAGGGGAGTTTGTTCACAGAGGGTGAGTATGGGAATGCTGTGAAAAGGGGACAGAATCTCAGAAAAGTGTACTGGTTTCCTCTCATGCTGTGCTGCAAAATTCAGAAGCAGAGGACTGCAAAGCACAGCAGTCAGTAATGCTTCATGGGGGCTAATGATTTTGGTCTTTAAAATTCTTACTCATTTTCTGCTTCTCTAAACAAGGCAGAACTACAGAACCTGGAGTGTTGGTATTCAGAACCTGGAGTTCTCCCTAGCTTCTGAGTTTGCTATACCTTTCATCTTTTCCCCTGTTGCTCTAAGTCAGTACTGCTTGGATATTACTGTCATAACTGAGTTCTATAGGCAGCCATGCAGACTTACCCCAGAATCTTTGAGCCCTAGCTGCTCAGTGGGTTGAGAGGTGGGTCACAGAGCTGGTGTATTTGTACTAGTGGTACCTGGGAGTTCTTGGCCCTAAGGAAAAAGCTTCCTTGTCTCAATAGCTCTTGTGAGAAATTAGGTCTGAGCTGGAAGAACTTTGGAAGATGTGAATTTAAACAGGGACTTTAAGCAAATGTATTGGTCCAGCTTGTACATGGAATAAGAAGGCTGCAGGAATGAGGAAGCAGCATGTGAAGAAAGTGAATGTTACTCACTTTCCTTTGTGCTTGTGGTGTTGCCTTGTAGTGTGCTTGTTCCTCCTGCTCTCACCAGATGCAAATCAGAGCTGCCTTTTCTGGCTCCTTCTTACAGTCCCACTCACAAATACATTGCGGCTTCAGTGCAGGTTTTATCAGCAACAGATTTTCCTGCTAAATCCGAGGGAGCTCCTCTCCATATTACCTTTTAATTTGCTGTTTTCTCAGTCTTCGAGCTCCCTCTAGTGAAAACAATGGGAGGATTTCAGTGCAGTTTTACCTGCTTGTCATCACCCTAATAATTCCCGCAAGATACTTGTTTATAATACCAATGGCAGCTCAGGCCCCTTGTTTCAGCATCCCAGGAGCCTCAGTGGGAATAGAAGTTTCTGACCTATGCAAACACTGTAAGTGGGGTTACCACCTGCAACTGCTTTTAAATTGCATGAGCATGTGGACCATGGTTGCTTGGGACTGATTTGTTTGCTTTGAAGGCTACAGAGGGAAAGGAGGAGGTGGTTTTCCTATTAGAAGCAAAAGGAATCTGGTTTCCTAAAGGAGCGAGACAAAGGAGATGCTGTTCTGAGTTCTCAAAGACTTTGCTAGCAGAAAAAGGTAGATGAGCTTGTGTGACTTGAGGGAGGCATATTCAAGTGTATTCCCACTGTAAGTAATACCTCTTGTGTTGACTGGACATGCTTCCTGCAGTAGTGTGGTACATTTTCTGACTACAGTTAGTGTCGTGCAGAAAAAGCCTCTGAGGAGCATTAGCATTGCCCTGCTGTTGAGAGCTAATTAGAGGCAGTACTGGAAGCTTTGAGCTGTTCAAGCAAAGTTCAGAGAAACAAGCTCTTTTGATTAAATAGTGCCAAAAATCCTGTAGGTAACAAAGAAAGACAAAGAGAGGTGTGTGGGGTGGGGGAGCAGTGGGAGGGACTGGTTAGTTGTACAGAGAGGAGTCACAGCAGAAAAAATGTGCCCTGTTTTCTCAAGGCTGAATCAGGGTGTTCAGAGATCCCACTGTGCCTTTGCCAGCTGGGTTTTGAGTCAAGCCCATTATCAGAGGCCCCCCCATTGCCTAGCACAACAGGGTTTGTCTTTGGAAATGTGTGAAACAGCTCTTTCTTTTTTCTTCTTTTTTAGTGCATAGTTTAAATACCAGAATTTGGGGGGTTGGAAAGATTTTTAGGGGAAATACCTTATCAGTGCAGATATAAAAAGGTTTTTTATATTGGAGAGGGCACTGACATGAGCTGCTGAGAACTGATGGGTCACACAGAGAAAACCATGCATCCAGCAGGAAACTACCATGGAGGCTCAGGCAGTGTGTGTGTCTGGGGAGGTGTGGAGATGCATCAGTGTGCTGGAGGGTAGCTGCTGTTGAATTTCAAAGAAAGGAGGAGGTCATCCCAGGTGTATAAAAGTGCCCTCTGGCTGTGGATCAAATTTGTGTGAACAAGAGCATCTGCAGCAGCCATAGAGCCGATGTTTAGATAAGGTGGGGAAGAAGAGTTGTTTGCAATGGAGAGCTTACTAAGAAGTGCTGCAGGGAAGGAGAGCAGGCATGGAAAGTGTGGCATCAGTAATCCACATCCTGGTAGCCAGTTTAGATTGTGTATATGTACGTATGGAGAGCTGTCACTCTGGGGCATGAGTACAGTTATCAGCAACAGTACAGCAAACTGGGGTGTTTTTGTTAGAGGCCTCACTCTAAATTGTTTCACATTGGCAGCTTCTGGAGATGAAAACTAGGTTCCAGTTGTATGTTATGTGCTGTAGGTGTTGTGGTTCTCTCTCTGCCTGTATTTTTGTGATTCAGCATATAGAGTGGGATGCAACAATCAATAGAAACTTGCTGTTAGACTTCTGGTCTTGTTCCTGTTTCACATTGCTGTCTGGTCTTGAGTGAGGAGCAGAGTCGAAGGGAAATGAATTACGATATTTTTATGTGGGACCGCTAGAGGGATGATACTGCAAGTGGGGTTGTGTCTTACTTGTTTCTACCAGTGTTATCCTTTGATTGATCTTTGATTCCATGTCTTGGCTTTTTTGAGTTTACCTTGACCTCATAATTACATCTCTATAGAGAGCGCTTCATGTGCCTTCATTGACCAAAAAAATCTGCTTGCTCCCCGGAGTATGCCTTGTGTGTATCTAGTATCTAGGACCCCGTATGTTAAACTCCAAGCAGGTTAAACTTTAGGTGGGAAATCTTGCTGCTTGTTTGTACAGCACTGTATAAACTGACAGTATTGCATGCCATCAATGATTTATAATTTATATTGCTGGAGGATGTTTAATTCCCTCACAGTCACTCATCAATCTTTTAGTGTATACATATTTGATTAAAACCAAACTTGCACTGTTAGTATTGCTTCCGTCCTTCCCTGCCCTTTCCTTAGTTTTTCTTCCTTTTGTCTTTGATTAGCATCTCCTGTTTCAACCCTCTCTTCTCATGTTCCTTCTCTGGGATTTTCTGTGACTTTAAGAGGTGCTTGCCTTCCTCAGGGCATAGAAGACTTGGTATACAGGGAGATTCTGACATGTTTTTGTGAGTTCTTCTCCTGGGCAATACTGAAATACACTCTGCTTTCATATCAGTCTACAGGATAGATGGAAATTTGGGGACAGCCGGCATTGCCCATCAGAGGAACATCTGTGATAATTCTGCCATGCTTGAGAGTTATGGTGTATTAACACTGTAATTCTGTGCTGTTCTCTTTGCTATTTGTGTGTTGCTGTGTGTCTGGAGAGGAGCCCAAGCTGACAGGTTTCTGCCTGGGGTGCAGTGTACCCTTTGCCAGTCAAAAGGTTACGTGTGTGGTCAGTCAGGAGGCCAGAGGAAGGTCAGCACAGCCCAGAGCTTGTGCTCCCTCTGCAGCAGCACTTGTGGGGAAAAGGAATCACAACTTGCTGTTTTGTAACACAAGTTACACTAGCTGAGCCAGTGACAGGAAAGCAGCCTAAAACTTGAAAAAGACCATGTGGCACTTGCACCACCAAGCAGTTTCTTGGAAAACTGCCTTCCATGTGCTCCCTTTTGACATCAGCAGGAGTAGGAAAGGAAGCAGCACTTATCTAAGTGCAGTACATAAACAAGAATGTCACAGGCACCAGAAGAGAGAAACTGACAAAAGCAGATATGTTACTTGGAATGGATAAAATGATGGGGGTTTCTTCATGAGTGATAACAGAAGCAGCTGATAAGACCAATCATGCTGCTGATTGGTGTCGATATGGAAAACATGGGGGTTTTGTTAGTTTTGAGATAGTAATTTAATGGTTCAAATAATTCTATCTTTCTTTGGCTTAGGGTCGTTTAGGTTGCTGGTAAGTTTAGGTGCATGGGATGTGAGGAGATGGTATTCACTGCAGGAAGTTCACAGTTCAGCATGGAAGTGAAGAGCACAAAACTGTGCTCTATGTTCAAATATATTCAGTGAGCCTCAGAGCAGAAGCTGGTTGGAGGCTGTCGGTGCATTCTGGTATGTATTGACTGCAGCAGAAGAGGGAAGGACTCTTCTACTTTTTCACAGTTAAACCCACAAATATTTGTATAATTTATGTAACCTCTAAGTTTACCAAATGCATAGTGATTTACCACAACAAAATGTCATCCTTGAAGAAGGCTGTTTCTGAGAGAAACATGTCCTTACCTTACCTCTCTTTTGGTTTGGACAGAAGTCAAAAGATGCGTGATCCACATATGTGCCCTGAAGGGAGTCAGTGCATCCAAGCCAGCAGATGCATCTTGCAACTTCCAGAGGTGAGAAGCTGAGAGAGCTGAAAAACTCTTTCACTTTGTTTCTTGTACCTGTTGATGCTGCACTTGAAGAAATTCCTACTCTAAACCTGGGAGATGATTGATTACACTGCAGGTGAGACACTCAGTTCCACAGTGCAGCTAATGAGGCCCTTGCCAGGACTGACATACTGCACTTCCCCAGGTGGTCTGTAAACCTGAGGGGGAGCTTTGTTCTGCCAGGAAATAGTGGCAGATCTTTTATGAAGACAGTCCTGGTGGTTAAAGGGTCTCTTACTTGAGTGTATTGCATATGAACAGGAAGTTCCACCTGAACATGAGGAAGAACTTCTGGAAGAAGAACTTTACTGTGCAGATAATCAGGCACTGGAACAGACTGCACAGAGAGGTTGTGGAGTCTCCCTCACTGGAAATACCTAAGAGCCATCTGGACACAATCCTGTGCAATGTGCTCTGGGATGACCCTGCTTGAACAGGGAGGTTGGACCAGATGATCCACTGTTGATTCCAACATACCCATTCTGTGATTCTGTGATATGCAGATCTTCTTCTCCTTAGCATTGAAGATGTGTACATTTTGCCCTAGAAAACACTGTGCTGTAGAGAAGAAGATTAATATTGGAGACAAAGGAGGGTAAGACAGGGCAAGGAAGCTGAGATCAGTATAAGGATGTGCCTCAAAACTTTGAAATGATGAAGCTGAGAAAGAAGACAAAGCTGTGCCCACCTGTGTAATTTAGATTCATCTTTTCCTGCCTCTAAGCTGTTATTGTGGCCCTGGGAGGGCATTTTCTTGTTTATACAAGGACATCAAATCAATCTCATAGATAATTTCTGTCTTCAAATGATCTATCATTTGGCAAAATAATTCCATATTAAGGGAGAATAGAATGTGTTGAAAGGCAAAAAAATCTGTCACTACCAAGTAAAAATAATGAATTATGATGTCATGATTAACTGGCATCCTAATACTTGCACTGAATTCAGATCATGGCAGATTTGTGATTCTGAAAGAACACTCTGCAGTGCTGGGCTAAGTACAGCTGGGCCATAAGTAAGGGTTGTGGTATAAAACGAGCTGTTCATACTGCAGCTGCTGCTGAGATCTTTGGAACATGGGTGCATGGTACAGGGCAGTGCTGTTCAACTCCATGGCCCAGCTCCAGTGAAGGAACTGGGGGCAGCTCAGATGAGTCTCACCAGCTTATGTTGATGGAGGTGGACTGCTTTGCTGTACCTTTTGTACTAGAACTTGTAAAAGTTCCTCTAGTCTGTGCTGTTCTGGTGTCTGAGTTCCCTTGGAGTTGGTTTGAGTGTCCATGTAGCACAGCCCTCCCATGAGTCAAGGGCATACAAAGCAGTCACTGAAGTTGTTTTTACGTAAAGTCAGCCTGCCATTTTGATGAATGGTTTTAATCACATGGTGACTTTATCAGCATTAAACACTTGAGAAAATTCTACTGTTGAGTAATTCCTGGCCAGTACATTACTTTGCATCTCATGTTTCAGATCAATATAGTGAAACAATACTGAAAGGGGTTTGTAACATGGATTTAATAGAAGTTACTTAACAGGCATTTCTGCAGATTAGTTTATGTCACCACTGGCAGACCCAAGATCTAAGTGCACATAATTGTAGTTCCAATAGCAAAGAATCCTTCAGTATAAACAATGTGGGTCATTAAAGCTTCCTAGTGTTTAATTATCACTAATTAGTAACTAAGTGAGGTAACATCTTATGCACCAGACTCTTAACACATTCTGTGCAGTGAAGGATAGGTCTCCCTGTTGTGGAGAGCAAATGGGCTGGAAGACAGAGGCATCTTGGTTGAGACTCAGCTAAGTATTCACCTGTAGTCTGTTAGTAAAATCAGCATTACAGGCTTGCTGAAATGATGTGTGATGTTTGACTGTTGTCTGCACACAGGGCGCTGAGGGATCCTTTGGCATTGATAATGAGGAGTATGAAGCTATGCCTGTGGAGGTGAAGCTCTTACCCCGGAAACTCCGCTTCTTCTGTGATCCCAGAATGAGGGAGCAGATGCTGCAGGCAGCAGTACAATGAGAATTCATGGCAGAGGGGCCAGTGTTAAACAGTCTTACCAGGGTCTCTTCAAGGCACATGAGACCTAACTAACTTGATTAACCCCACTAGACTAATAAGCCTTTTGGCTATTTTTATGTGTGAGGTACTTCCATTGGAAGTGTATGATTTGACTGGTCTCAAAGGGGTTAAAAATGCAAATGAAAATTCTGAAAAGTGCATGTTAACTTGATGGCATCTTTTTTTTCCCCTCCCCTAAGAAGTCATCATTGTTCCATTTACAGCACTGCAGGCTGAGTGCTGTGTGCCAGATGCTACTGCTGTAATGCAATTGTACATTAAAGTAAAATGAAAGTATACTTGTCCTTGTATTCTAAGAGTTTAGACCTACTTTACCCATGTAGAAATCTTGCAAAACCTGGGATCCTGGAAAAAAAATTATTTGGGGGGGAGTAGTGCTAAGTAATTCTATGAAACACTGGAATTGCCATGTTAAAACAGATGGTTGGTTATCTACTCTATACACAAATATTGGAGGTTGGTGATAAAAAGCTTTGGAGCAAGTTTAAAAATTCCCTGTATGTATCTGGATAAGATATTTATGCTAACTTTTTTCATCTTGCCAGATTCAACAGCAGAGAGTTCCAGTAATTATATAGTAGAAATATATTCCTTTGATCAATTTAGGTATATTGCACAGAAGGAAATTAGAAAACATCATTGACCCTAAGCTGTGTGAAGTGCATGTGGAAAGACTCTTTAACAAGCTGAGTCCTTTTTTTTGTAAGTATTCCTTTTATTCCTGCAGTAGTATAACACCAGTAAGGACATCCAAATAACATTTATTATTTATTGTGTCTGATTGCTCTTCTTTAATGTAAACAGTGCTCACCAGTCCATATGCAACCTCCATCCCCTGGAGCCTCAGTACCATAATTAGTTTTGTTGCTTTTATGAACTTTTGTTTGTAGCTTTGCTTTAATTGCTGAAAGGAAGTATTACTGACTTAGGCAAGCCTATCTGTTGCCGTTATTCTAACTTAGAAATTCACATTATTCTGCCTTGCTTACTGGAAGAAGAAAAGTTGTCCTTATTTTTCTGATGAGATTGTCTGTAGCCCTGTGTTACACTGTGGCCTAGTCTAAGTTCACCTGTTGACTCTCCGCTGTTACCAAAATATGGACAGAAGTGAGTTGGCTTCCAGCAGCTCTTCAGGACTGAATCCTGCCAGCCTGTGCTCCAACAGCATCCTCTGCTGGAGACATCGTAAAGGAAAAATGCCTCGAAAGGGGAAGCAGGGTTGGGTTTCTGCATGATGCTGAAACCAAACTGAATGTTATTCTTCCCTGAACTATACTGTGGAGAGAAATTACCTCAACTAGGTGATCTTTAAAGTCCCTTCCAGCCCTAGCTGTTCTATAACTCTTGACTGAGACTGAAGGGGGTAGAAGCCTGCTAGTTCCTTTTAATAGTTACGCTGGTGATAGGACGTGGTTTGTGCTGTCTTTTGGTTTGCAGCATTTAAGAGTGCTAAGTGGAGCCCTGGGTCACTCTCCAAGGAACATGGTGGCTGTGCTCTGCTCTTTTTGCTTGCCACAGAGACACCTGGGACACTACGCTGCAGCCCCTGGCTTATTCAGAGTCAAGGGCACTTCTCACCACTGGAGTTTTTCTCAAGTTGATGTCTCTGTCATAAAATCAGCAATGTGTTTTTTTCTCCAGTGGCAGGAAAGACAAGGCAGCAGCCATTTCAAAAAGGTAAGCTTTAATTGTATTAAAAAATACCCATGTTTTTAGTAAGCAGATTCTCTACAGAGCCACAGGCCAATGGGAGCAACCACACATCTGCAAGATGCAAACAACATCAGAGCTGTTAGAATTACAACCAGCCTGCTGCAAGGGGTGAGATGGTGAGAACTGGCTCCTTGTTCATCTGTACCATTTTACAGGGAAAATCACTAGTTCTCTTCCATAGCTCCCATTGCAATGTGATTCCTTGCTTGAGGGTAACCAAGAGATCCCTTCAGAATTGGTATCATTGATGCTGTTCTGATGTTAAAGTACCAAGGATCAACTGAGACACAGGCTGATATTTAAATATTCATATCAGCATAAGTTGAGTAGCTTGTATAAATACCATTCAAGTAATTCTTCTCCTTCCTCTGCAGTTCAGAGTTCTTCCAGTATAGAGTAATTCTAGACCTCTGAATTGCAACATTCAGAGGGGAGGTGTGAGATAGACACTACATAAAATAGGCAGGGGCTGAACCCACTATCTACAGTGTTGAGGAAAGGACTCAGTTCTCATGTTTCTGTCTGACAGCAACACAAAAAACTCTCTTTGTATAAACTCCAAGACAGGAAGGAGGAGTAGAATCCTAGGTCCCACTTACGAAAACACTTATCCTGGCTTCAACTTACAGTCCATTCTAGAAGGGCTTAAAATACTGTAACAGAAATAAAAAGGAAGGATAACAACCTAATGATGGACCAGCTCAAGGCACCTGTTTATTCTGACCACATTTAAACATTCCCATTTGAATGGCATGTTGCATTAACCAAGATCTAAAATCCTGGTTCACAGGCATTTAGTACCCTCTGTTTTAGACAGATCACACTGTTATGTTAATACATTTTAGTCTGTTGTAAAAGATATTGATGATGTCGTTTCCCATTACCACTACACCACTGGTTTTGGGAAGGTGGGAAGAAGACACCAACTAACTTAGAAGTAATGGCTAGGATGAGAGTTTGGGTTAGTGTGCATACTTTTTACCTCGAGTTTGATTTAGGATAGAGTGCTCTTGCCCTGCTGTTCCAGAAGCCACTGTCTTTCCACCTCCCAGAGCAAAGCACGCCTGTCCCTTGCATAGTCTGTGGCCAGGAGGGCCACAGCTGCTCCTAGGTTTTTGCTCATTAACTTTGGCAGGTGGTAAAATGGGGTATCACCATAACCCTGCTTTACTGAATAACCTGTACAGGAAGCTACTTCCTCTTGAAAAGGTGATGGAACTTTCTTCTGCCCCTAAGGATGGTGGACAGGCAAGCTCACCTCCTGTGACAGTCATGACCATAGGCTGTAAGATACACTGCAGTAAGTACTTCATGTATGTTAGAAAGGAAGGCAGTAGCATATCTGTAAGATAAATCTGAATTCTGATTCCAAAAAGTGCCTTTCTCCTAGTATCCATTATAGTTCTTTATTGTACTTGGCTCTATGCAGCTTGGCCTAACCTTGCAGTGAGAAGACTTTTGCATGATTTAAATATCTGGCGTGGTGTTGCTTGTTCAGATTGAAAACCTAGCTTTAATGTCTCTCACAAGCTTTACCCTTCAGTGCAGATAGTACAAGTAGTAATAATTCATTGCTTGATTATACATTTCTAGTGCAGCTTGAGTTAAGATGCAGTTACAAAGCTCTTGTTCTCCTGGTTAAAGGCAAGTACCAGCTGAGAACCTGCAATGGCTATCCAATGACTGGAGTTTTGGAGAACACAGTGGGGCACAGGATAGACCTGGTTACTGTAACCACCATTCAAACCTGGGCTCTGATCGCAGCAATGGAGCACAGGCATTACACCCGAGAAACTGAAGGTACCACTGTAAAGGCAAAGTACTTCAAAGGGAGAAATCAGCAATATCCTATCTTATGCCATACTTTCCTCCCTCTTTTGATTCAAAACACACCCAGTAGCTGTCTCCCAGCTGCTAGTATGCAACAAAGCACCTATTGAGTGCCCAGGAGGGGATTTTGAATATCTGCACATAACTGTTTTACCTTGAATTATGTTATCTCCTGGAAAGATAAGACTCAGTTAAACTGGTTCCACAGAACAGTCCTTCATGTCCCAAGCGATAACAATTTTTTTCTATTATGTACCCATTACCCATTTCTTGAGGACTTTCCACATGTGACAACAATAAAAGCAGTATATTTTCAAAAAGGAGTGCAGGTGAAAACACTTTTGCAGCTAATCAAATAAGGAAGGGTTAGAGAAAAAAGTCTTGTTCTGTTTTCTGTTGGACAACTTCCTGACTTTTGTAGCTGTTGCCTGCCAAGAGAGACTTGGTAGAGAAGCAAAATTACAAGGAAGAACAAAATTACAAGGAAGAACAAAATGGGCTGCAGTCATCCAACTGGATGTAGCACATGGAAGCTACTTCTACAGTAATCTGCTTGCTTTGATGCTTCTGCACCCATATTACTACTAACAACTGAAGACCTAATTTCTGGAAAGTAGAGGTTTAATAAATGTGAAATAGTAATTTCCAGAGGTTCTACTTGGTGGGCTCTGGCAGTGCTGTCTACTGGACCTCATGTTCCAACAGCTTGTAAACAACAGTGCTCTAATGTAGGATGTTAGAAAGCCTCTGACTGCAGTGACTGTAAAATTTCAACACCAAATCAAAGGTTTGTTTCTGTTTAGTTTAGCAAAAGAACTACTGACAAAGAGAACAGAGAGTCATTAACAACTGACCACAGCTAAGCTACGTAGCAAACCTTCAAGAAAGTGAGAGGAAAAATTGCTAGAGACTCGTTTCAGTTCTGTTTTTTTTTTGGTTTTGGTGTCTGAAGAAGTGCCAGCAATTCGAGGGCAGCTATGCTTCCTCAGGGTCCATCACTGCAAAGAGCATGTTAAAACTAAAGTGGAAGTTAGAGGAAAAAGTGTGCAGATTGTGGGCCACTATTATACTTCAAGTGTCAATTTAAAAACAAAGCCATTTCTTAAGGAAAAGAGAGTGGTATTTTCATTAAATGATACTCAGCTGTTTTTACCTCTTCCTACATTTTTTTCCCCAACCTTCTAAGGATGATGATGTTACAGTTGTGAGCAATTGACAGTACAAACAGCAGCATATTATCCTCTGTACAAAAACATCTGAAGCCTTGAAAAAGCAGCCAGGGGAGTGACTGCTCAGAGACAGGCAAATTGCAGGAACATAATATGCTGAAGCTCATACCAATGAACTGTGCAACAAGCCATGTGAAGCCCCAATACCACACCTCACTACAACTGTATCCACAGCAAGCAAAACTACCCCTTTGCTGCAGACAGCCTTCAAGGAAATACAGGACAGCCAGCCTCCTCCTTTCCTGAGGGAAACAATCCACAGAGGGTATACTTGGAGAACATTTGCTTCACTTGTTTCCAAAAGGTGCTTGCCTGCTTTAGCATGGGTGAGACGTTGCTGGGTCAGGCTCTGTCTCATCCTATAAAATGCTAGGACAAATGGATACATCAGCTACAGTTTGCATTCCTGCAGTGCACAGAAAGCTTCCAAGGGTGCTGGAATCTATAATGATAGAAGCATCAACTAATTAGCTGTAGCCACAGTTCAGGAAGAACAGTTTGCTTAAAGCCGATACTGCTACTGGCTGAAGGATTTGGGGCAAAGCAATATGTCACACCTAGAACCCCCAATACATTCTTGGATTTTGCACAGCAAAGGGATTACTCTTTATTGGGATACCCTTCCTGGAGGTAATGACTGGTCCTTCATGAATTGAATCCTGTTCTTTCCACAGCATAAGAAAATACCTGTTTCATCTAGTTCTACAGCTCTGCCCAGGAAAAAAGAAAGACCTGCTTTTAAACATTGCTCCTAGCAGCTGTGCCAGTTAAGAACACCAAACTCCAAGGGAACCTCCTGCAAACTTCAGTTGTTCCAGTTGAAAGGTCTGTTGTCTCTCTCACATGGAAAGCCAGGGATAGCAGCAGGCAGTGCTGAAGGCTCAACAAAAGGAGGATTAGCAGACAGTGTTAAAGCAAAGGAGCAACAAGTCCCATCAGCTACAAAGGAAGGGCGAGTGACATAAGTTAAAGCATACTCATTCTACCCTGTCCAGCCTAGCACCATCCGAGCTGAGGCTGGAGAACAAAGTGATTGAAAAGTGGCTCAGTGGTGTTGGTCCCTGTTAAATGGGAGACCATCTTGCTGGTTGGAAGATTTTAAACCAAAGAAGCAGGTGTGATGCAACTAAAAACCAAAGGAAGTGGTGGGATGGATTGAGGAGAGAGGGTGCTCTTCTCCAGCTATGACACAGGTAGGTGCAGTCTCTGCCAGTTGAGACCACCTCAGATGCTGGGAGTGAAAGCATGCTGCTCCAGTAAGCAAAGTCATAAGATCCTGTAGCATCCCCGATCCCAAACTTGCCTCTGCCGTTTACAGGAAAGGGTGGCTTTACTCCAATTCAGCTTCAAGTTGGGTGAGGAATATTTAAAGGAGTCCCGGTTCTTATCATTGGTTTAACTGTCCCCACCAATAAACTGGTAGGACATATTTATGAGACTGGGCCATTAACAGTTTGTGCTGAAGCTCTCTTCAGTCCCCAAGTGGAAGGGGGAGTTGATAATAGGATTTTCCAGCCAACTCTGAAAGCTCAGCTATAGCATTTCACATTGGTTGTCATCAAACAAAGTGCTTTCCTGAAGTCTTCAGCCCTCAGGTATCCGGGCCAGGCCAAAACCTAGCTATCACTGGCAACAGTGAGGTTTGGTGCAAAGGTGCCACTGGTCCTAGCTAGACAAAACAAAAAAAGACAAATGAAAGGGAAAGGGAGACAAAACCACAAGGAACCCTAGAGCAGGTACTCAGTGGGAAGTTGAGTGTGAGAAAATAAAATCACATCTTGTTTTAAAATTATAAATACTCTCCATATAAAGTTATTAAATAACTGGGGCTGTGGTGAGTTCCAGTGATCCTCCTAAGCAATGTCAGGTAGTCTTTAAAAAGTGATCGTTGCTCCCCATCTCTCTTGCCCTTGGTTTAAGTGCAGCAGGGGTTGTCAATGACTAGCATAACATCAATGCCATACACTTCCAGGAGGTCCATAAGGAAACTTCGATCCCCTTGGGGATCCAGGCCCATGCCTCGTGCATGGTCAGCTGTCAGTGTCTTATCCTGGCTGGCTGACACCTCCATCAGTGTCTGGAATATGCGGTTGTTCTGCTCCATGAAAAACCTGTAGGGTAAAGTCAGTGAAAGCAATAGCACTGCACCTCCAAACAGACAGTGCATTTACAAGCAGGCAGCAGAGCCCCAGAACTGCATTTAACCCCCTTTCACCAGAGATCCTTTTCAGGTGGCGCTGTAGTACTTTTCCATTCACTCTATGGATGACCCAGAATAAACAAAGATAAAGTAGTAACTTTTAATTGACAGTGCTGCTCCCATCTGTGGGAGGCATTTCCCTCAGAAGCCGCCACGTTATCAGCTAAAGTGTGATCTGTGGTCACCAAGCAGGTACATCATGCCTACAGCTCCCGTAATGAAAAGGAGGAAACAGTGTTGTCACCCATCTGATAAGCCACTGGGTAAATAAATTCTCCATTACTGGTGCAGAAAACACCAGTGAGAGCTACTTCTTACCTGTTGCTTTCCTAGAAACATGCAAAGCTACTCAGAAAGAGCTCTGGCTATGCCTGTGAAGCTCAACAATCAGAGCTCTGCCCTGACAGCCCTTCACAGAGTTTCATCCCATTACTTTTCACCTGCTGCAGAGTGTGAATAGCAACAGGCAGTGAAGGGCTTCAGAGGTGGTAGACATGTGGTTTTTATCTAATTCTGTACCTCCTACTCTACATCCAGTTCTGGTTCCTCTGTTTGCCAAGTATGAAGTCAGCCACATCAGTGGGCCAGTCCTTCACACGCAGGTCTTATTTCCACAGTGTACCACCCCCAGCATGGTACAGTGCCTGCTTCCCATGAACATTGTCTTTTCCAGAGCCAAATGTTCTGGCAAGAAAAATCCTATAGTGCTTATGTTTACAAAAATTGGAGGGCATTCTTACATCTCTAATTGTGTTTTTAAAATTCACTTCTCCCTCCTGGCACATAAGAGACCCCAGTGGATACTACATTTTGGCTTCTCAAAATGAAAGGAAGATAATCTGAAGAGGAAGAGCCAGTCTGTTTTTTGAACCCTAGAGGAAGAAAGCTGACTATGGAATTACATCAAACATGATGTTTCATAATATGCCAAACCAGTGCAACACGAAATCAGTGCAAGAGGCTCCCTAAAACTAACAGTGTCCAACTAAGTGTTAGAGGTAGCCACTCACAAGATGAAAAGGTCCTCTTCACAGGAGCTGCAATCCTCACCCACTTCTTGAGAGTACATTAACATCTGCCTGAGAAAAGGGAGACAGGTTAATTGCCCATACCTACTATGAACCTCAAAGCATTATGAGATGACCAGCACCTTCAAGAGATGAGCTGAACCAACCAGTGGGATATTTTAGAAATACTACAAGGAGGAAAGTTCAAAGGAGCAGTGTCCTCTTTATTCCACATCTCCTATCAGGACCACCCAGATGTCCGTGATTACCTTTGGTCATTGAGCCGTCGGTACTTCTCCTTGTCGGCATTGTTAATTTTCAGGAGTGGTTGCAGATGCTCATGATGCGTCTTCACATTCTGGTTGTCTACATAGACATCATAGAGATCCCGTTTCTGCTCAAAGATCTTTTCTGTTGTACCTGCCAAAATCAGAGAAGATTTTCAGAGCAGGATGTTGCTTTCCCAGCAGACCAACTGTTCTCTCCTGCTTTCATAGTTAGTCATTCCATGCACAACCTATTTCTCATCAGTTCTACTCCACAGCCTGGTGTCTCAAGACATTTTGCAGCCCGAGGCTAAAAACGCCTAATCCATTATACTTACAGGCCACGTATGATACTTCTGTCTCCAGCATTTCTATGTCTGCCACATTCACATAGAAGAATGGTTTGGACTCTGGGACAGTTCCTCCAAGACCAGGCAGAGAAACATTTGCAAGGCAACAGCAGCAATACACTGTGGACAAGAGAAGTATATCCTGAGATGCTTTTGGTTTTCCTCAAGGGCACTCTGAATCCCACTTGCCCCGTTCTCCCACATGCCTCTATGAAAACAATGGTCAGAGCTCTGAAATGCCCTTGAACACCAGAACTTCTCAAGTGATGACATCCTGTTTTGCATAGGAAATAATCAGTTCTCCCGTAGGAATCCCACATTCTAGAATCCACAAATTCAGTCAGTGCTCTTTTCATCCTTTGCTGACAGGAACTGAGTTTGACAGTGCCAGATGTGTCCTTACTCATGAGGCCTGAAGAAAAGCATTTCGTAGGAAATGTGTCAATGCAGACTGAGCGGTATCTTCACGAGGAATGGTCACAATGGATTTTGAAGACCTGCATGACGTCTGTCCCCTCAGTACTCACAGCCATTTCTACAGTGCTTCAGCCTACTAGATCAGAGCTCTGCAGTGTCCCTGGAAACATACCTCTATAGCAGACAACTCCAACTGGGGGTGGTGAAAATATCAGTATGCGCTTGCGCAGCAGGGCAAACTTCCAGAGGACGAGGATCTGCTCACCGAAGAATTTGATGAACTGAGACATACAGCCAGCAGGGTGTGTGATCTGCAGGTGGAGCGAAAGGGAAGAAAACAGCTCAGAGGTGAAACAGGGACACATGCACAGATGCTAAGTCTAAATGTGGGAGCAAGACCAGCACACAGCTTGCAACAGTCCAAGTAACAAAATCTTCACTAAAGCAGCCTACAAAGCGTGGGAGTGACTGCTTACATAAAGGAGTATGAGGCACCAGCAAGGAGCAGCAGCCCTCTGCCCATTCCTGCAGGCCTCAGGCACCTGCCTCACCTTCATCTCTGGGTACATGTATCTGTGGATGGAAGGCAGCCAGTGGACAGGTTGCTGAGAGCTGGGGGTGCCCTTGCTATCAGGGAGAACTCCTTTCTTGTCATCATAGAATGCCTCTAGATGGGAGTAGTGCCCTGGCATCTCCAGCTGGTGTCTGGAAAAGAAAGGAAAAAAGGGGAGACCTGTAGTGTCTCCAGACTATTTGTTGAGTGCCTTGCCCCCAGTAAATATCTGCTCTCCCAGCTAAAAGGGATCCTGGGTACCTCAGGGACTCATCCAAGGGGGCTAAAGAAGCATCAGGACCACCAGCAGCTCTCAGTGCAGCCAGAGAACATGCACAGGACTGACACAGGCAGTGAGCTGGGGTGTGCATAGCACGGATCCTGTTTGAAATACACTCAGGTAGGAAGAGTTTTCTTTTCTACCATCACCATTTTCCTTTCTAGATCCACTCTACACAGCTGAAGCACACAGCTAGCCAGGATCACCATTACACAATTAGAAGCCTTTTGTAAGCCCCTAGTAAAATGGTTTTCAGAAGAAGAAAAAGGGAAGAACTTCTTGTTCTCTGAACTCTCCCTGTGACACTTGTGTCTGCATACAATAAGTAGGGTTTGGGTAGCATTTGAGTAGCCCGTTAGGAGGGAACAGACTGCTGCTAATCAGTTCCTTGTCTCCTTCACATTGTGAACCTGTAACACTTTCTGGAGAAATAGCCAGTCAAGGAAGTCACAGCACAGCATTGTTGCCAAATTCTCATTTGCCTAAAACTGCTCTCCGTAGAAGCAACATTACCTCTCCCAGGTAGGGAAGAGCCAGTCTCATTCCCAAGGGAACTTACCTGACCTGGTTCTCCAGGAAGTGCATGTACCTATACAGCAGGGTGTAGGAAGGGGAGAGGATGCCCACGGACTTCATGCGGGCACCACGCTCTAACTCACTCTCCACAGGCATGTTGGCAAAGCAGGCCAGGCCAAAACAGAGCCCTTTCCGGAAATAACTGGAGACAAAGGTTTGACAGAAGGGTTAACGTTAAAAAGAGGAAAGAGGAAGAAAGGTAAGTAACTGAGTGCTAAAAATTCTGATTTGGGAACATAGTTTCTTCTGTAAGGAACTCCCTGAAATCCCACCCTGCTAGCTGAAGGGCTGAGAACAGGCCTTGGGTGCCCCAGTCTTCTCAAAAACAAGACAGAATATTTAAGGCAAGAGTTCCTACTAAAGCCCCTACTAGCCATGTCACAGGCTGGTAAGGAATGCAAGTAAATAAATAACTTGGAAGGAAGACCAACAGAATGCATGATTCAGTCAGTGCAGAGCCCTTCCTCCAAGGAAGAAACCTGCAGTGAATGCAGTTCTGAGTACAGTCCAGCTACCTGGTCATATTTTGGGTTCCAGCATGTTGAAGCACACTCTGACTGAAAGGGTTCAGTACACATGCCTTTAAGAAAGTAACTGTTATTCTTGACCAGAAGGAATTGTGACACTGCAGTTCATTGCAAAACATTGCTGCATTGCAACATTGGGTTAGCAGAATGCAGAAAATTCCTCTTACGTGTTTCCACTGAAGGAGCTAGCAAAAAAGAAAGTGAGTGAGACCTGTTTATAACAACATTTAAAGGAACCAAAAGCCCTGGCAGAGTTAAGAACATTTTTCAAAGTCCTGTTCCTGCAAAATGCTTCCTATTTTAGTTCTGCCATTCCTTCCCCTTCACCCTACACCTCTGTTCACAGTCCCAATAGTGGCAGTGCAGATCATTTGCCCAGTACACACTAAGATTTGCACACCAAAGCTGGCCTGCCCCATTCACCAGTTGGCCTCCACAGGCAGAGCAGTCACACGGCAGGTACCTGCAGCTAGCTGGTACTTAATATGATATGAAGGTGTCTGAAAAGTATCCTTGGCTCAGCTAGAAACAGTTTAGCAAGCAGGTTTCTGCAAAACCATAGCTTCCTAGATGGTATTTTTCTTGCATGTTCTGAAGTAAGAGCTGGTGGTGTAGATGCATAGCTAAGAAAGGAAGAATATAGCTCAGATGTACTCACATGAAATCTGACTGGATTTTGTGGGACCCACTTGCCATGGATTTGAATTCCACACCTTCCAAATCTATATCTTGGGGTAAACACCATTCCACCATGTTGCCTGCAGAGAAGCAAATTAATTTGGGTAAGCTTGAATACATTACTTGTTTCTAAAATGCACACCTCAGCAACAGCAAGTTGTTGCTTTTCTAACACTGGGATACCCATAAGAGTGCCCTAACACAACTCCTGAACTCCTAAACTGTCACAGACAGTAGGTGACATAAAATACTCCACACGTCTTGCAAATGTTACTTGTAGCATGACCCACAGATACTGCAGGACATTGGGGGCCATTTCTGAAGCTAGTGCTATTTTGTGGGTTTATACTTGATAAGCTTAATCACAGAACAGCTACGATTTTACCTGACAGTGGATAAGCTTTGGTCTACATGAGTATCCATCCCATACATACAGAAAGAACCAAAGGACAGACTGTTACTCTTTAGGATGAGTTTCTGGGATAGCTCACACCACCACCAATATTGTCCTTTGCCTATGCTTGACAGGCCTGGTCAAACAGAAACCTGTAAGCTGTCATCCAAGTCATCACTTCTTTTCTGAAATCTCTCCCATTTTCTTTAGGATAGGAGGAGTTAGCTGAAGCTTTATATGGAGGCTGAGGTGATCCAGGTACTGCAATGTGTTTGTGTATGCTAGAATAACCAACCTAAAAGTACATAAATTACAAGCTAGATCAAGATCAGCAAACATCTGTCACCTGCCAACCCAGCCAGAAAGCATGCAGTTGTTCAGGAGAAAAGGCCACCTGAGGAGCCTGATCCTGGAACAGATGATATCAGAGAAGTCACAAAATGTCCTTAAAGCAAATCAAGCCCAACAAGTTTACTATGGACAAAAGAAGGGGTGACTTCTCATGCTTTCCCATGCCAGCACTTCAGAGCCCACCCTGCTCACCTGGACATTCCCACTGCACTGAGATGTGCTCCAGATTTTACCCACTGAGTTTCCGTTCTCTGTCAGTTTGCCCACAGCATTTGAAGTCATGTGGCTTAGTTTTAAAAACAAGGCAAAAAACATTTTTCAGGATAATGCAATGGCAGATGCAGCACAAAGATGCTTCCTACTGCTTCACTCCTTTCCCTGCCCTTTGGGGTGAGCATCCCAGCTGTGCTTGCACAGACAGTGTACATTTGGAAGGGCCTTACACTCAGCCAACTCTTGGAGATATTTAAATCTGAGGCCTCATTTCTGAAGCCTGTCTTTTGTCTCATTACTCATACTGCACAAGTATATGCCTGCACAGGAATAGGGCTTAGCTACTGACATTTAAATAGGCTATTTTTCTTCTCACATAGATCCTGAATTCAGTAGACCTCCCCCAGCCCTGCCTGGCAAGGACTTCAAAAAAACCAACAGCGTTAGGCATGGCAACAGGAGAAGTTTTGCATCCAACTGCCTGCTTGGAGTGCACAAGCAGACCTCTCCCACAGAGCTGGGCTGGCCGGGGAGCAGTGGCAGCCTCGTGACCCCGAGCACAGCCCTGTGCAGCCACACGCGAAACCACAGAGCTCTGCTGTGCAGCGCCTTGGCCTCTGAGGCGTGTGAAAGGCTGGCAGAGAGAGCCACTGACATCATAGCAGCCCGCGCGCTCCCCTGGAGGGCTCGCACATTATACAGAGATGGTGGCTTTTGTTGTTTGGGGTTTGTGGGTGCTGTTTGGTTTGGTTTTTAAAGGCACAAGACCCTTCCTTGAAAGAGTGAGGAAGTCAACTCTTGAGACTATTGCCTCATAACCACGAAATTGTGGTTAAGGCCAGATGTGCTTTTAAGCCTTGCCCCACAGAGGATCCCTTATTGGTCATTACCTATAGATTAACAGATCGATATGCAAGAGTGCCATCAAGGGCAAAGGAAAACTGGCTTTGCTCAGTTTAGTCACAAACACTGTCAGGTGTCACATCCACCACAGAGATGTTGAAGTGGACATGGCTTAAACAATGCCTGTTCTGTAGAAGCAATGGATTCACAGGATGCCTTGAAACAGATCTTTACCCTACAGGGCACCTCAAAAACTACACCTATCATGTAGCTATTTTTTTTTCTGGGATCTGTCAGGAGCAAACTGCACCTGTGCTCCTGGCTGTTCCTCACACCACCTTGCCCTATGAACACACGAGCGACGTGGCAGTCGGAGAACAAACACAGAGATAAAAAAGTAGGAAAGTCGGTCTGGCGAAACAGGAGAGCAAACAAAGGAGAGACTTCACCCAGATGCAATACGACTGCCAGCCTGCCCGAGAAACTAGAGGAGGGAGGAGGGAGCAATGTTGTAGGAAAACAGGAAGCATTGTTGTCCTTCCCCATGGAGAAAGCAGCTCTCGTGTGCACAGGAAACTTCCCAAGTGAGAATCACCCAGCGTTAGAGAGCAGGCTAGTGATTTTGCTGAGAGTCAGATCTGCAGATCTGATCTCCTGGAAGCTGACTCCCACCTTCAGGTCAAGTCTGAGCCAGCACTCATTTTCTAGTGTGCAAAGTTAAGGATGTTCTTCCTCTTTCCCCTTTCACATCCTCACAAAAAAGATATTGGCACCAGCATTTGGGGGTCATCACCTGGCCCTCCTCACTATTAGATGTTTCCCAAGGGATTTAGGGTCCCCAGCTGTGCAACGCTACCATGTTGTGCCAGGACAGGAGAAGAAAGTGTAACCTAAACATCACACTCACTCCGTTTCCTGCGTGGAAGAAATGTGGGACAGAAAAAGAGACTATTTGCATGTTCACTGGTGCAAAACACATTACTTCCCTCTCTTCCCTCCTTGTCTCTCTCCATTACTTACAGACCCTTGACTGCTATCAGGTCCCCCACAGCAGCAGTGAAGAGAGCTCCTCAAGTGCCACAAGGTTGACCACGCTGGAGGTGGACAGCACCACTGATTCAGAAGCTGCCTCTGGCTCTTCCATCAGTCACTCACATGAGCAGTGATGGTTACAGGGACACCGGAACTGTAACAGTGACCTGGCAACCCCATAACCTACCTTTGGAAACTCATCATATGCAACTGCTATACACTGAGCTCATCTGCTTCAAGCCCTTCTAAATTTAGGAGGGAAACTGTTATGTTCTTTATTAGCATAGTCACCACTTCATCCTTCTACAGTAAAACCTCTCTTGCCCATCTACTTGCCTATAGTTGGAGAGACACTACCTGGCATAACCCCCTGCACAGCCACCACCGGAAATTCAGCTATTCCATGCTTCAGCAAGCTGCCAAAGAAGGTCTGCTGTGCTGTTCCTGGGTAGGATCAAGCAGGTTTCCAGCTCAGACACTAAACGGATGATTTCCTTTAAGTCATACACAAGGACCAGATACCCTTACAAACATTACAGAAGTCCTTCACACCATCTGATGTGGTTGACCAGTAATTCCCATATTATCTTTTTGACCCCAGCAAGTTCACACCTCTGCAACTTCATGACCTTTTTCCAAGTCCACATCCTCCGTAGGGCACTTTGCTCCCCAGCTGTAAAGCTGACATTTGTTGGTATATTGCTCACAGCCCTATCATGATCCTTACATTCATCATCCATCGTGGGTAGCAGGAGGAGGCTGAATCTTCCTGGACTTGACAGACTACTCCAAGGCTGGTGACACCCAGCATTAACTGCACATCAGATGTGAGAAGAGCTGTTGCCCAACTTTCCCTGGACTTCATTCAAAGCAACAGCTGGTTCAGAAAAACTTCTGAGAAAGCTCAGCTTTCTGCCAACTAAGAAAATCTCACCATTTCATAGAAGGCATATGCTGTCGGATTGAAAGACAACCTGCTGTTGCTGCAGTCATCCAGACTCTCTTGTGTTTTGGATACTTAGGAGAAACACCTCCATTTTCCATCTCCTGGTGGAAAGATGACATCCAATCTCATTTCAGATTTTTGTGAGTGAAGAGCCTCTGGCCTCTAGACTGACACTTCTCTCTGGTGCAGTATGAAAGGGTAATTTCTCAAAAGCCCTTGGCTGTTTTGGGACACAGCAGCCAAGCTGTCTGACAGTGGGCATTGCTGACAGCACATCACACCAGGGGCTATGTCCTGTTCACTACTTCCTTAGGATTTTCAGTTCAAGACCAGCATTCAGTCTTCACTACCAAAGCCCTCTTGTGAGCAGGATGTCAGTTACTCTCTCCTTCCACTGAAGAACCAACCTCACTGTGCTTTACAGACCTCTTTCCTGTCTCTAGTACTTTTGCTACGGATTTGCTAAGGAAGTACCTGTCCAGAGAAGAAAGAGAAGCTCACTCTCACATCAGGATGCAAATGGGCTCCTGAATCTCTCTCTCTTGCCTTTGAACCCCAGGTTGGTGCCTGGCAGCCAAAAGACCCAACAATGTGTCTCAGGACATCAGACCCCTATGCACAGTAGTACCTGTGTTCACAGGTTGGTGGGTGTTAACTTCCTATCTGTGTCCTAACATCCTGTTTCATGGATACTGTGGGAGCAGCAGGACTAGAAAAACAAAGTTAAGAGCTTTTCTGAAATGCTGATTTATAGGTTTGAAATTAATAACCTCTGTCAGTTGTGATACAACACCACAGTCCAACAGCACTGAGAGAGATGGATATGGCAGTGAAGTGGAAAATACATTCCCTTGCCCCTCTCCTCTGCCCTGCTGGATCACAGCACTCCTTCAAAGCACTAAGTCCCAGAGATCCCACCAGAGGCCAGCCTCTAAACACACTGGTCACCAAGAAATACACAGCCGAGCTGCTGCTGCTGGTGGCGATCATGCCCTGCGAGCCTGCCGGATTTACGCCTGTCACAAATGCCATCCATCACCGATAGCTGCGGGCAGGTCTGCGCCACTCCACGAAGACAGAAGGATGCTCTCAAGATGCTGCTAACAGGTTGGTACCCTCCAGGCAGCGCTGGGCAGAGGCTCGGCCTAAATCGGTGCTGGGCACAGGGGATGCCCCTGCGCCGTCCACAAACTCCCTGTGCCGTGACCCGCTGTGGGGAAGAGATACACCCATCCCTCTCCTCGGAGCCGCACCACACGCGGCGCCTTCCTCCCGCCAGAACTTCTCGGCGGGATGGAGACCAAACGCAATCCCCCTTGTGCTCCGTTTTCGGCAAATGCCCACGGCCCCCGGTCCCGACAGCCGACGGCAGCCGTGCGGTGGAGCCGCGGTCCCCCGTGAGGGCAGAGGGCAGCCCGGCTCCCGCCGGCCGCTCTCCACTGGGTCCGGCGACGCTGCCCCTGCGCGGCGGGAGGAGCGGTCCCTGGGGGGGCGGGATGCGGGGGCAGCGGTCCCCAAGGGATGCCCAGTCCCGGCCGCATCCATCTGACTCCAGCGGCACCGGGAGCCCCAGGCCCGGCCCCCGCGCCCCGGCCCGCCCGCCCCCGGCGCCGCTCACCCGTGCGGGGGTCGAAGGTGACCACGAAGACGGCCACGATCTGGTCCTCCTCCGCCTCCGCCCGCGGCGGCCCCGCCGCCTCCGCCGGCCCCTCGCCGTCCCACGGAGCCGCGCTCCAGCCGCCGCCGAGCCGCCGCCCGCCGCTGCCGCTGCTGCCCGGCTCGGCCGCGGGCGGCGGCGCCGACACGGCGGGGCCCTCGGCCCAGAACAGCAGCGGCGCCTCGTCCGAGCGCTCCACCATGGCCGGGCCGGGCCGAGCCGAGCCGAGCCGAGCCGAGCTGAAGCGAGCCGAGATGAAGCGAGCCGAGCCGAGGTGAAGCGAGCCGAGCCGAGATGGAGAGAGCCGAGCCGAGATGAAGCGAGCCGGGCCGAGTCGATATGAAGCGAGCCGAGCGCGGCAGAGATGAGCCGAGCCGGGCCGAGCCGAGATGAGCCGAACAGAACCGATCTGAGGCGAGCCGAGCCGAGCGGAGCCGCACCCCCCGCGCCGCACCGGCGGGGGGCGGGAAGCGAGGGGGCGGGAGGACGGGGGTGTCACCGGCGGGGCGGGGCTGGGGCCGCGGGGCGGGGCTGGGGCCGCGGGGCGGGAGGACGGGGGTGTCACCGGCGGGGCGGGGGCCGCGGGGCGGGGCCGCGGGGCGGGGGCCGCGGGGCGGGGGCCGCGGGGCGGGGGCCGCGGGGCGGGGGCCGCGGGGCGGGGGCCGCGGGGCGGGGAGCGAGGGGCGGGGAGCGAGGGGCGGGGAGCGAGGGGCGGGGCTGGGGCCGCGGGGCCACCGCGCCGAGGCGGCCGCGCCCGACAGAGGCTGGAGCCGCCCGGGGCAGGTGGCGGAGGTCCCGGCTCGGAGCTCTTCGGTGCCGGCTCCCGGAGGAGCGCGGGGGCTGGGGGCAGTCCGCCTGCCCGTGCTTCACCTCCCCGCGCAGGGCAGAGCCAGCTGCCCGCCTTCTGTCCCCCCCAGGCTGTGACCCCAGTGCCGGGCAGCTGCTTCCCCCAGCCCTGTTAAAGCCATCCTGCTGGGAAAGCCACGGGAATTGGGCAGAGCAGCCTCAGGGCCAGCAACGGGGAAGGCTCGCCCCCACCCAAATTGCTGTGGTGGAAGCTGCGAGCCACAAACCTGAAGGAGTCAGGGATGCTGATCCAGTATCTACTGGTGTGTGTGTATATATATGTGTATATACGTATGTACATAAATATATATACACGTACATATGTGCTACAGAAGGATGTGAAACTGTTTTGGGAGGAACAAGCAGAATCAGCTTGAAAGACGAACACAAGCATGACCAAAGCATCTACAGGCAGCCAACTTTTTGTAATTACCATCCTCCTTATGCTACCACCAATGTCATTAAGTGTCATTAGGATCAATTTGGTTCCCTAGGTCTTCCTGATTAATTGAATTACCCAATTAAACAGGCCACAATTAAAAGGAAGATATTGTCATAAAAGCCTTAATTGTCTTACTTTTTTCCTGTTGAGCAGTTCTGAGTGTTCAATATCCCATTAAGAAACCCATCATCCAGTTTCCTCAGCAGTGGAGTTTGGGTTTTTTCTCTCTTTTTTTGGTAACATTAGCATCCATTTGCTGTGAGCTTCATTTCAGACAGCTCCAACACTGAGTGGGCATTTTTGTTTTGCAAAGCCCATGCACAAGTTTTCTTTGCAGAGCTATAGACCAGAGTAGGTGGTGTTTAGCAGATGGAGTTTTTCATAGAAGGTGACTGGTAAAGAAAAAAGAAACAAACCCTGCACAATATTTTGTTACTGTGTAAAGAAAAGCCAGATTCTGCAAATACTTGGCCACATGCTTTGCTTTAACCGTATAGACAGTGCCAATCTTCATTTGGATGAATATATTTTTGCATGTTGGTGACGCTGAAATGACAGCTCGTTTCTATCTTCATCTCCACAGTGGTGCTGCTACAAATGTCAAGTGTCTGTCCCCCAGCAATCTAGGTGGGAAACAAATCCCAGCAAACAAATCTTCATGACCCACACAAGCTATTTGTGGTGCAGAGCTGTTCCTGGTCCCCTCAGCAGTGCAGTCACACCAGTATTGCCCCTGCAAGAGGGAGGGGATGCGGTGGGGAGAGCAGCCAGTGGCAGGGAGCAGGGGCTGCCAGTGCTGGCTCTGAGGTGTGTGAGACATCATCATGCTCTGAGCTCTCAGCTTTGCTGAAAAAACCCTGTGGGACAAGTGACCCCGTGGTACCAGAGCAATTGATACGGCTTTGGCCAGCAATCTGGGCCTGCTGAGGGCACACTGTTTGCTGGATACATGCAAAAAACAAAGGCCACATTTTCTACTATTTTATTATTTCACCAAAACTGAAAAGATCTAGGCTGGGAGATAATATTACCCTTTTAGAAATAAAAACTCTACTTCAAAAGAAAATTAACACCTTCTCCCTCCAGCTGAGGGCTCTGGAAATTGTCATCAGGTCTTTGAACAGTCAGGAAAAATGTAAATGAAAATGTGGTGGTTTTTATTTTTAAAATGCAAGGTGAACAAGCTGGGCCTTGTTTACACAGCAGGTCCAACTTTTCTCCTTTACATATCACATCCCTCTTCAGAAAAATGGATACTGCTTCTAAGTCTTGAGCGGGAAAAAAAAGAAAAAAAAATTTTTTTAAGGTGGGATTGAAAGCTGGTCTGAAGGAATTTCTTTGCTGGGTTATTAAAAACATGTAGTTATAGGGACTAAAAACATTATTTCTTCAGAATTAATATATTCCAGTCTAATGCTTCGGGTACTGAACATCTGATGAATGCAATCAGATCACAGCAGTACTAAAGTGGTCCTGGATCTCAGCTGGCCAGGTGCTGCAGACACTGCTTGTCATGGCAGAAAGCAGCCAGTGCTGGCACTGCCAGGCTTTTGGACCTGGCCCAGGATAAGGCATGAGGAGATGCAGCAGCTGCATTTCAGACCAAGGGAGACTTGCATGGCAGCAACAGGTTCTGTGCCTGGAAGAAATACTGCAACCTCTGGGCCAGATGCAACCAGTTCTGGGTTCCTGGCATGGTGTCCTGAGACTGTTTTGGTGGCCTGTATCATATGAATTGTTCATCACAATCTTAACAAGCAACTTCAGAGACCCACATGGCCATACTTTTCATTTAAGGAATGGGTTAGGAGAGCACAGAGACCTCAGACCAATGTGGCCCTGTATGTTGTGGTGGGAATTGCCCTAGATGTGTGCAAGGGAAAGCAGGTGCTGCATCTGCCAAACACCCATCTCCTATGGGCTGCAGCCACTTCCAATCTCTGCATGTCCTTCTAGCAGCTCTCCTCAAGGCTAAGAAAAAAGGCTGCTGTAACCTTGTTCCCAATTAGTTAAAACTTGCTCTAATCCAACTTTGAAACACAGGTTCCCAAAGGCTCAGAAGATTCCTGTTTTTACAAAGAGGTGCAGTGAGGGGAGACACTGACCTGCTCCCAGGGAGCAAGAGAGCAGCCCCACCTGTGGGGCTGCCTCCACCAACACAGCTTCTCCTTCCTCTCCCTTGAAATCTCAAGATGGGAAGCTATACTGAGATACTGAGACCTGTGTATGGCTCCTAACTCTCTCCTGAAGTCTTATAAATTATACATTCATAAATGTATATGTTATAAATTAGGCTACTGACCTCTGCATGCAGGCTGTAATGCTTGCCCAAACTAACGCATATCTAAATGCAGGAAGGGAAATTCAGACTTAAAAGAAGGAAACACAGGGCCCCATCACCACAAGACAATTAACTCATACAAGTAAAGCCCACAAAGACTGGATCCCTGATGGGATTATGGAGCAGACTGGCTGTCAGCAAACATCACTCCCCTTACAGGCCTCAGGAAGGTGAAGGGACCAGTGTGCAGAAGCAGGGAGATGACTCAGACTCAGAGGGAGTCCTGGCTCCCTGCAGAGTTGGGTGTTAGCACAGCAAATCCACATGCACAGAGAACTCCTCATCCACCAGGCAACTGTGGACAGGTGCTGCCAAACTCCAGATGTTTTGCATTAGCATTGGCTCAGGTGTGGGGCGATTATAAATGGTCCAGGGCAGGAGAGAAGCTGTCTGTGGGGTATCTGGTGACTCCTTGGGGCACCCTCTGCTTTTACAGCTGTATGTACCATGGGATTTTTTTTTTTTTTTTTTTTTCCCTTCCCCCCTCTAGTTGAGAAATTTAATGTAGAAAAGAGTAAGGGGAGGCTGTGTGTGTTATTCTGTTAGGATGTGGTTTCCTTGTGTGATGAGACTAGTGGGTGGATGGAGGAGTTGTCTTAGAAATTTACTGGGAAAGGCAGTGGCTTCTGAGTTGTATCTGAATTATGCTAATAAGGTAAAAAGCAAAATCTGGTGTTGCATAAACAGTAGCTGAATGGCTTTGTACTTGGTAATTCTGGGATGCTCTTCATTAATCAGTGATGTCTAATTACACCAATGAGTGACCAAGGCTTCTGTGTATGTGGGATTGGGGAGTGTGGTCAGCAGAACTGATGCCCTTGATGAAGCAAGGAAGAAGATAGTTTAGAAGACAGCTATTTAATAATGCTGTGTTTCTCTCCCTCTGTACCTCTAACAAAACAGGCCAGTATCAGCTCTACTTGTTCTGTTTCATGTGCTAACATGGATGACTGGGACAACAGCAACGAATTCATTCAGCGACTGGACTTCTCCAGTTGTGGTGAAGACAGTGAAGACAAAAGTGTAAATGAGGAGGACTCCCTGAGCTTGAGCCCCCCCAGAAGCTCAGAGTTCCAGAAATGGCAAGAGAGCAGTCCTCTGCCAGCAACCCCTCAGAGAAAGCTTAGTGAGATTTTCCTGAGCAGGACAAAAGCTTGGATGAGTCCCACCCTGAAGTCTTCCCCATCTGTGAGCAAGAGCTGGAGTAAACCTGAGACACCGTTGCACATCACCTGGAAGAAGCTGCAGCTCTGTGACACCCCGCACACTCCTAAGGTAATGGCAGGTCTGTAGGAGATAAATGTATCTCCTTTCAAGAAGCTCATTGTTTGGGGGGGACTTGGAGATAGGCAGCTGCACTTGCTGCTCTGTTCAGCACGTTTCTGGGTGCAAGTGGGTTCTGTCTTGAAAGTTGGAAATGGTGTTATGGGTGGGATGTGTACTTTGCTTGGTAAGTGTGGATCACCTCCAGCCAGCTTGTTGTCTGGTGCCATGGTTTTTCTTCTTGCATGGAGCAGTTGCTTAGTGAATTTGAGGAAAGCAGGGCTTTTTTCTGAGGGTAGCAAATCCCCTGTGGAAAGGGTAGCAAACCAATGTGTGCTTGTGGAGGGAAGTTAGCCTCTCTTCACCTGTGTCACTGTCCCAAAAAGCACCCTAGCTACTGGGCTAGTTTCTTGGGAGAATGATCCCAGCCCCTATTTTATGTGTAACTTCTTGGACAGAGTATAATACAACTGCTTTTTGAGTAAGCACAGGTGGAGACTTGGCACCAGCTCCTCTGCTCCGAAATAATTTCTGGTGTGTGCATGGCTCCAAGCAGTCCAGACCTGCAGTGAAGCGTAGCTGTTGGTCTTGTCTCAATGTTCCTTCTCTACTGATAGATTGTTTGCTCCTTTGCTTAAGTCAGAAGATCAGTTCTTTAATGCTTCTGAACTAGGATTTGGCTTCTGTCCTCATCCAAAAACCTGATTGTGTGGAGAGAAGGATCCCCTGGCCTTATATGATTGACTGTGTGGCAATATTTACTGAGGAATGGCCTACCATTCTCTTGGGGAAAGCAGTCTAAAGGGCATCACTTCAAAAATTTCCTGCAGGGACCCTTTATCAGAATTTTCCCTAAATCTCACCTTACCATAGGTGAGAAATTATCCTAGTTGGCTAGAGTTAATTTTCTCCACAGTAACTGGTACTGCACTGTGTTTTGTGGGCTTAACATAAGGACAGTGTTGCTGAAACATGGTTGTTGCTGAGTGGTGTTTACCCAAAGTCAAGGACTTTTCAGTTTCCCATGCTGACAGTGAGCAGAAGCAGCAGCTGTGTGGCACCATAGCCAGGACAGCTGCCAGGAACAAACCAGAGGAGATTTCATACCACAGAATGCCATGCTCAATATATAAACAGAGGGAAATTACCCAGGAGGGGCTGATTAGGGCTCAGGGATGGGATGGACATCAGTCAGCAGGTGGTGAGCAATTGTGAGTCACTTGTCTGTCTTGGATTTTTCTTTCTCTCTTTCTGTTGTCTCTTTTAATTGTGATAATAATCATTATATTTTATTTTAATCATTAAATTGTTCTTTTCTCAACTCACAGGCTTTACCTTTCTTCCCTGTTTCTGCTCCCTATCCCACTGGGGAAGGGATTGTAGTTGTGAGCAAAGGGCTCACAAGCAGAGGGCTTAGTTGCTGGCTGGGGTTAAACCATGATAGAGGTCTATAAAAATCTTTTCTAGACCAGATGGGCTGCTGGTAGTGAAGGGTGCTTTCAGGGTGTGCATTGTGTAGACAACATGTTAGCTGGATGATTCAAAACATGCTGCTTGTACTTTGTCATGTTGTAGCCCATAAGCAGCAATTGCATGAAATCAGCAATTTCTTTTCCTTTCTCTCTTGGGATAAAGGTCTTGTTTTCCAAGCATGCTGCAAAAGATGGGCTCAAAAGGGCCTAAATCTGCTTGTAGACAAGGCTGGGAGCATTGGCCTTAGACATTTGAAAGGGATAGGAAGGATGAGAGAGCAGAGCCATGTGTAAAACTGCAGACAGATGAGCACCAGAGCTGCCAGATGTGAGTGGAAATGTGGCTCCAGGAGCATAATAGTGAGACCACTGCTGGATTGAGAAGATATGAATACCTTGATCTTCAACAGGGAGACTTTTATATTCTTAAAGGGCTTTTAACTAGAGGAAAGTACAATGTTAAATAATCTGTAGACCTTATATCAGTCTCTCGAAGCTGAAACAAGTCAGACCCAAACGTTTTTTAAAAGCTGATGGTTACTAAAGGAGTCAAATCAGAGTGAGTAGATTTTTGTTTTCAGCTCAAGACTGGTGTCTGTGCTTTCCATGGCCCAAGGTTCTGAATTAGTCCGTGAAACACAGTGGCCTGTGTTCTGTAGCAAGGTGACTATAGAAGATCTGGAGGTGCTTTCTGAACTTAAAGTTCTGAAATTCTGGTTTTTATCCATGAGGAGAAATGGGTTCTGGTTGCTTTGCTAGTAGCCATACAAAAAATTTCTACCAACTTACCCTATCCTAATGCTGCTTATTGCTGGGGAGCTTGGGTGGTGTTCCAGCTCATCTCCTGACAAACCTGTCCTGACCAACTGATGCAACAGTCCATGCCTGGCAGAACTAGGTCTTCCATGTTAATGCAACATATGATGCAATTTCTGCTTCTCTGTGGGAGGGAAAGAGGAGCAGCTGGCTCCTCTTGAGGACTGTGCTTGCCAAAATGGCTCTGCAGGCCTCACCCAAGTGAGCAGGGAATAGAATATGAAAGGGCTTAACAGAGAATTAAATGCTTTGTGGAAAATGAAAACTGTGGGGACTAAACTAGGGACACAGGGATTTAATGATTCAGCTACTCCAAGGAAGGCAGCTAATTTCTCCTTGGGTCACAGGAGAACAAGAATTTTATTCTGAAATAGCAGCAACAAAAAATGTCCTGGTTTATCTTCCACTTTTTTCTTCTCTCAATACAGAGCCTGTTATCAAAGACAGCTTTTCCTTCATCTGCAACAAAGGTCCCACCCAAAGGCTTCCGGCATCTGAGACTTACTCCTCGTGCTGACTCTGATGACTCTTCCCAAGCTTCTCTTGTCAACATTAATCCCTTTACACCAGAGTCCTATCGACAAATGCTCTTTCATCCTAATGGCAAACGGAAGGCCAGAGAAGAGCTGTAAGTGAGCTGCTCTTAAGTAGCAGACTGAAATCAGACTGTTGGAAGGAGATAAGTAATGGAGATGTTCAGTATCTGGACTTATTTGCTAACAATGAATCACTCACTTCTGTAGTATTCATTGGTGCAGAGCAAATGTTAGCAGATATATAAAGGTAGTAGAAATATAAATACAAATCAATCATTGCCTTTGTTCAGAAAGGGAAGTGGGGGATCAACAGCTCTCTTTAGTGCTATGGCTGCAGCTTCACTAGTAATAAGGAGGCCAGGAGAATGATGCCTCTGGACAATGCCACTCTGTCCTGTGGGCAGTACTGAAGTTGCTTTGTGGAGGCCTTTTAAATGGAAACAAGGAATTCCTAACCTGGGACTGTAGTCTTTAAGACCTCAACTAAAAACCTGTATATCAACTCTATAAAATATATGATTAAGCTGTGAAGCAAGATTTGGAGGTTCCTTTGAAAGATGTTTTAATTTCAAATCCAGTTGGATTGCTGCACTGAAATAATACACCAGACTTTCCTAATCTTCTGTTATAGGAATGATCCTCATCCAGGAAGCCAGATTAAACAGGAGCTACCTACAAATGTGAGTGTCTGTATATTTTCCTCCCATAAAGTGGATAAGATGCTTGTAAAGGCTTGGTGTTTGATGGAATTTATTCTGTTATTGGAGTATAAACCATGGCACCATGCCAGAGGATGAATACCTATGACAGAAAAGTTCCAAGCTGAATGTTTTGTTAATATTTGTTTGAGATGACAAACTTGGAAGAGGCGGAATTGTTCTTTGTAACTGTGCGATAGCCAGGCTTACAGAAGAATAATGGTACCCTCTAGCTGAGGAGACTGGGATTGCAGGCAAATGGTCTTCATGGAAAAATTACACCTGCAGAGCAAATAGCTACTGGCAGCATCCACTATCCGGCTGCCACGATTATTGTTTTACCTAGAAGAACGCCTCAAGTAACTTGTGAATTACTGAAATACTATTCTGCTCAAGTGCTAATTAGATTGAGTATGTAATATAGAAATAAAATTGTCTACTAGGAGGTATTTTTACTCTCAAGCTTTTAAGATAGTGTAAAATACAGCTGCCTTATGAAATGCCACCTGTTGGGAAGGGCTGCTGTTTCATGTGAGCCACCTTTTATTCCTTGTGAGGACCAAATCTTACTCCCTCCTCTGTAAGGCCATATACCATAAAGTACAGCAATGACAGCAGTGGTTTCTGTGCAACATGAGCTGCTGTCCCTGTAAGGGATGCAGGAGAATGGAGGAAAAAAATCACTTAGTCCACTCTTGTTGTTCACTTCATGCTCCACTGCTTTTCTTTTCTTTACTCACTTTCCCTGCCAGTAGGCATCACTCTATCAACAATTCCTGGATCCCTAGTGGCCATTATTGTAGCGATAATGATGTTCCAGCTGTTCTGCCAGCTTTCAACCTTTTGTGGAAAACTGTCTCTGGGTGAGATATCAGTGGGAATACAAACAAATACACTGAGACCAGCTAATCTGCCATTAGTCAACAGCTGGTGCTTCAGACCTGGAGAGCCTGAACTGATGCAGAATGGCCTTGGCTGCAGGCAACCTCAGCTGCCAGGATAAAGCAGCTCTTGCACAGCTGGGGTCACAGGAAACTAACACACCAAGCTCCTCTCCTGAGCTCAAAATAGGCATTAGATCTAAGGTCTTCTCAAGTCCTATCTTTAGGCCAGTTACTTCAGTATATTGTTGTTGCTTGCTGTTCATCCCTGACTGACTCCATCAGCTGTGGGTCTAGGAACTTGTCTGGGTTGTCAAGAGAAGGGATGTGATGTCAGTAACCCAAGGAAGCTTAGGCATGTACAGCCAACTAGACCAAATTTCTCCTTTGCTGTAATTTCTACCTCTATGGCTAACAAGTCCTGATTTTCTAAAACCAACCAACCAGCCTTGCAACTTGGCTGAACCAGGGAAGATGGCCTGTAAGTAGTCAGAAAAAACACAACAAGTGAAAGGTAATTTAAAGGATTGAAACTGCTGTTTCAAGAGCTGGCCACACACACCTGCACATGTGCCTGGATGAACATCAGAATGGGAGAGGGATCAGTGTAGGTGATCAGTGACAGCAAGTGTTACACATCTCTAAAACCATGACAGATATTAAGTCTTTTAACTCCTATTTGTGTTTGCTGTTTCTGTGACCTTGCAGAGATACACTCTGAAAGCGAGCAATATGGTTTCCCGCTACAAGAAGGAGTTCCTGGAACTAGAAAAAATTGGTGTGGGGGAATTTGGCTCTGTCTACAAGTGCATCAAACGCCTTGATGGATGTGTTTATGCCATCAAACGCTCCAAAAGGCCTCTGGCAGGATCCTCAGATGAGTGAGTGTGCTTGCTGGAAACTGCCAGTTGAAATGATGGGCATGTTCTTGTGATGGGAAGGAGGGAGCAGGGATCTAAAGGTATCTGATGGAAGGCATGAGCAAAACTTGGCTGCTGTTGCACTTCCAAGTAACAGTTGGGAGAATGGGGGAAGATATCACTATACAACTATTGATATAAATGTCTAGGAAAGGAAGAAGTCACATGCATTGCCAAGTGAGAGGATGGCATACCTGAACACCTTGGGTCCATCCAGACAGTTTCCTTACAGTAACTGTCAAGTAGTTTATTTGTGGTATGTCCCTGCCTTGCTGCATAGCCAGCACTACTCACATCTGTATTGACCAGCTTGTGGTGTCGTGTATGCTAAAGCAAAGTCTTTGAAGCTGCTGCTGCCTTTGCCTCTTTAACAAGAGACTTGCTCAGTGATCATTTTCTTTAACAGCTGCTCAGTGCATTTGAGCAAGGGCAGGTTTTGCTCTAGCAGCTGTAAAAGCCAGTCTGTCAAAACCCAAGAGAAAGGGGCAACAGAGGTGTTCTGGGCTTTCAGGCTGCAAACCAGGGCTCCTCTCCTGGTGTGAAGCAGCCTCTGGCAGCCTGTCACCTCTGCTTTTTCTGTGTGTGCTTCCCTAGGCAGCTGGCGCTGCGCGAGGTTTATGCTCACGCTGTCCTGGGGCACCACCCCCATGTTGTGCGCTACTACTCGGCCTGGGCAGAGGATGATCACATGATTATCCAGAATGAACACTGCAATGGTAAGAGCTGGGACAGTGTTCAAGGCTGAGAGCTCAGCATGGGCAAAGTTGCCTTCTTTTGTACTTAAATATGGGATATTTTGGCTTGCAAGAAAGCAAACTGCACTGGGGCTGCATTTCCATGGAGAATCCAGTCAGGGCTCATAATGTTTAGATGGATCTCTGAATGGTGCTTATGTTTTAGAAGCAGTGAATACCCTCTTCTTTCTGGGATTTGAAACCTGTTCCTCTATTTTGGCTGGCCTGGAATAGCATTGCCTATGCCAATGCTTAGAACTGTGCCTGGGACTGTCTGGGTAACACCTGATATGGGTGACTCAAGAGCAACTAACTCTTAAGGGCCATGTATCTTGGCAAGAACCTCTTCTTAATGGAGGTGGGTAATGACTGGAAGAGTGGCTGCCTGGTTGAGATGAAGGTACACTGCATTCTGACTAGAAGAAAGGGGTTGACAGCTGTGGAGAAATGGAGCAAATGATGAGGCAAAGTGTAAATGGCGTGCTGCAGGCAGGGTGGTAAACTCCTACTTGAGTTTGCCCTTGGCAATACCACTGCTTGAGAGAAATTGGAAAATATACCTTTAGCTACCAGAGTTACTGAAGGCAAATATGTAATATTTATCTTTCAACTGCATCTGTAGTATTGGGGCTCCATGAAGAGTGGTTATAGCTGTTTGGAATATTGCTTTCAAATCTGGTAGAGGCAACCATGAAATGTGGTGCTCATTGCTGCAGCATTGATGTATTGCTTGTGTTCTGGCGGATGAACATCTGAGACTAAAGGAGAAGTGGTGAAAAGTAGGCTGATGGAGAGAGGCCATGATATCTGCTATTTCTGCAATATCCAAAGTGTCTCAATGAAGACTCACAAAACTGTGTCAAATGTTACATTTTTCAGTCAAAAATCTGCTAGTGGGAACTTAATTTCCTTGTTCCACCATTCCTATACCTGCTTTCTGCACCTAAGCACAGCAGAAGCAATTAAGTGTTCTGTTGTTCACTTGCAGCAGCACCAGCATCATTAACAGGTCAGCCCTCCTGGCAGGATGTAGAGCTGTAGGCTGGAGGTAGAAATGCAGTTGTTCATCCTTGTTGAGCAGCAGGCTGGGCATTCCAGGGCAGTGGAAAGGCTGAAGCCTTGTCCAAGTTTGCTCACTAGAGCACACAGAGAGCTGCTGTGGTTGGGGTGTGTCACTAGCAAGCCTCCAAGTGTTCTGGGCAGCTAAGCTATTTCAAACATGCTGTTCCATAAAACCTTTGTCAGGTCTCAGACTGGCTGTTTTCCCCTAGGAGGGAGTCTCCAAGATGTGCTGCTGGAAAATGCAAAGCTCGGGCAGTATTTCCCAGAAGGAGAGCTGAAGGAAATATTGCTACAAGTCTCCATGGGATTAAAATACATCCACAACTCTGGCCTTGTGCACCTGGATATCAAACCTAGTAAGTATAGTGCTCCCCTCCTTTGTGGAGGGTTTTCCTAATGATTCCTCAGGGGTAGGACCTCTAATAAATCCTTCTGAGTGGACTGATTGTCATGCTTCAAAGGAAAGAGTACCTTTCCCTTGTCTTGTGTATGGTGTTTTGGGTCTTTTTTTGATTTTTATTTTGATTTGTGCCACTACTGCTGCTCTAAAATTGAGTAGTCTCTGATAGTTGGCAGCATTTCACTCTTGTCTCGTGACCTTTGCAATCCTGGCTCATGGGAATCACCTTCATACTGGTGGAGCAAGTAGGGCTGCCAGTGAAGATGGGGACTTCCTTGTTTATTGCTCTTTTGTTGCACAAGGCTTGACTTTTGAGTGTGTACCTACCCTGAGGGATTAAGTTCCTGCAAAAATAGCAACAAGGTTTCCTCTCTGCAGCTCAGGATGGTCACCTCCAGGGCAATGCTCCCCTTCTCACGTACTTAATATTCTCAGAGCGGAGCTCCTTTTTCCTGCTGAAATTATGCTTCTGCCTCAGAGGGCAGAGGAAGGGGAAGTTGATTTCACTAGGATATTTTATGCCCAAGATACAACTGTCTTATGCCAGCTGTGTTGCTGAATGTGAACTGGGCAGAAAGCTGACTAATGGGTGGGAAGCATATGCATATTTTCTCTGGCTGCAAAACTTAACTACTTTGACAGGTGGGATTTTTACGAAGTTGTCAGGCTGCTGCAGCCCAACTGCTACTATCACCCTATTGCTAAACTTCTCTGTCTTGCAGGTAATATCTTCATCTGTCACAAGCTGGCAGTTTCAGGCCCTACTGGGCAGGAGGAGAGTGACAGTGAAGATGAATTCTCTCCTGGTGTGGTGTATAAGATTGGTAGGTTTTAGCCTACTTTACAATTGGTGTAAGATTAGGGCTGCCCATTACTGCTTGATACTGCCCTATCCTGCTGGCTGAAGAGACTTGCACATAAAAGTGATAGCATAGTCCTGAATGCCCCAATTACTTACCAGAATTAATTCCTCTAAGAAAAGTCACAGAAAACTCATGTACCTGCTTCCAAGTGGAGATTTCTGAGTTAGGAGTAAGCTTGCTCTTTTATTCATTATTTCTTTTTTGGTGCCTATGAAATGCAGACTTTTATTTGAGAATTCAGTTTGCTTCATTACATTTCAGTTTCTTGTTCTTTGTCTCAGGTGACCTTGGACATGTGACATCAATAACAAACCCTCAGGTGGAGGAAGGAGACAGACGGTTTTTGGCCAATGAGATTTTGCAAGAGGTACAACTGGTAGAGCAGGGCAGTGAGGAGAACAGGGTGGGAGAGCAAATGGGGAGAAATCAACTGTAGAGCAGACATTAGTCTAACTTGTTCCTCCCCTTATCTCCTCTTTCTTCTGTCTGGTCTGGCCATGAAATCTGCCAAATTAGCACTTTAGCATGAACGATAGTGGTGTGGATATTGTCATGGAAATACTTCATATGTAAATACTTCATAAGTAGCTATCATTGGATTATTGCAACGATTCCCCTTGAGGGATTAGTGGGACAAAACCTTTATCAGTTTGAAGACATTTGATTAGCATATCCAGCTGAGATTAAACTACTGGATGTGATTACTGAGGAATAAATTTACCAAGACAGATGCTTTGTAAAACAAACACTGAACAAGTAGCGGAGAGAGGTGGGAGGCACAAGGGAACCTCTCCAACTGATTGCAGTTTTGTCACTCTGGCCAGCAAATAAAAAGGGAATCAGTATTGAATAACCAGGTTGGATGTGTTATTCAGTTCAGGTATTTAGGTGACAGTGTCTGTTTGGGCTGCAAGTGGATTTAAGAATTGTTAGGCCAATGCATCAGATGCAGTCTTCCTTTGAGTTGAGCATGGGTAGCTTATTGCCTTGTGAAGGCTGGAGGTACATATCTGTTGGGCCATCCTCTGGAGCTACTGCAGTGATCCCAGTGTGGCCTGCAAGCTCCTCATGGGTGGGTGAAAGCCAACATGCTTTAGTGGTACTGCCTGCTGCCAGTGTTTTTATCCTGAGGAGGAGAAAACAGCTCACTGGGGTGGTGAAGTCCACAGTGCCATATACACACACTTGCTTGGCGGTTTCTTTTTGAGCTCATACCCCAACTCACCTTTGTTTAGTATAGCAAGATGTTCCTTTCTAACACCTTTCCCCTTCTCTCTGCAGCAATACTGCTACTTGCCCAAGGCAGACATCTTTGCCCTGGCACTCACGGTGGCTCTGGCAGCCGGTGCAGCGCCACTGCCTCACAATGGGGCCCTGTGGCACCACATCCGCAAAGGAAATATCCCACCCATCCCCCAGAAGCTTCCCCACTGCTTTCTAGAGCTCCTGAAGGTGAGGAAGTAGTCTTGGCAGAATGGTGGCTTTTGCAGCTGGCATGTGACAAGAGTGTTAAGCTCTGAAGTCCTTTGCCTTCTAGCTCATGATCCATCCTGACCCAGTGCAAAGACCTTCTGCCACAGCTCTCACCAAACACCCTGTTCTCCGTCCTTCATATGGAAAAGCTGTGCAGCTCCAGGAGCAGCTAAATGAAGAGAAATGCAAGACTGCCATGCTGGAAAGGTAGGGCTGGCTTGGGCATGACCGGGAGAAGGTGTGAGCAATAACAATCCTGGTCACCTGCTCTGAATGGAGGGGTGGTGGTGTTGGGAGACTGCACGTGCAGAAATACCCAGTCAGCTCCTGTGCCTGGAGCTGGGAGGATGATGGGGCTGTAACAGGGACTTGCAGTGCCCAGGCAGCAGCTGTGCTTCAGCTCTGGGTTGGAGGGAACTGGCCGAGTTACAACAATGAACTCGTGTGCTTCCTGCAACCACTGGTGATGCAAAATGCAGCTAGTGGGCAGATGAGGAATTGAAAATGCACTGAGATAGTGGTCTAAGCACAGAAGGAAGAGAAATATCAGGTGGTGGCAGATAGCCTTTTTTCTCTTGTTCCCTCTCACTGCTGTTGGCAGTAGTGTTTAGAGGTGCTGGGATCTAAGAACTGCCCCACAACCCCTCTAAGTGCAGTAGTCAGCTGAGGAGTAAGTTTTCTGTGTAGACAGAAGAGTGAATGCTCTGGAAGAACAGCAAGTACCAGGGAAGAAAGCCAATGGAAAAGAAGTATATGCCTTTATGTAGGTATTTGTGCTGCATGAGATGACATTGATCTAAGTTAAACCATTCACAAATGCCTGAAACAATGGGAGAAAAACTGAGCGAAGGGTTCCTTGTACTGGTGCCAGTGTGTTGCTGCCTTTTCAAGCAGAAACTCTAGAGACAGCTACAGTAATCTTCACGTCACTCTCTGGGGTGAGAAGTTGCTCCCTTCCAGTGCTGCTGGCGTATTACAGTAACCCTCTTGTGCAAGATTGTTCATAGTTTGCTTCTGTAGCTGATGGGGATTCATGCATGACACGGTTTTCTTCCTTCCCTCTTCCTTCCATCTCCTCCCTGCAGGGAACTTAAAGCAGCTCGCCTTGCCCAGACCCTCATGAAGGACCAAGCCTTAGGAAGTGCCAAGTTACAAGAGTCTGAAACCTCTTCTAAGCAGAAGAGCAAGCGTCTGGTGGGAGGGAAGAGCTGTCGTTCATTTAGCTTTACTCTGGGTTACTGAATTTCTGTGTTGTCCAAAGAGCTCTGACTGCTGAATGGCCCTGTGAAAGCAGAGGGTCTGCACAGACCAGTGCCCCATATTCTCTCCCTGTCATTTATTTTTATTGTGGTGGTGGTTTTTTTTTTGGATTTTTTTTTTTGTTCCCCTGTTAGTTATGAGATGTTGGCTGAGAAAAGAATGACTGGCTTGCAAGTGCTGGATCATGGGATTTAAGGTTGTCCTCAGTCCTTTACCTGTTTAATTTCTTGTGTAACTGGTCTTGCTAGAGATGAAGTGTAACTCTGCCATGACAAAAAGATGACATTTTCTCTACTCACTTCCCTCTTTCTTGAGTTGGCCCCTGTTATTGGTGATTTTTGTGGTCTTAACACTTGGGCTGACTGCTGACTATATTTTTAGAGGGGTGATAGTGGCTGTACAGGGAGACAGCATCTACAGCTGGGCCCTTCTAGGAACAAGTAGGCAGAGACTTTGGCAGCCAGTTTTAGCTACACATCAAGAGCCAGGCTGGTTACACAGCGGTCCTAGGGAGCTTGGGCTGCAGCTGGAGTGGCATTTCACTGAGGGGGGACACAGTAGAAAAGGAAATACTTTGAGTTAAGGAGTGGGAGTTGAAGAAAAACATTCTTTCAAATTTAAGCAACAAAACTTTTGTAACTGGGTATGTTTTAGCAGACTAGTTGGTCCCTGATGCCTGACTTGTTTTCTGTCAATCGGCAAGGACTCCCTGGTCAAGGAGGGGGAGACAACTGCAGTGTGTTGGTAGCTGGGTCTGTTCCCATTTCCCTTCCAGTATCTTGCGTGTGGTGCAGCTGCCTGCCTGTGAACTGCAGGCAATTAGAAAGGGCTTCTTCAGCTTTTTGGAGTTGCCCATGTTAATTGTATTTCGTGTTTGAGATCCCGTACACCCTTCTCCCTCTCCCCGCTAACTGTAACTTTGGGGGTCCTTGTCCCTTGTGTGTGTTGGATGGACAGAGCGCTGCACCGTTAGGAGGGACAGCGTGAACTTGGTAACTCGGTTATTTCCAGGTCTTACTGGTTTGTTTTATGATGTTGCACATGCTGGCTTTTAACTGGGAGATCGTTTCGTGCGAATAAAGGTTTTATCTTTTTTTAACCGATGATGGAGTGATGCAGTTTTGTTCTCTCCTTCCCGGCGAGCTCTGGGTCCCCCGTGGGGCGGGTCTCCGCTGCCCGCGCTGCCCGGCCGCTCCTGCCCGTCTCCCCCGGGCCGCGTTTCCGCCCGGAACCTCCGGCCCGTGCCTTTCCTGTTCCGGCCGTCTGCGGGCGCAGCGCGGCGGCGGGAGAGGTGCGGGGGGCGCGGGGTCGGCTGCTGGGGCTGGGCCCGGGGCTCCCTGGGGCGCTGCTTCAGCCCTGCTTTTCCCTCCGCAGGCTCGGCGGCAGCATGTGGCGGCGACCGGCGTGGCAGGTAGGGCCGTGCGGGGCCGGGGCCGCGGCGGAGCTCGGGCCCTGCCGCCCTCGGGGCGGGGGGGAGAAGCCGCTGCAGCCGCTCTGGCCCCGCCGCGGGGCTGGCGGGGACTCTCCGGGAAGGGCAGCGGCGGACAGAGCCCGGCGCCCCGGAGCCCTCGCCCGGACAGCGCCGGCTGTGGGGCCGCGGCTGCTGTGCCTGCGCTCCGGCCGTGCGCTGGGTCTGCTTTTGGGGGAAAAACGTGAGCTCTCCCACAGGCCTAGAACCACATGTTATGGGAAATGAGCCTTTCCCCCCGTTTCTCCACATGGACCTCTAGCAAAAGTGTTCCTGGGTTTATTTTCCCCTGCTCGTTCTAGGATGGAATATTTGCTGGCATAAAGGCAGCTCCTTTACTTTTTTCCCCACTTGCAGTACTGAGAGTTTTGTGTCCTTGATTTGCCTTGGGAACAAGGGTGTCAGTGCATCCATTCCAATGTGTGGATGTACTTTTTGGGCACACCTGGTTAATCTCTGAAGTAAAGCAGAAAGTTGGTGGAACTATCAGACTTGTTTGGTTCCAAAGACCAAAGCTCTAACAACTAAACCACCACAGTACTACAAACCACCTCCCCCCTACTTATGTATTACAGAAAAAACAGTAGTTACTGCACGTCCCAAAAATAATTGCTGGAGGTACACCATTGGACCACCCTTCTTTCTTGGCAACTTTTTAACCTTGATTTAACCAGACATTCTTAAACAATCTTATTAGTTTCATTTGGCTGAACAGATTTCTTTCCTCAGTTTTCCCATTAGTTACATATAAGAACATACTTGCAGAACCTCTGCAAGTGCTCCAAAAATGAGGTGTAAAGGCTTGTGAATGCTGTTCATAGTTTGTGTGGTGCAAACTCGCATTTCTCTGTTCGTTCAGGTGCTACGCCAGTTTGTAAGACATGACTCTGATATGGCTACCTCATTGGTACTTGAAAGATGTAAGTAGCTCCTGACGTGCAACTTAATTGTTTCTCACTGTGTTTATCTCAGTTTTAGAACATCTGAAATAGGGCAGGAGAGAAGGAGCTAGGAATGGTAGCTCCTCAGTGTAGCAGCTAAGAATGTGTTGTTTCAAGCACACAGACTCTTGAGTGGCTTCCTGTCTGGTCGCTGCAGGAGAAGGTGAGGTCAAGCAGTACTTTAGGGGGAAAAGAAAAAAGCCCTGATGAGGATTACCATCTGTAAAGGGCAGGTAGTTGTACTTCATCTGTGGCAGTGGTTTGGGTCTGCTGTTGTCATGGTTTCTAACACCTGTCTTCAGGTGCCTTGTGTGCTTGTTTCTCAGACTCCTGGGTCCCTGGGGGACTTGTGTGGGTGCTGCTGCCCCAGCAGGATTTGCTGCAGGTGTACTTCAGCCTTCACTATTCACTTCACATGCTCATTGTGCACAAGGGACGCCTCCCTGACCTCTTCCAGTTATCCTTGAACATGGAGAAGGGATAAACTGTCTGCCTAGGCCTGGTACCTGTGTAGAAACAAATGGCTCTCTCATTCAGAGGATGGAGTGTAATACTGCAACTTTGTTTCAAAGATACTGCTATGCATTTTATTTTTATCGTTGTGAAACAAATAAAAGTCAAGATAAGTAAATGCAAATTAGCCTCAAGTGATATATGGATGTGTCTGTGAAAAAGATAGAACAGAAAGAATAAAGAACCTTTGGCTTTTAAATAGGTTATATCATAGTAATAATAATGACAGTACAGACACAGTCAACCACCTGCTGGGGCCTGAAAAATCCAAAAGTCACAAGAGCTTGAAAAGTGGTTAGGAGGATCAGGAAGTTGTAATCCTAGCCCTTGACAAAAGCTGCTGATTTGCAGCTTGCCATGATTAGCAGTTCACCTGTATATGTGTTTGGTCTCTCTTGTTTCAGCCATGAATCGTGTTCAGCTGCTTGGTCGGGTTGGACAGGACCCTATCATGAGGCAAGTGGAAGGAAAAAATCCTGTTACCATATTTTCCCTGGCAACCAATGAGATGTGGCGGACAGGAGATGGTGAAGTGAGCCAGGGAGGTGAGTCCGCATGAGCAGCATGTCCCAGGTCACCGCTGCATGGCCAGCAGCATCATGCTTGCAAATCTCTGGGGTGCAGGAAAGTTCCTTTGAGGTCAGCAGAGATGCTGCTGCATTTGTGTGCCTTACTGATCCCCAGCAGCATATACTGATGAGAGATCTGCTGTTGACCTTCCTCAGTAGGAGAGGAGTGTTGAGTGGGCAGTTTGTCACTAGTGGGGTTTGTCAGAGGCATAGCAGGTTCTGTACTCTTACTTGTCTTTCAAGATGAGGAAGATAAAGAAAAGATAATTTTCTCATTGATTCTGTCATCAGTTTGCATCTACGGATGTCTCATATTCCCTAACTTCTAGTCAAAGTGGAGTGTCTGACAGGGGAAAAAAAAATAAGAGCCTGAGCACTGTCTTCCAGGAAAAGTGATGACTTGGTTTGAACTGTGCTTCTGCACAAGATTTTGTTTGGACACAGATGAGTGGAACATGTCGTTCTGGAGTGAAGTGGGAGATGGAGTGCTAGTATATGTCTGTTTTCAAATCACTTCTCATTGTTTGAGAATACCAATGTGTTGAAACTAATTTCTGTGTCTTGTATCACAAAGAGGATTTGGCATCCAGCTCTGTTGTTTCTGTTCCTTAGGTGATATCAGTCAGAAGACGACATGGCACAGGATCTCTGTCTTCAGACCAGGCCTCAGGGATGTCACCTATCAGTATGTGAGGAAGGGGTAAGTGAATAACAAATGTGGTTGAGGATTTAATGCCTTAATAATGGATTAGTGTAATAATTATGGTGTCCAGGAACTATACAAAGATACAGGTGCTGTAAAACAAGTTAGCAGACCTGCTACAAACAACTGATACAAAAGCCTGTGTACTCTGAATCAGATTCTGAATTCAGCCTTTTCATCAGGAACTGTAGTAATAGGACAAGGAATGGGCTCAAAGTGAAAGAGGGGAAATTTAGGTTAGATATATGGATTTAGGTTAGATATACACCTTACTGTCAGGGTAGTGAGGCACTGAAGCAAGCTGCCTAGAGAAGCTGTGGATACCCCATCTCTGGAAGTGTTCAAAAGTCAGGCTGGATGGGGCTTTGGGCAGCCTTGATCCAGTGGATGGTATTCCTGCCCATGGCCAGGGGGTTGGAACTATACAGTCTTTAAGGTCCCATTTCAACCCAAACCATTCTGTGATTCTAGATACAGGGTGGAAAACTGCAGCACCAAAATCAAATTCTTGTTTTTTTCCAGCTCTCGAATCTTTGTTGAAGGAAAAATAGATTATGGTGAATATACAGATAAGAACAATGTGAGGCGACAGGCCACAACAATTATAGCAGGTAAGGAGCAAAGCACCAAGGTGCCCCTTGCCCTTTTAAAATGGAAAGGGGGTGGAGGACCTCTGGACTGGAGCTTGGTTTGTCTTCAGCCTCAGCATCCACACTCAAGGATTTTGAGAGAATGGGTAGTAGTGTGTACCAGTAGATTTTCTCTGGCACTGCTTGTGAACACACAGAAAATGAGAGAATGCTGTTGCAAACTGTTGGTGTCATTTGCTTATGCCAGTTGGTGCAGGAGGCAGACATTGAGTGTTTTAAGAACACTGGTGTGTAGTGCTGCAGGTCAGGCAGATTCCTTTTCTAAGCACAATTTGTTTAGAAGCTTTGTCTCAGTTTGCCAGAATTTTTTTATTCCTGTTGAAGACTGGAGATGTCACCATTAAGGACCTCAGAAAGATGTGCAGATAACTTGATGGAGAACTTAGAAACACTTTGTTCTGGTAGCCAGGAGTGGTAAGAAGAGCACAGAATGGATGAGGAGTAGACTTGTGCCTTGGATAAACACAACAGAAAACTAGGAAACTCAACTTTTCCCAGAGCATTTAAATAGCCTGAGCATCCTTCATCTTTATTGTGGATAGAGCTGCTACTGAGTTGCTTTTGAGTGACGGGTAAATTAATTGGGTAGTAGAGCAAACATTTCTGTTACACAAGTATGTCTAAAAAAACTAGGACAGAGGGAAAGGAGGGGGGGCAAAAAGGAAAAAGAACAGCCATAGTCCTGGAGGCTGTTTCTGCAGCCTCTTTAAAAGCTAGCAGTGCTATAAATTACTGGAGGGGAGAAGCAATTCTCTTTTTTTAATTAGTGTTCTCCTAATGGTTTCTTGTTGAAAAGGCCCAGTCTCAAGATGCTTTAGAAGTTTGTGCGGTTTGATGCAATGGGAGCTTTCTATAGTCTGTAGGCTATTGGCATGGGTAGTGCAGACTGAAAATGACAAAAAGGAAATAAGCTGTAACTGATAAAGATTGTACTCAAAGAATTAAACCATTATTTTAAAATGTTTCCAGTGTCTTTGACTGTTCAGCAGCTTTTCATCAGCTTTAGCACCCTTGTTTCATAGTAGCCACCTTGAATTGTCTGCTTTCAGGGCAGGTAGAGAAAGAACCCTGTATTGGACACTGTTTTGTTTTATGAACTATTATTCTGTTCCAAAATCCACATCTTAGCAGCTTATTTTAACACAAATAGCTGGTCTTCATGGTGTGAAGGCTTGCAACAGGGCAAAACAATCCTCAAGATTAACTTTTTAAATTTCTTTTCAGATAATGTGATTTTTCTGAGTGATGGCTCAGTGAGAGACAAGGTGTGATGTCCTTAGTGTTTGGACCCAGGCCATTTCATTCCTTTGGTTTTTCAGTGCTTCATAATTATGTAATTGCAGATATTGCTGTAGCTTCATTAAGAAATAAATAAAATGTTTGTTACCTAGAGGGTACTTCTGTGTGTTTTGTTTTCCCATGCGCTTTCTCTCTGTTATCATTGTTTGGATTCCTTTCTTTTTTGCTGTTAAAGGAAAAGTATCCCAGGCAGCTGTATCAATTCTTGAGCTGATGAATATATAAATGGCAGTCACTCTTCGCATCTTCAGCTATTTTCAAACCTTCTGTCCCTCGCTGCCTTAATCTCTCTCCTGTCTTGCACAGCCTGACAGCCTGATCTCACTCACTGTTGACATGCCTCCTCTGTTCTGTGGGTTTCATTCCCTGTTTTTCCTTCACTAAGCCAGTTGGACAGTAAGTTTAAAGCAGAGCCATTGGTCTTAACTAGTGCTCAGCTGGAGATTTGTCACAGACCCAGAGAAGGCCTCCTGTGCATTTGCATCTGCCCCTCTGCTGATCCCAGCAGTTGAGCAAACCAGGTGTTGTCTTCCACCAAACCCTGCTTCGGTCTTGGTTTTTATGGCATTTGGCGTCGGATGACATCAGCATTCCCATGCAGTCCCTCCTTAGAGTGCTGTGCCCGTGGTTTGCCATCAGGAGGAGCTGGAGGAGCGACTGCCTTGGCTGTGCCTTTGGGGATTCGCGTGAAAAACATTCCGGGGCCGGGATTCTCGGAGTGGGGGTGGCGCTTGTTTCACGTTTTGTTGTCAGAGTGAGAATTACTTAGTATTATTGGTGAGAGGTTGCACAACTAAAAGGTGTTTAGTTCTACTACATGAAGAAGAGACAGTAAAATTCCCACTGTAATACGACATGATGTGAACAGGGAAAGAAAAATGCTAGAGGTGACAATTTCCTGCCTTCAGAGCTGGTGGGATTTTGTATCTCATCTCTCTCTGAGCCCAAGGCAGAACACATTTAATAGTCTTTGCAGCTCTTTCCCCTACAGAATTTTTGGGGTTTTTTTTTATGCCCTGTGAACACTGTCTGTACTAAGAAAAACTTCAATTCTTTCAATTTAGTAGCTATTTCTGTTTGAAGTTAAAGCTCTAGCAATTATCCAGGTCCCTGGCACTGGCATACTGGGGTGTTAGACGTACTGCAAATGCTCAGCTACTTCAGTGGGTTGTTATCCACAGGAGATTGTGGTGTCTTTTTAAATAGGAAGTCCTGACTTTAATTCCTTTAACTACTGGTTTAATCTGAACCTGGTGTACTGCTGGGAGAATTGTGATGGTGCTCTTGCACAGCAGTGATCTAACTACAGTTTGTGCTTGGTCCACACAAATTTTTCCTGTTTGCTGAAAGCTGGGGTTTGTCTTGAGCTTTCTGCTAGGAGGCCTTGAGCAAATGTGCTGAGCTTCTTTTCATTCAGTGGTCACCTTGTTTGTACTCTGCTGTGGTGGTGGAGCTCATGGCAGTGTCTTTTGGAGCCTGGGAGCTGCCTTTCTACTCCAAACTCAGAGCAGAAGCGGCAGCAAGGATTCCCTTCCCCACCACCTGGAGTGGCCTGAACTGCCAGAACTCTGCAACTGCTGAATGGCTCCTGCTAATCTCTGCTCCTGGCTCAAGGTGGAGACAGCAGAGCTAGCACAAGATATAGGACTGGGTGCCAGCAAGGAAAAATATTTGCTCAAGAACTTTGTATTCTTGCCCTTCCAGTTCTATTTAAAGTAGCTAGTACCCTTTTAAAGATTGACCTGCTTCAAAGACAACACACACTGACTTTGGGCACACACTGGAAGCAGTGTGCTGAATGTTCATCACACCTTGGCAGTAGGGTAGGTTTTCCCAAATGGTTCTGCACAGCAAAAATAACCAGTGGCAAAGGCTTGCTGTGTGTTCATCTCTTATGTCTGCTCTGCTGCTCTGGGGCAAAGTTAATCTGTAACTAAGTCATTCTCAGTTATGAGAAAATCCTGTGTGAAATCAGCATTCCTATAGCATCTGGTTGGTTTTGTTTTGTTTTTTTTTGTTTTTTTTTTTTTTTTTATGGATAGGTACTTGTTCTGTGAGGACACGGAATGGAAATGGTATGACCTGAGTGAAATACAGTGATTCCTTGTTTATAACTAGGCAAGGAGTGTTTTCCCACACTGTCCACTGGAAAATGGCATTCTGCTTTTGCTTGTCTGTTAGCATCTTGTGTAAACCTGATGAGGCAAACCCTGGTTGCTTGCATCAACCAGGATATTTAGAAGTGTTTGACCTTAACAAGGAATTTTATTTTATGTATTTATGGAGATAATTGGAAAAGATAAATACGGGTGACTTCTTTTTAAAATGTCAGCATGTTCAACAAGTACTTGGAGCGTTTCTGAACAGCTCTGAGGCAGAGCTATCCTGGTCTGCAAGGCAGCTCCATGGCACTCAGTTATTTCTGCCAGCCTGGTGTAAGGTGTAGGAAACAGTCTTCTCTGCTTGTTTTTGTGGATGGTTTGAGGAAGACACCATGGCACTGTGCCTGTGTCACACAGCAAAGAGCGCTTTCAACTTTAATTCTCATTAATCTGCAGAAATTGCTCTGTCTGCAGAAATTAGTAGTTGTGAAAGAGAAGTAAGAGAAGATACTTCAAGTCCCTCTTGTTACCCTCTGTGTCCTAAGGGGTTGGGGGCACTGTGTCTGTGTTCCCAAATACAGGTCATGCTTCAGTTCAAGACCAGCAATGCCTGTGGGAGGCTGGTGAAAGCCCCTGCAGAGGTGCAGGAGTTGCAAAGGCAGGAAAGCTGAATCGGAGCTTGGAGAAGCCCCTGGGTACAAGAGCAAAGAAGGTTCTGGTAAAGGGAGCCTGTATTTCTGTCAGTACACCAATTATGTGGGTTTAGTAACAGGCTGTCTTCAGGGCTGGATATCCCACTATTTTCATGTGTCAGAAAAGGAATAAAATGCCAGGATTGTGGGAAGAAAACTTCACTATTCTCAAGCTCACCTTCTATTTTTAACTCTGAAATTTCTGTGGTGGAAGCCTTTTTGCCAAGTAACTGAGCGTGTCTGAATGTACAAACTAAGACTTGGTGTCTGTTTATCTTGGCAGTGGTGAGCTCCTCAGCACAGCAGTGTGATTTAAATCTCATTTACACAAGGAGTTTGCTTTGTTAGTGCATTGCCAGATACTGGGTAGTGCAAGTAAATTCTTTGCACAACACTCAAAGAAATAACTTTCACAGGGTTTCTCCTGAGACATCCTCTTGTGGGAAACGTGTCAGCATGTGTGAGATTTCTTTCTTCTGCTTGTTGCTTAGTCCCATGTAAAAAATTCAGCTCATTATCATACCTGGCCATTTCACAAAAATCTCCAGTAACTACTGTGATTAGAAATTGATTGCTGGTTTATTTTGTATATTCTTAGTCCTGAAGACTCTTTAAGAGGTGCTGAATTTGTTGAAGAGATCTCTAACTGTGGCTGTTTTCTGTTGCTTTCAAGGGGTAAGATTTTTATTGGTAGCTGGTCAGAAACCTGGCAATTTTCATCCTGTGGGCTCTGTTGCTATTTGTTCTTTTCTTGTTGCTTGCTTTCTCAAACTGATTTGAACAGAGTGGCTGTAGAAAATGGATGGTTATCTTGATCCTGGTTGTCACAAGTCAGAAAAATGTCACCTGTAAATATTTAATGAACCTTTGTGCAGCTGACCCGATCAAGAACTGAGTAATGATGTGGTTGCAGGAGTTGTGGCTGCTGTAACCCGGATCTGCAAGGAGAAAGAGAGCACCTTTCCTTTGCCAGGCTTTGTATTGTTGATTGCTTTGTTCTTTGATATTTTAAGTAAGTGGTGTTTGTTTGGAGCTCTGCCTTACCAGCCTCTTCTTTCTTAGCTGGTTAGGTTTTCTGTGTAGGTTTTCTGTGTGGGCTTTCTGGTCCTTGCAGAAAGGGGACAGAATTCTCTGTAAACAAAAGCTGAGCTCTCCTCTTCCCTGTCTGTGCAGACAATAACTCCCCACCCTTTTATCTTCTTGTAGATTTTTGGTCAATTTTTGCACTCTCCCCCTGTGCTGCAAAGTGAGTTCAAACCCAGCTCAAAAGACTGTGGTGAGGAAAGGGTCTTACACAAAAGCAGAAATCAAAAATGCGCTCAGAATTACATGAGTTGGAACTTAAAAGTACTATTATACCTGCTCTAAGAGGAAAGTAATGAAGCATGGAGAAACAGCCTTGATTTTCAACAGGCTGGTAACTATTGAAATCCACAATTTAAATCCTCCAAGCAGTGTGGGGAAAAGTTAGGATAGCTGTGTTTGTATCATGTTCTTGCTGGTTTTGTGGTGCTTTCCCCAGTGCCTTATTTCTGGTGTAGTGTTGGTCTGTGGGCAGCAACATGTGACACATTAGACTGCTGTCCCATGCTGTATCAGCACACTGAATAATTAATATTCTCTGGAAAGGATTAGTTTCCTCCACTTTTGTCTCTTCCTTCTTGGCGCCCTGTATGTGCTGCCAATCTCTAGCTGAAACTTGCCTTTACAGATTTTCTTTCCCAAGAAGAACTGGTGCTGCAGCACAAACACATCAGTGTGGTCTGTATGCTGTTGGTTGCCACCATGCAAAGCAAATTGGTCACATTTCCTCACAAAGTCTCACGTAATTGTTTCAGAGATGTTGAAGCTCAAAAATGACATGTAGCCTCGAACAATTTTAATAATGTGTCAGGAACTGGGCAGGATGCCCAGTTACAAATGTCTAGTTACCAGTATTGTGTTTTATATTTATATTATAGCCCCACAAATGGATAGTTTTGTGTGTCAAAATATTTCAGTGGCCAAAGAAGTCTTCCAGGATGCTTATGAATCCTCAGCAGCTCTGTGTCCCACAGCAGCAGCTGTGCTTCAGTACCAATGATAAAGAAAGAGAGCTCCTGGGGAAGTGCAGAGGGGAGAGGGACACAACTTTATATGGTGCAGGAAGAGTGGAAACCACTGGGAAAACCAGCGTGCTGTTTACCCAGGGTGCCTAAATTTGTATGAGTGCTTTACCCAAGGAGGAATGTGAGAAGTATAACTTCTCACATAAATAAATATTTCTGCCTGAGACATGTGTTAGGGTGAGAAAGTTCAGCCCAGTACTCTTGGTCAAATACCAGTCCTTGGGAGCCCCTTGTTCTCATCATGCTCAGCAAAGGAAGCTGCAGTCAGTCAGCACCACCTTCTTCTAAGGTGGCTTTCATTTTGTTGGCTTACAAAGCAAACATGGGCTTCCCTTTAGACTTCTCATATGGGCAAAACATTAATTTAGTGCCCCAGCCCCAAGAAATTATCTAGTCACAGCAGTGATTTTAGAAAGCACAAATCTCAGCCAGCAGGGTGATGGAGAGCCTTTTGTTAAAGGGATTATCACAAGGCCATAAAAGCTTTGAAAGGAAGAACACATCCAATAAAAACACGGAGGCTCCTGGATAAGGAACTGACCTTTAAAAATTTCACAACCTGCATCTCTGGACTGGCACAATGGAATGGCTTTGATAACAGTGCCTGGCAATGACAGCAGAAAAGAAGTTTGTACCTCTGGTTGGGCTTGCCAAAGTGGAAAGTAGCAGTTCAGGCACTGGTAATTTGGCTTTAGGTTTGGCTTTAGATGTTTTCTGTGCTGCTGAAGGCAAATCTTACACTGACTTCTTTTCCAATGACTTAAAATAACTAATCTTTGCAGAAGATCTTTGATTAGGGCAGTTAGGGATTTTTCCTTCACATTCTTACCAAAACAGTGTAACTTTTGTTACACTTTTATTTTTTTTTCCTAATCAAACACCAGCAGTTTAATAAATTTTAAAGGAACAAACCTGGTGCAAGCATCATTATTTTTCCTCTTTTTGTTGCTGAGGGCTGGGAGCTCCTTCTGGCTTTGTTTTCCTCAGAGGGCTAGTCGGGGCTCTCGAGTGAGGACTGGATCACTCGTGCTGCACACGTGCTGGCTCCGTCCGTGGATGGAAGTGGCTGTCACAAGAGCTGATGCCTAAAGGCAGGTCTAGGAGAGAGAGAAGACACACCAGGAGGTCCAGTTATGGTTCCTGCTCAAGGCAGCCTGGAAATGTCAATTAGTGTTGAACTGACCCGACAGCGCCCGGCCGTGCCTGAGCTCCGGGAGCTGCAGAGAAGCACTGAGGAAGGCCCAGCTTTTTGAATCCTTAATACTTGGTAACTTCTTATTTTTAAAGAACAATGGAATGTCAGTGTTGCCCCGGCTTGGCAGGAACACAAGTCTTAAAATACCAGAATTTCCAAGTCTTAAAATACCAGAATTTCCCGTTGCCTGTGATTATTTTTGCTTCCGGTTGATGAGCGCTCTGGGACCGATCTGAGCCAGGCACCAGCGTCCCCGGTGCGGCTGCCCGGAGCTGTGCAGTTCTGGTTTTCACAAGGCGCGTTCTGACCCGTGCCTGCCCGCTCTCTCCCGGGCGCGGTGCCGGGGCAGCCGCGCTTCCCTCCCTGAGGGCGGGGCGGGGCGGGGCGCCGCGCGCCGGCCGCAGTCTTGTCGCTGTCCCATTGGCTGACGCGCCCGCCGCTCCGCCGCGCCATTGGCCGCGCGCGCCCCGCCCGCATTCCGCGGCCGGAGCCTGCCGGGGCCCGCGCGCCCATTGGCCCGCGCCCGGCGGCCGCCCGCGCTGCTCGCCCCCGATTGGCGGGCGGGGTGGCGGGGGCGGGGCGGGGGCGCGGCGCGCAGCTGGCGGGGGTGACCCCCCCGCCCGCCCGCGCGCTGCCGCCGGCTGAGGGGACGCGCCGGGGCGGGAGCGAGCGCGCGTCTCCGCGGCGCGGGGGAGCGGCGGGGGCAGGGTCCGGCAGCGGGGCGGCGGACGGACCGACGGACGGACAGACCGACGGACAGACCGACGGGCCGGCGGGGGTGCCTGCGGCCGCCATGGAGGTGTGCGAGAGCGGCGGGGAGCAGCCGCCGCTGCTGCACTGGGACCGCAAGCTGAGCGAGCTGTGCGAGCCCGCAGACCCCGAGACGCTGCTGAGCCGCACGGTGAGGAGCGGCGGGGGCGGGCGGCGGCTCCTGGCGGCGCCGGGAGGCCGGGGGTGGGATGGCTGAGGCGCCGCCGTGGGCTGCCGCGTTTCGGGGGCCGTGGCAGGGTTCCTCGGGCTCCCCGTGGGCCGGGGTGTCCCCGCGGGCGCCAGGGTCGGCGCCGGGCGGGTTCTGGCCAACAGGTGCTCCCCGCGTCCCTCGCCGCGACTGCCGCCCCTCCGGGGCTGCTCCCCCGAGGGCCGAGATGTCCTGGGGCAGGCCTTGGGGTCCCTTCTGCGCCGGGGGTCTCAACTCCCGCCCCTCCGAGCCTGGCGGTAACCGGGGTCCCGCAGCCCGCGCTCCGTCCGTCGCCGCTTCCCCCCGCCCGGCCCGGGCTCCCTCTGCGCCCTCGGCGGTGCCGCTTCCCCCGGGCGACCCCTCAGGAGTCGCCGGCCGCGTCTTCTGCCAGACGAGACCCGTCCCGCTTCCCAAGAGCAGGAAGGAAGTGACACACGTTTCGATGGTTTTGTTGTTTATTTTTTGGCTTGAATCCCCATATTTTTGGCTTGTGCAAAACGCACAGTTCGGACAGTTCCGAAGAAATGTGTCTTGTTATCTCTGCTCCGTTGGTTCGCTGTTACTCGGGAGGCTTCTCGCAAGCACAGAGAGATACACGAATATAAACCCGCATAGGTGCAAATCCCAAGTGGAAGTGTGCCGGAGCACCTTGGGACAGCAGCATGGAAGAGTCCTCCAGTCCCCTGCTGGTGCGAGGCTCAGGGCAGCCACGCTTGGTGTGGTTGTTGAGCACGTGCTTGGATGGAGACTCAAGAGGAGCATGGTGGTGGTGACTGGGATGTGGCAGTGCTTGGATGGAGACTCAAGAGGAGCATGGTGGTGGTGACTGGGATGTGGCAGTGCTTGGATGGAGACTCAAGAGGAGCATGGTGGTGGTGACTGGGATGTGGCAGTGCTTGGATGGAGACTCAAGAGGAGCATGGTGGTGGTGACTGGGATGTGGCAGTGCTTGGATGGAGACCCAAGAGGAGCATGTGGTGGTGACTGGGATGTGGCAGTGCTTGGATGGAGACCCAAGAGGAGCATGTGGTGGTGACTGGCATGTGGCAGTGCCTGAGGGACGGCGCTTGGCAGGGGCTGCCATGTGCTCCGCGTTTCTTCCTTGCACCAAAGAGGGTGATGTGCAAATACAGCCCCAGAGTGAGGGGCCCAGCTCTTCACAGGAGCAGCGGTGATCCCATGGCCACTGCCTCCGTGCAGATCTTGGCATTAGTCTTGTAAGGCAAACAAGGAAAACCTTATTTGTTGTGTGTGGCAGTGCTAGTCTTACTAATCCGGGATCGCATCTTTCACAAGCTCCAAGCCTCGTTCCAGCAGGAAGCAAGCCTGCTGCACGCGTGACGGTCTTTAAACAGTGTTTGGCTTCTTTATCGTTGAAAGTCTTGGGCTTTCTTGCGCAACGTGTATCATCTGGTAGATCCGGGCAAAAGCAATCATGTTACGGTGGCTTGGGCTTTTTAAAGAGCCAGGAGGAGCACTTAACAATGGAAAGCTCTTCCCTCAAACAGCTGTTTTCTTGTGGTTTTGTTGGTTTTTTTTTTTTTTTCTTTATCAATAGGAATGTTGTGAGTGAAATGAGGGGCTCTTTGGAGAGTGTTCCCCTTCAGATTTTACAGCTGTGCTGGCATACTTCCTCTTGCTCTGTTTGGAGCCTTGTGATGAGAATGGAGTTGCCACTCTTAACTTTTGTTTTCTTACTTAGTGTTCTCGCATCTTCTTTAATTAGTGCCCCAAAGGAGATTTTACTCTTGGGCTAGAACTTGTGGCTACAGTGACATGGATATGTGTCTTTTCTGCCCTATTTCAAGGAGTCTGAGAATTGAGTTTGCATGTATTGATAAAGAAAACATGCTGTTTGTCTGGTGGGTGGAAATGGGATGCTTTTCCCTTTTCTGTTTTCAAGTTTTATTGGGGATTTTCAGCTTTAAATGCTATGATGATGAGCATTTTGTAAGGGGCATAGCTGGATCTGCAAAATTTTGGGCTGTGATGATCTTTGTTGGCAGTAACACTGACATTGATTTGTTTGTGTTGCTGTCTTGTTTGATTGGGTCTTTTTAGGAGTTTAAGATTTCTTGGGAGACCCTCTTGAAGCCAAATAAAAAGTGTGAAATCAATTTCTCTTTTTGGTTGTTCTTGGAATTCTTCTGAAATAAGTTTCAGAAGTAAAAGCCCAAGCAAATGCTATAAAGTAGGTGTAGTGACATATTGCAATCTTTAAAGAAGAAAAGAAGGTTTATGAAATTAACATCCTTCAAAGTGAAAAAACCCCACACTTCTGCCTGTTGAACTTTTTCTTTTGTGAGTGTGCTCTGCCGTGTGGAGGAGAATACTGAGCTTGATACCATGAAACACAAGTTCTCTATTTACCTCTGGCCAAAACTTCACAGAATTACTTGAAAAACCCAAAACAAACAAGCAGGCTCTCTGGATGAAACATCTGTTCTTCTCCTGGGTTATACTTTCCGTCTGGGAGGACTGGTTTGACCCAGTTACTGTGCTGTGTTTATAAACTTACTGCAGGGTCTTTTTGAAAAGATTGGGATGATGAGGAAACCCTCCTGCGCTCCCCCTGCAGAAGTGCCGATGCCCAGTGCTGTCTGTCACCCTCACAGCCAAGGAACACATGTCCTACTGCATCTTCTGGTCTTCACACACTCCCAAGGTGTCCCTTAGCTAGATGTGCAGGTCTGCATCCAAGGAAACTGTGGGCTTAGGAAAGGTCTCTGGGACAGTCACGCAGCCCTAGGAGCGTGAGCTGGACTGGCAAGGGGGAGGAGGGAGAAGATGATGATGAAGATGATGATGATGATGACTGAGGGGAGCGCTCACAATAGGAAGAAGAATCAATGTCGTTCCACAGTCAGACCTACCTGTGTGTACAGACTGGTGAGGGTGAGAATTCCGTGCCAACTGCCTTTTGTGTATTTTAAATTAAAATTTAACCTTTCTACGACCAAAAAGGCTGTTCCCAGCTCTTGCTGATTTGAACCTAGCAGACAAGTGTGAAAGTATGCATACACTTAAAAAGTCGACCTCTATTTTAAACTGTTCAAGCCTGCCTTAATTACCAGGGTTGAAATCCAACCTCCTGGGGATTTACATTTCTCTTTAACAGCTGATGATTTCACCAGTGCCTGGAGCTGTGTGAGGAGCCATTCCCTCACTCCACTGGTGCTGTCAGTGATATCATCAGCTGTACCTGGAGAAAGTGGGGCCTCGAGGAGCTCAGCTCTACTATTGGCAGGTAGCAATCCTTGAGGTGGCTCATTAAAGTCCTCACCTGGATGCCAGATAGCTTTATAGCAGTTATTTTTCCGGAGTGGTTTAGTTTCCCATGGAAGAAAAGGCCGAAAGATTTCCTAGAGGTGTGTTCATGGTATGTGTCACATGTCTGCATTATATAATCTTCATCTGTGCTGTAGCTTGTTGTGACTGTGTTGGTAGTGCCATGTGCTGGCACTGTGCAAGGCAGTGTTATTATTATTATTTTTAGTGTTATTATTGTTATTCTTTGCTTTTTCCTGGTGGTCAAACAGAAGGCAAACACAACACCTGCCACTGCCCAAGGGGAGAAGGAGCGTGGCCAGGTGGCAAAAACTCCAGCTTCTTGCTGCTGCTGTTACTTTCCATAACACACAGGTGGGCTTGAAGTGGGAGAGCTCTGCTGGTGGCCGTGGGACTGTGCTGGAATTGATCTGTGGTTGGACATGGCCCAGCTGGGACTGTGTTTTCTGTGACAAGTGCCAGATCTGGTGCAGATGGATGAGTCTGACAAACATGCTGTGAAATGCCAACTACCTGTCCCATTGCTGGATGGGGGCTGAAAGGCAGATGGCTCTTAGGAGCCTTTGGCATTTAAAACCTCTTTATGTAATACTGAGGAGGCAGTTTTATTTTTCCCCTCCATTTTCATGGCTATTTTAACACATTGGCTGCTGTTTCCAGATGGTAGCAAAATGCAGCTGAATGTAGGCATGGATGTGATCTTGGCATGGCAGATGTAGAACTGCAGCTGCCCTACAGGTACATGGGGACAGCAACTGGCTTAGATTTAGGACTAAATTCCTAGATGTCATGTCCTGGATGTCTGCATGAGTGGTTAACTGGAAGATGACTAAAAATGCTAAATAGCCCAAATGGTTTATTGGAACTTGGAAGTCATGAAGAAATTGAAATTAGTGAACTGTCACATTGCTGCTGCTGTTGTCTGAGTGGTGTTTGAGCCCTGTGATCCTGTTTCCATGTCGCTGGCGATGCTTTGGGCATCAGCTCAACCCTGGGACCAAGGGTGTAATGTAGGTTGGCATGAGAGGAGGACGCTTCCCAGGCCCCAGCTACCAAGTTTCTGTCTCCCTGTGAAAGCAAAACCAAAGGTGAATGTTAATGCTCAGGGTTGTGATTGTCATCTAAGATGAGCTCGGGAAACTCTGAGCTGGCCTTCTTTCCTCCCCATTACAAACCTCTGAACCTCACCGGCGCTTGCTTGGTGACTCATTTCCTCTGCCGCAAAAACGATGGTTGCTGTTACTTTGTGTTTCTAATGACTTCTGCAGGAAAGCTGCCTCTGGATGAGCTGCCAGGGAGTGCCTTGAGCTTTCGGAGTACGGCAGTCATTATTTTAAATGGATGACAGTGTTGGATTTTTACAATCTGTGTGTATTTAACTGAAAGCTGCGGTTACTGCGGCGGGTATGGATGTGGAGCTGGCTGTAACTTATGGTGTGGTGGCTGCATGTAGCTCTCTGGTGTCAATATAGCTGGATCCAACTTTTGTTTCATTTTGGTAGGGGGAGAGCTACTTCATTTATTTGCACATGGGGTTTGGTCTGTTGCCCACAAACCATAAAGCTGAAATTCCTCATTCTTTCTTCTCTATACACCTGCAGCTGACTTTATGTAAAATATTTGTACAGTCAGTACTTGCAAAGATTTTTCCAAAATTGCAGTAAAGAGGGGAAATGAGAAAGTTAGATTTTTAAATAGTTGTATACAGATCTCATACAAAGCAGTAGTGTTAAGTTTTGTCAATGACTTTCCATATCAATAAAAAAGTCAACATCACAACTGCTGAACAGCAAAATTAGTTGTATGCGGTACCTTGCACTGAAAACCATTTCTCCTCCTCATTTTCTTCCCAAATTGAAATAAGAAAACTATTCCAGTTTGCCAAGAGACATGTCACATACTTGTAATGGGTCTAACTGATCTACGGTTCCTCTAAAAGCTGAGATAAACACAAGTAGGGGACTTTGAAACTTTACCCTGCTGTTTCCTGGCAGTTAAAATTAGAAAAATGGGGCTATTGAGTTGCTGGCTGTAACTGTATAGTGAAGTGCTTGATCTGCAGTGAAGACAGGAGCTGGAAAAAATGTTAGTCTGTCCTGGGACTGACTTTGAAGCGTGGTAGATAGGAATGAGCCAGCATTTAATGTACAAACCCATTCTTTATTCTTTTTCCTAATGGACGTGACTGATGTGCACTGTCCTCTGTAAATGTTTCCTTTGGAAAGCCAGCCCTTACGCATGGAGCAGGTTGTGCACGATAGTGGGGGTAAAGGAATTTCACTTATGGTGTTACCAGACAGGGCTTTCCTGTGTCTGGAGTTGTTCAGCTTATCTACAGGGCTGGTGGGAACTTGTGCTCTTTGCGGGTCTTTGTTTGTAATGTGAAGAGTCCCTTCTTAGCTGGGACTAAGTGAGTTTCCCCTATCTTGGGATGGGGACAAGTTTTTATTAAAGCATTTATTAAAGCATTTATTATCTCGCTTTTTAGGATTGTCTGTGTCTATGGAGGAGGCCAGTGTGTGCTGTGCCGTGCTGGCTACTTCTCCCTCCACAGAGCTGGGAGCTCTGTCACTGTGGGCTCATTTTCTCTTGGTCCCTCAGCTAACAAGGTCCCTCCGAGATGCTTGGCTGTTGCTTTGAAGACACTGTCCTTTGAAAGTAGCCCCCATCTCTGACGAGGGAAGTTTTCTTGCTGGCTTTGCGCTTGCAGATAGGTGCTGCTTTTTTATGTTGTATCCAAATGTTGGTTATCAGGCCGTGCTGTCCTTAGTGCCGTACACCTTCCTCCCTGCATTCCCAAAAGCTGTTTTCCAGTCACTTTGTAATACTTGATTTAAGCATCCATCACCTGTATCCTGTGTCTTGGGCTGCTTCTCTCGCTTTTGGAGAAGGATAATTTTGTGGGTGAGACGTTAGCAATTATTGATAGGTGAAATTGCTGTCAGATACAGTGTCTGACCTGCCTCAGTGGCGTTTGCCACAGGCCGCATTGGCTGCTGACCCTGAGCTTACAAGGTCCCCCCTTTAACTCCTCTTAAATTCCCTAGAGCAGCTTGCTTTTTCCAAGAGGAATACGTTCCTGGTGGGTCCCTTAGGGGTGCTCTCACAGTAGACCTCTTTGTCTGTGTTTTCAGGAGGGTACATTTTTTCATGCTGTTGCTACCTATTCATCTCTCTCTGAATCATGGAGATGCCTTTTGGCTGTGTTTTTTGTGGGTGACAAGACCTGACAGTGCAGTTCTGCACCTGGATGTAACCATAGGCTGTTGTGGCAGCTGGCTGGGAGCTCATCCAGTTTTAAAATGACTTTTTTTTTTGCCAGAAAGTACCCTTCAGGGATATCAGTTCCCTGACACAGATTGCCCTGTAGCAGCCCAGGTACTGATGCTGACATGAAAGGGCAGATAGGAATATTTGGCTGGGGAGGGGGCAGTGGAACTGCATTTTGAGCTAAAGGAATGTGCAGTGGGAATAGTCAGAGTAGATTTATGAGTTGTGCTTAGATGTAAGCCTGATGTGTGCATGTGTATATTTATTTGACACCAGTAGACAATTATTTGGAAAAGAACAGGGTTTGCCTGGAACAGGTATTTGTTCAAGGATAAATAGGAAAAAGGGTTGTTTGAGAAGGATGTGGATCTGTAGCAGAAAAATAGGCAGACCTGATATTCAAGGAAGCATTGGTGTTGGATTGGTCCATGGTCCCACCACCCCTCCATGATGTCAAGTGCTGGTGAAAAGTGGAGGCTGTCTTGGATGCTAAATTATTTTTCTTTCATAAAAGTGAAAGGAATGGCATGCAAAGAATAAGCTTGTCTTAGGGCCACAATTTTGCTGGCAAATATGTTTCCCTTTCACCTCACTGAAGTAATATGCAGTAAAGAAGACAGGTGAAAAAATGGTGGGGTTTAACGAGGTGTAGCTGAGGTGGACATTCAGCCTGAGATGCTGAACTTTTCAGAGCAGGGATTTTTTCCTCATTCTTTCTGTCTGTGAGGTGTCAAACACAGATCACAACTGCAGAAAAGAAAGTCACTGGGTTGAGTTGGATCAGTGCTAAATGTGTGCAGGAAGGGTACAAATACTCCAAATAATGAGCATTCCCTCTCCAGAGGGTGGGTAGGGAAGTGGAGAAGGCAATGTGAAAAAATAAAGTGTGGTTAAATGGAATAAACCTTAATGGCTAGAGCTGTCCCCACAGGTGCCATCCATCCAAATGTGGAGCTGAATGCTGCCAGTAACCTCTCTGTGCCTTCTCTGTGTCTTGGAAACAGCTACCTTTTTTTTTTTTTTTTTTTTTTTTTTTTTCATCTGCTGCTAACTGGCTTTCAATCTTCTGTATGTGATCTGGCTCTGCTGTTGCAACAGGCAAAAATTTAATGGAAGAACGTGACACCCACTTCATCTCTCTGCTCTTTGCCAAAGACAAACATTCCTCTGCAGCTGTGCCGGGGCTGGCTTTGTCCTTTCATGCAATTTGTCAGTCATATGGGGTGAGAAACAGAGACCAGGCTGCTCTGATAACCTCTTAGGGAGCTCTGGGTGTCTTAGGGAGCTTCAGGCCTCCTTCCTTGCCAAATTGGAATTGTCCTGAGCAGCAATCCAGGGCAGAAGTGAGTTGGTGCTGGTGGAGGCTTCTCCCCTGTAGTTCCTGATTGGCTTCAGTGGCTCACCTGGAGCTGGGCTCACTGCTGTCCTGCAGCTCTGGTGGGACAAGCCCTGGCTGTTTGGTGACCCTACAGCGCTCATCTCCGAGCTCTTGTTGCAGCTGAAGTTGCCTGCAGAGGTAAGGAGTGTGCTTTTTGGGGTGAGATGGGCTGATCTCCATTAGACAGGAAGAAAGTCATTTGCCCTTGTTCTGCACCAGAGGTGTTGAGTGCTGCCCCTAACTTTGGATGTGAGCAGAGTCCTCAGCTGTGGCAGAATTCTTTGAAGCACATGGTGGCTTGTGAAGCAAGAAAAGCATCTTTCAATTGCTGAGATTTGGAGTGCCCAGTCTAATTTCTCTTCTCCAAAGTTTGGATGCTGCGATGTGAAGGTCCGTCAAAAAGACTGGAAAAAGAGTCAGGCTCTTTGCACCACAGCATGACAGGAGGGTGAGAGGAAATGGACATCAGCAGAAGTGAGAGACGTTCAGACTCGTAAGGAAAAAGGGCTTCATGGTGAGGATAACTGAGCACTGGAGAGAGAGCTGCCCTGGGAGACTGCACCACCTCCTTCCTTAGAAGTTTTTAGAACCTCACTGGATAAAGCCCTGAGTAAACTGGTCTTCGGTTAGTGCTGGCCGTGTTTGGGCAGAAAGCTGAGCTGGAGACAACCTGAGCCCCATTCCAGCTGGTGCTGTGCTGTCGTTCCTTTCACAGCAGTCTGGACTCAAAGCACTGACCTGCTCAGATTTAGATAGGGCACTGCTGGGCAGCAGACTTGTTTGTCTATGCTACCTCATACCTGTGTTATTTCCTTTTGTGGGTAACCCTGAAACTGTGGGTGTGGGAAGAGACCACCTCATGGGGTAGCTCACATGAGTAGCACGGAGAAGGTTTTCTAGACCTAAAACTTGAAAAACACTCAACAAAAAAACCCCCAATCCCCAAACTCCCCCAAATTCAATACTTGAATACCAAGCAGATTTCTCATCCTTCATCTCAACAGCAAATTTTGTGCACAAGAGAATGCTTATCCCAAGGCTGCTTTTTTTCCCAGTCTTCTATAGGTTCTTTTGTTGGCTTCAGTAATCTGCCTGCCGTGTTTTGATTTTATGGGGGTTATCTGAAGACATGTGTGTTCTCATTTATGGAGCCTCTGGTACCCACAAGAGAGATTTGTGTATGTGTAGAACCAAAACTCAGGAGCAGCAGAGAACTGATCTTCTCCTCCGGATTTTCTCACTGCCAAAGCAGTGACGGCAGGGTTGCCTTAGAAAGCTTGTGGTACTACGGACACGGTGATGCCTTCAGGAGGAGCCAAGACTAAGAACTTAGAACTAAGACTGCAGTATTTTTTGCAGCCAGACACCTGGCTTTCTGGAATCTGTCCTGGCTAGCAAAGGATGAAGACTGAGGGAAAATATGATGTCTGAAGTCTCCACTTTCATAACTCCTACTATGAGGCAGCGGCTGACTTTCTGCAAAACATCTGTCTTTCTCATCATGGGTGTAACTGGCCTCGTCATCAGCACTGATGGTATGTCTTGTTTGAGCTCCTTGGTGCTGCAGCTCCCTTCCCCTCCTCCTCTGTGCCTCCCCCCTGCGCAGCTGGGTGTGCGACTCAGGCCTGGGACTGGTGTGGGGTTTCAGGCAGGCTGGTAAGATATATTTTTCAGAAAACAGGCATCAAGCAGAAGGGTTTTTTTAAGAAAAGGAAAAGAAAAGCAAGACGATCCTGCCTACATATGGCTCTAATGCCTTGTGTGCTCCCTGGTGAAGTGCTACAGGGACTGAGGGCTCTCTGGGGATGTCCATCATGGTTGGCTGTGAGCCATCTGCCCTTCCTCTCACTGGGAAGCATTTCCTCCTTGCCTCTCCAGATGGATGCCTGTGTGTCTGGCTGACCCCTTCCCTCACAACACTCCTGAAGGGGCTCACTGGGAGAGGGCAAGAGCTGGCAGCTGCAGGAGGGCTCCAGATGTGCGTGGGTGCTGCTCCCTCGGGATCCCCAGCTGGCTCGCTCCGCTGGCTGCTGGAAGGCACCGCTCAGGTGTGACTACCTGCAGAAACAGGCATGGCAGGAATGAGCTTTGGCACTATTTTTAAGGCGTGAGCTTTCAGGATGCAAAATTTGTCTCCTCCTCGAGCCTTAGTGCTTTTGCAGTTCTTTTTCAGTTCAGCTTGTTTGCTCCTCCTGGCTTTCAGTGGATGTTGTTGCTTGCCAGAAGGACTGAAAGAGAAAAAGTAGTATTTTGTACTTGCCCAGGGTGACTTGTGACTTTTCACTTGGTCGTACTAATTCAGAGCAAAATTATCAGAAGAGTGCTTTGGGGAGTCTTCTCTATGGCTTGGGAATGCTTCCCTATTGCCATTGTTTGTCTGTTGGGTTGCTAGAAATATGTTAGAAAAACCACAGGGAAAAGATGAACTTAATTTATGTTGCTGTTTTTTTTCCCAACTACAAACATCTCTGCAAGATCAAGATGAACACAAAAAGTGACTTTCAAAATTGTGCAGTTAAAGTCTTGATTACTTTTCTAAAAAGTTGAAAGGCATTTTGTATCCAGAACATCTTTTTTAGCTTTAATGAAAAAGAACCTTGCTTGGGACAGCTTAGTTGGGGATGGGAAAAAAACCCTACTTGGTTTTAAGATGTGGCTTCAGTGCTCAGGAGGGACATTACATGGTGTGGTAGCTGGGATGGAGCCACTGGAGCTCTGAGGAACTTCTGGTCTCATTTGCTTTTGTTTCAAATGCTCAGGCATCTGAGGGGGAAAAGGGAACTTGGAATTATAAGCAAGAAAGGAGTCTGCAGAATCTGGCATTGCTGAAGAGGCTTTTGAAGCAGTTAATGAGTGCAGAAAGCTGTAAAGTCTGGGTGTTGAAGGAGCCAGGGTTGTGACTGGGGATGGCCAATTCATGGTGCCGTTCCCATTGCTGTGATTAAGGTGTTGGAAAGCATGGTTTGGGGAGATTCTTAAAACCCTGGGTCTTGCAGGTGTCAGTATGTCACAGTTTGGCTGAGGACCTTTCAGTTCTTGACACCTGGGTATCTGAAAGAGAGGCTAATTTGGGAGAATGCCAAGAAAAGCAGCAAAAGTGGTTGAAGTAGCAGGTTTGTGAGAAATGATTACAAACATTAAATGTGTATTGCTTTGAAGGTGGGCAGGTGTTTGGAGGAGTTTGAGGAAGTGGTGTGATCAGAACAGTTTATGTTGAGCTCACATTACTATTCTTGAGGCATCTTTCTCAGTTTCATGTGATGTATGTCATTTTCAGTAATGTACCAGAATAGAGTGTCTGCGAAAACTTTGATTTCAGCTGTGGTTCTCGTAACACACAGATAATGAATATTTCTGTACTTGCAGCAAGATCCCTTCAGAGCTTTGTGCTTAGATTAAAATTATGAAGGGGATTATATCTCCTAAGATTACGCCTTTTTTATACAGCTAGTGTCCTCTGCAAGTATCTTTTCTCTTTTTGCCTGATCCAATGCTTACAAGTTAGTGAAAGGTAAAAAAGAATCGGTGTGAAATTAAGAGAAGCTGGTGATGATCAGCAAAGAATATCCAAGGGGGAAAACACAATGTTGGCAAGTGTAAGGGTAGCAAGGGGACTTCTCTAAATGGTGTCTCATGAAAATTAACCACTGTCAGTAATCGGGTTACAGAACATCTTGGAACCAATAAATCTAGATAACTGGAAATCTGGATAGGCTGGAAGGTCCCAGAGGAAATGTTTGGCTTGTTGACACTGATTTTTTTGGGTCATGACATTATGAGGAAATACCTGAAAATAGTCAATTAATAGACTAAAGGGGAGGAAATTAAAATTATACACTGGAGATCCTGGTACCAAACATATGTAAAAATTCTTGGAATCTTTTAGGATTCCACAGTTACAGAGTGGAATAATACAGATATGATTTAACCCTGGTAGGTAGAATTTAATGGAAAGCAGATATAGTCAGACAAACATGGTTTCATTCTTTGAGATGAAAAAAAATTGATAGTAAATGGAGACATTTTGCAAGCAATTTGCTTTTTATTTTACTGTATTGGTTGAAAAGTTGTACCACAAAGTGTATGAAATTAAAGGGTTGACTCAAAGCAGTTGCTAACGGAGAATTGGTGTCAGAGGATAGATTTATTGAGTTCTGCAAAATGGTACCAGACAAGAGGCTTTTCCAGGTTTTCATCCATGATCTGGAAGCAGAGTTATGTGACTAGGAACAAAAAACTGTATCTACCTATGGGACAGGTGAATACATATTGGAAATCAGAACTTGGAAAGCATTACAAAAAAAGTGCTAAAATATACTTGAGTTAAAAAAAATGCTCATTCCTCAATCTTTGAGGCACACCCATGTTCTCCTCTGGCAGTTATATTTCAACAAATTATCAGGTCCTGTATAAGAGTACCTCATGGAAATGGTGGGTTAGGACAGGGAAGATTAGGAAGGTTTCATAGTCCTTTCTAGCTTGAAATGCTGTAAAACTTTATTGCTGGGCCTGTTGACTCTCTGGATACTTCAAGGCATAACATACATCACATGCATCACAGCATTTGGTCATTTTCCTAAACTGTTGATTTCAGTGAAGTTTAAATAAATGCTTTAATTGCTTCAAGCTGTTTTTGAACTGCTTGTGTTTATCGTGACACCTCTTGGCACATATAAACGAGGAAAATGTGCAAGCATGGGGGGAAGGATAAGAATTCTGATAGAAAAAAGGCATTAGTCCCAAAATACAAGGCCACCTTTATGTATATTCCCTCTTGAAGTTGAGTACCAAAGGTGGCCTTGTATTCTCTGAGCCTCTGTCTGGGATAGACTGGGTAAAACACATGTGATTGGTGTCAGTGTGCCAAGGGTCTTCAACCCTGGCAAGTGAAAGGCAGTGGAAAACAAGAAAGCAAAACAGTTAGGGTGAAGCATGAGGAAAAAGGGAATGTGTGAGAAGATGGGATAAATATACAGATAAAAAAGCAAAGTTTGTAGCTTTCATTTTAAAGGTATAATTCATGGAAGGTGGTGGTGGATGTGGTTCCAGTTGTACTAATGGTACCAGCTTTTACCCTGGTGTTTAACAATGGAAGATGGTTCTTGTCCGTCTGCCTCTGTGCATCACACTACAAGCCTGTACTTTTCTACACCATCAGCTGGAGGAAGCTTAACCTTACTTTATTAAGGCCTGTCCAGAACTTCTGCAGCATTTTAACAAGCCTGGAGGTCTCTATGTGATCCAGCATCAGTCTCCTCATAGTTTATAGGGGAATAGTCTTTGGTTTTGACATGCAAATTGAAACAGGGGGAGAAGAGTGCCTGGGACATTCGGGGAGGGCAAGTAATTTTTCTCCCTTGGTGTTCCTGCACTTAGGTAGCTGGCAGACAGAAGATACTGCCTTAAACTGCTTCCATGGTATGGCATAACCTTTTGTAGTGGTAATGCTGTTTTGCTTTTTCTCTGGAATATGCTAGAAGCAAAAATATTTTATTCAAGTGTAGTGTGGACAGCAGATGTGGTTTGAAAGTGTCCAAAAGCTGTATTGGAAACACTGCAATGAGCAGGAATGCGCCCAGCTTCTCTAAAGCAGTGTTGCTTCTCCTTGTGGCGTGAAGTCCCAGTGCGCCTGTGATGTGATGGTGTGTGGGGGGTGCTGCTGCACTCGTGAAGTGGCCCCTTCCTGACCTGCTCAGCATGGAGTGCCTCCTGCAGAACGGATGGCGAGGAATGAAGCTCCTCAGCCTGATGATCCTGTCAGGCAGGTCAGGCTCCACCAGGAGAGGCTGAAGCTACGTGCTGCTGGGAGGCACCTCCGGAGCCTGTCTGAGGATGGAATAAATGAGCAATGCTGGTCATTCGGCACCGGTTAATTTGTGGAATGCCTTCGTCATTCTGCTGTGCAAAGGTGACCTGTGGCAGTGGAGCCATAGGACAAGACATGCCTGACTTTTCAGAGTACTGCCAGAAGGCTTTTGAGGAGTCTCTCTTGAATTACATATCCTCTCTTAATTGAACCCTTGTAAGGCACTTTCCAGTAAGTGTTCCAAAAACCTCAATTCACACTTCTGCTTAGATCCTCTACAAGAGGTCTGATGTTTGAGCCAGGCAGGCTGCATTCCATCAGTTTAGTCAAGCAACAGGGAAAAACAGGAGTCAAAATTCTGTGGAGATGATATGAAGTGAGTGGGCAAATGCCTGAGAAAAGGTGGATCAAGTAGGGGTGTGAAGAAGTGTGGAGGCAGATGGGGTAAAGAAATGAAAATGAGTTGTGTGCAGCCCGGGCTGTGACTTCAGTGGTCTGCACTGTGTACCAAAGAGAAAAGGCTGTGCTGGTGCTGGGAAACAGCTCCTTGACCAGCTCAGTCACTGGCACATGCTGCACTGTCTGTGAGCTTTGAGGCAGTGCTGTGACAATCTGAAATGTGCCCGTGTGATGCTTTGCTTCAGAGCTCTTGCATTAAGCAGGGATACTTGACGCATCTTGGACTGGAGCTGGACCCACACAGGCACTGATCTCCCTCTGGGCTTCGGGGGGGAGAGGGGCCTGGTGTAGAAGTAGCCCTGAGGTTACACATGGCCTGGTGCTGTCTCATAGCAGCAGGGAGGAGGTAGCTGTCCTGGTTTTTTCTTGTCCCTAAACAGATTGTCAGGGATTTCTCTGAAGTACAAGGGCACAATTAATGTAACCAGCACATTCAGGTTCCTCACTGTGGTTATTTGCAACACAGAGACACTTAAACCCTGTTTTGTTAGCTTAGCCAGGGACCAAGCAAAGACTGTTTCCTTCAGCATCCTGTATTTATTCCTGATTTGGTTTGAGGAGTGGTGCCCGTGGTTGCATCGTCCTTTGGGCTTCTTGGAATCTCCCTGCAAACCCGCCTGTTTCCAGTTAGTGACGCAGCACTTCAGGAAACTGAGCCAAGCCAAACAGGGATGTTCCCCACTTAGGGAGTGAGCAGGGAACTGTAGGACCTTATGGTTAGTGTAACTGCAGACGGTATATTCAAATGCTCAAGATCACTGTTAACTTCTCAGAGTCTCCTTTTTAGCAAATAGTCTTTGTGTCCCCGTGGTGTTCCTTTGAAAACCAAACAAGAGAATAAGGTTGGAAGGAAGGAGAGAGTTTTTCCATCCCCCTGTGACAGGGAGGAAAAAAAAACCATTATAAAATGTAATTCTTTCGTAGTTTTATGTGAGGAACAGCTCTGCCTCATTTAGGTCTAGTGCACAGTTTCTCACACTGGTGGACAGGCTCATATGAAAGGGTACAAGTGTAACCACTACTGGGAGTAAAAAGGGTTTCCATTATTTTATTGAGAAAGGGTATAGCCAGAGGATCTGTTGAGGAGATCCAGGGAGGGGGCAGAGAGAAGTAGAAGAGCTGAGAAATGTGTGCTCTTTCAGCCAAATCCTGTCCTAGAAACCATACAGTGTAGGAGGGTGTCACTTCTGCTCCTTACCTTGCTGGTAGGTGCTGGTGGTCTTGTGGAGCTCTCATTGTTAGGTTTTTGTGTATCTGACCCAAACAAAATAGCTCCTGCTGAGTATGTTTTAATAGGAGAACCTCTTCCCTTTCCAAATTAAGCTTTGGAGAGCTCTTCAGGGGGTTCAGACTAAGGGACAGGGCACGGACTGGACAACAGTCACTTTGACAGATTTTGGGAGGAAAAATAGCAAGGAGCTCTGTTAGCTTAAAACTTTATTAAAGACTAGTTGGACTGACCAGGAAGAGATTTAAGAAAGCAGAAACTGGCTGTAATCTTACTTAAAGCAAGAGTTATCAGTAAGGGAGGCTGGGTTCCTCTTATTCCATATTTCTGGTATATACATGATGAACCTGTGACTTAGCAGCAGAATTTTTATCTGCAGACTGTGCTTTTTTATCTTTCCCTGACAGACATCATGCAGCTGTGTGTATTGATGCCGCTGTGGAAAGCTGGGCTGCTGGTCTGAGGCACCTCTGGGAAGTCTGCACTGCTTGCTTTGGTCAAAGGCTGGCTGATAAAGTGTAGTGCAAGCTGGCTCAGCCACTTTGGTTTGGATTCTGACTGGGCTTAGAGGGGTTTAAAGGAGATTTAAAGACGGGAAAAAAAAAAAGAAGACAAAATGTGCCTTTACCAGGAAGTGATGCAAACCACAGATGATCCAAATTTGATTCCCTCTTCAACATGGGAAGGGGTGTACTCAGCCTTAGCAAAAAACTGTCTCTGTCCACTGGTGTGTTGTTTTTGTTGGAGGTGTGCAGTATTTTGGAGACAGTTTCTGTATTTTGGGAAAAGAGTGGGAGTGTACCATCCAAAGCAGAATATATCAGAATGTGGCACTGGCACATGAGCAAAATAATGTTTAAATAATGTAGCTTAAATAACTTAAAGGAATTTAAGTGGAAGGTGCATGTTTTGCTTAGTTATGATTATGCATAACCATAAGGAAGGTAAAGATCTTGCTCATTAATGCGATGGGATTTTGCTAGATGGAAGCATATGTGAAGAAGAAAACGTGGAACTGTGAAATATTTTATACTCTTGTATATGCAGTGATTAAAATGTGACTTGATAACTCTTTATAAAAATGAAATCATTCCTGTTATGAGTTTTTGATTGTTGCCAGCCAGCTCTGATCCTGCCATGATCTTGAGCAACACGGGAAATGCACTGCTGTGGAATCTGAGATGCCATCCACGTGGCTTGTCCTGTTCCTTAGACATTGCACAGGTGCTGCCTTGCACAGGAGACAAGGATTTGGTACTTGTGGGAGGACTGGAGCACCAGCACTGCTGCAGCAAGCCACATCCCAGGCTTGTCATGCCGTGTAAATAGGGAGGGAGGGGTTTGTCCCTCTGAGGACATCTGTGGTGTGGGTGGGTACAGACTCAGCTATGGGAGGGCGGCTGAGCAAATGTTTTACTGCTGCTGTCACAACTATATATGGAAGACCAGGACAAAAACCCCCACTGCAGTGGTCATGCCAAAAGAACCTCAGCTGAATTTTATTTTTCAATTGCTAAAGCATGTCCAGATTGTTTCTGTAGTAAGAAACAAAGTCAGGTACTTTGTGTCTGGTGGATGGCAGATGGCCCAGAGATGAGTAGATTGCTCAGTTTGAGGCTGATCTGCTGCCGTCATGAAGTACTTGGCCACCTAGAGTAATCTTTTTTGGTGGGATTTGGGAACATTATATGCCAGAAGCAGATGTTCCCTTCAGTAGGAAGGGCTGAATAATCCTGTCTGTGTGCTCTAACAAAAGTGTGCACCGGTTTAGGAGGAAGCAGCGTTGCTAGTGCCCTCCCAGAGCTTGCAGTGGCAGTCCTGTCAGTATAGCCTGCAGGATTATGCTGATTTATGGTAACTCTGACACCTCCAGCCATTAGGGAACTCAGGGTTGGGGAGAGTAGCCTGTAAAATCCTACTCGGCGCTTAAATGTTGTTGTTGCAATATTGTAGGAGACAGTACGTGCTGGTCAGGATGCACTGTAGCCCAAGATATTTCAGGCTAATCCATGAACTCATAAGGATAGAGAGCCACACAAACCACATGTTCTTCTCTAGAGAAGAGCTGTTCACTTTGGAGCTAGTACAGCTACGCAGTGCAAACTTGGACAAGATGTCCAAATCCATCTGCTTTTTTTCCTGTCCTATGATCATGCGACGACAGTTTAGTGAAATTGGACTTTAAAGTGCATCTTCACAAAGAAATTTTGTGAAGTCTTTAAGAGAACTCAAATTCCATGAATTTAAGAAGAATTCATTCTTTGGGGGGAACCCTTAAAGATGTCTGTTGTCTCTAGCAGTTTTGGTTCTTCCTGAGGCTGAAGACAGAGTATCTCTTTTGCAGACTTATACATATGAGGATAGGTAGATTTGCAGATCCCTTACAGGAGTACTCAAGTTTTTGTTGCATTTTCAATGCCAAATGTTGCTCTATTTTGAGGAGGTCACTTCTTGCATTACCTTATCTGGAAAATAGATGCTAACATACCTCACTGTGTTTTATGGAGTAATTACAGAAAATGAAGAGTTGCCCGTATTGTTGGCAAATATCTGCTGTAAGAATAAGGGTTTTATTTTTTATTCATTTTTCATGGAAGTGCATTTTTCACTTCAGTGAAGTTCTGTGCACCTGACCTCAGCCAGAATGGTCTAATTGTTGCAATTAAATCACAGATTCTGTCATTCGTAATACCTGTAAAGGGAGCAGTGCTCTGTGCAAGACAGTGTGATTTAGATGAAGCAGCCTAAACAACCTACATCATAATGTCTCATTTTGCAAAGACTTACACCAGATGATACAGGAAGAGTGCATGATTTTTCATCATGTCACTGTAAGATTATGCATAAAAACACTGAATTACTTACATACTTCTACATTCTCTTATGTTTCCAAGAGGAAATAGGCTGTGAGGTGAGCTGCTGCTGTAAACAATGCAGGTCTGAGAGGTGGAGAGAAAAAAAAATCCTAATTTTGCTGTGAGAGCTTGAGTTGTGCAGGGCTGAGTGCTTGGGCTGCTGTTGTTCCAAAGTTGTGGAACCTTGCTGACCTCTTAAGTGAGGTCAGTCCTGATCGACCAAACAGGTAGAAATAAAGCTGAAATCACTCGTGAGAGGGAGAGCAACAAATGAACAACTGGCTAGGTGTTCTGGCTGGCCCCTTTAGAGCTGCTGCCATAACTGAACCTGGAGTAGCTCCCTCATACTGCTCTGCCAAGGTGGTCTCTGTTAGCTTGAATAATCCACAAATCCATCTTTGTGGAACTGGGTTGGAGCAGCAGATGTGGAGTGAAGCTGCTCACTCCGAGAGAACGGTGATCTCTGGGAAGGATGGTGCCTTCTGTTGAATATGAGGAATAAACCAAAAGTTTCTGGTAGAAGGCCACATGTCTCTGCAAGTTATGCCTGTTAAACATTTTTATCTCAGGATTCCAGTGACACAGCAATACTAGGATTTTCTTGGTGGTGGCCTTTTGCGTGGTCTACTGATGCTGTGGGTTGCTGAAAAGAGGCTGAACCGCACCTTTTGGTGAAACAGATAGGATGGAAGGTCAGGCTGTAAGAAATTGCATATTTATGAACTCCTTTTGCATTTGCAGTCTGGTGTGATGGCTTCAAATTCAGTCTTCCAGTTGGAACGTGCCTCTTTGTTGTGCTCAGTCTGAGTTTTAATGACAAAGCTGGCGTAGCCGAGTAGTTTGCATGTGACTTTGCCAGGACTTGCTCAGTTTTCAAGATGTGCTCTCATCCGTTGGATATGAGCAGCATTTGGACTCTTGAGCTGTTAAAGATAGGTTGCCAAAGTATGTTTCATAGCTTGATATTGTTATAACACTCCTTCCTGCATGCTGGGTTTTCAGGCACGTCAAGGTTTTCTGAAATGTGTTCCTTCAGCTTTGTTCGCACTGGTTTGTGTCGTCTGAGATCCATGCTTCCTTCACCACTATCAACAAAGAAAAATAGTTTCTCAGAGTTTGAAGAAACCCAAGTGTTACCCAAAAATGAGGGTAGGACAAGACTGTGGTCATTTAGTCCAGAGAGTGTCCCTTCAAAGTCTAAGAATAGGCAGAGGAGCATGCCATCACAATAGGCTGCCTTATAATTGCTCCCCTTGCCCCTCCTCTTCCCCATCCACTTAAAAGTAGAACTTGGGAAAGAAATAAGAAAGACAAAAAAGAAGCCGACCCTAAAATGTACCCAGCCAGGGCAGTCTGAGACGGTGAAAGCAGAGGCATGCAATTAAAAAAAGCTGCGTGCGCCCGCTCCTAGACATTCCTGCAGCTGCAGGCTCCTGGCGCGGTATCCGGGTGGGCTGGATCCCTGCCAGCCCCGGCCTCGGCAGGGACTCTGCTGGGGCGTGGATGGGGGAGAGGCGGGAGTTAACTGCTCTTTCTCCACAGGGCGATGAAACTGCTGCTGCCTCTGCTCAGAAATGTCTCACTTTCTCTGTTTATGTGCCTTGGACAAGCTGTGCTGAAGGAAGAAAGAGCCTCAGAAATCCATCTGAAAGGCAGATGGAGCACAGCTCCCCTCCAGCGGGGAGCCCACCTCTGCTTTCCACCCTGCCTGCACAGTCCCTACTCTGTGTGCCTGTGGTGGAACGGTTTCACAACAAATGTCTCTGTGTTTCCTTTGGATCTGGAGGGGAAGGGGCAGGGGTCAGCGGCAACAGTCAGGCTTTTGAGACCCTGGGACCATTGAGCCTTGCATGTGTGCATAACTTTTAACCAAACCCCGCTGAATCTGTGTGGTTTTATTCTGCCAAAGGGATGATGTAAATCCAGGGAGGGGTTAACACATCGGGTACTGGTAGTTAAATATAAAATGTGAGAGCATGGCTGGGATGTTGGTGGGGATGCTCTCGCTTCTTTCCAAGGACAACAACTCTGTGTTTGTGCTTTGGGCTGAAGCAGGCCTGAAGCTGCTCTGGGCATATACTTGGTCTTTCTTTGCGCAGTGTTGCTTTTCCATGCTGCTGCCTCCAGTTGTCCCTCTCGTGTCTCTGCCTGGGAACTGTCATGGGAAGTGGTGCCTGGGCCTTACACAGCAGTGTTTTAGCTTAACCCTGCCCAGGAAGGCCAGTTGTGCACCTTGTCCCTTCCTGAGAAGTGGCAGGGGTGAGGGCCTGCTCCTGCCATCATGAGAGTGATGGTCCTGCAGGTAGCACGATGTTATCTTAAACCAGGGCTGTTTTTCTGGATTTTTTTCTAGAACTTGTTTGAGTTTTTGGGCAGTCTCTGAAGGGTTCAGGTATCCTGGGGCTAGATCGGTATCTTACACAAAATACACCTGGGGTGTTCTCGGTGAGATATTGTCCCTTTCCCCAACATCCCTGGGGCTCTTCCCCTCATAGGCTCACAAGTGTGCTCTTGTGCCACCATATATCAGCACAGGAAGCTTGCCTGCGGTGTTCCTGCCCAGTTTCACAAGCGTGCTCTTGTTTTTGGGAAGGAAAGAGTCATTGCCATGGGAATTTGAGTGTTAAAATGCAAGATGGGGAGCTGTGCACATTCCTCTTTTGCTCTCCAGTTGTGTCTTTGTGTCTTCTTCATGCTCATCTCATCACTGAAGGCTTTAGAAGGTCTGTGTTCAGATTCTTGTAAGTCCTGGCAGGGACCCTCTCTTTAGTCCTCCTTAGGTGCTGGATGTTTTCCCTAAACAGAACACCAACTTCAGAGTGTCCCAGGAGAGCACCTGAATACATGCATGGACATCCCTTGTCAGTGGGAGATTTCACAGCCCTTGGCTGGGTCTGTAGCCCATTTACTTATAGGCCCAGTTGCCCTTCTTGGAGGTGCAGAGTAGTGGTGTTGTCTGATAATACAGTGCATTGCCTAGTAATACCGTGATGTGGTGTGAAAAGTCCTGTCCAGCTGTTACTCCTGCAGGTACAGCTCTGTGTGTATGGCCTCTATCTTATCGACAGAAAAGCCAGGAATACAAATTTCTATACATCAAAAAAGGCTGATTCTCAGCATGTATCCCTGTTTACTGCTTGAACTTTTAAGAATGGATTTACATCAGAATCAGACAAATCATCTGCTTAAGTAAGAACGACTAGAGCACTAAACCTTTAAAAGCATATCAGATTGTCACTGCTTTTATTTAATATTTACATTTTAGTTAGGGAATATGCAGTTTGAATTGCTATTAGCATGGGAATCTGGTTTAAATCTATTTCCATGTTCTGTCCTGACCTTTCCTGACTGGTTTAACAAATCCTGTCAAAAGGGGGGTAAGTCTAACTGCAGCTACATGCACTGGAGATTGTAGTGCTGTAGGCAGGATGGGGAGATTGATGATCTCTTCTACTCCTTGCCCCCATCCTACTCACCTGGCAGCTTGTAGAATAGCACAAACGGTGGTTACGCTAAAAGCTGGATGGTCCATTTAAATTTCTATTATCTCCTTCTGCTTGCAGGCTTTTCTGGGTGTGCCTGGCTGTCCCCATAGAGCTCAGACTGGAGGCTTGTGTAACGGAAGCCTTTCATGGAAAGAAACTATTACATCTTTCTGTAGAACGGTCTAGTGTGTTCCTTTTACAAAATTATTCCCTACTGGACCTTTTGATATGTTATTAGATATTTTTTATTGTATTATTGGAAGAACAAAGATGACTCAGTGGGGAAAAGAGGGACAGCTGCTCTTTCCAAAAGAAGAGCTATTTCTCTCTACTGTCCTATGCTTGAGTTCCCAGTGTATGTGTGCTTGCTACTGTTACAAGACAGGTACAATTCAGCTTACAGAATTACTGAAATACTGAGTTCTTCTCCTTTGGCAGTAGTGCCAGCCATGCTCATTTTGACTTGCTGAAGACCAGATCTTCCAAAGCCGTCTGGAACCACAACTTGTTGGTAGAACAGAGCAGTGATTTTAAATCCCTTGCTGTTTTTGCACACTCAACACTTCTCTGAGGAAATTTGTGGACTCTGCAAACTTGAACTTATTTCATGTTCTTTAGTTTCCTTTGTTAGACTTTGCAGCTCTTGCAACCAGAGAAAATTTAAAAAAAACCTAAAAATAGAGGCACAGAGAGGAGGATGCTCAGAAATTCTGAAAAACTGATGGTTTTAGTTTTGGCACATCTGAGTCTTTGTATTATTATTGCATAAGATGTGATTATTGTGAGCCTTGATTTATAAAATCTTCTAGTTTGTAAAACTTTGCTCTAGTCTCTGGAGAACAGAAGCTGCTGAAGGGTCTGGAGTACAAATCTTCTGAGGAGTGGCTGAGGTTGCTGGGTTGTTTAGCCTAGAGAAAAGGAGTCTCAGGGGAGACCTTACTGTTCTCTATAGCTACCTGAAAGGAGGTTGGGTCAGTCTCTTCTTCCAGGTAACAACCAATAGGAAATGGCCTGACACTGTATCAGGTTAGGTTTAGATTAGATAATATGAAAAATATTTTTGTGGAAGAGGTTGTGAAATATTGGAACAGTCTGCCCAGGGAAGTGGTTGACATTCTATCTACACATAAACATTACGAATGTGAAGCTCTCTTGGTCAGAAGGATGTCGGAATGCTTACACAGGAACCATTTGTTCTTGTGTGTTAATTTAATGAATAAGAACTTGTGTGGCTTTGATGTGCTTTTATTTTTTGATGGAAGCATAAGATACTCTGTGCTAACCCACTGAAAGTCAGGTACCACTTTCAGTTCATTGGGGCAACATCAGTTCAGCGCTTGATCTTCTGGCACACTGATGCATGTCCTGACAACTTGGTTTGGTTCCATTTCATGATGCTGAATTTAAGTGCTATGAAGTCAGTACTGTCGTCTGTAGCCAGCTCCAACCCCCACAGGAAGCAGCAGTTTTAGGATCACTTCTCTTTCTTTTTTTTCCTTGTCTTAGTTAAAGAACCTTCCTGATACACACATTTGTCAGTGTCCCTTACGCAACAGTTTTCTGTGTAAAATCCGCTGCAAGTTTCAAATTCCTCAAAAGTCCCATAGCATTTTGGTCTCCCTCCCTCCCAGTCCAGATGGTCTGTAGCAGATGCTCATCCAAAATGTAATGCAGCCAACGGTGTGGTGTTAAAAAAATGATCTATATTTAATACACACAAACACACAAGCACACATACACATGTATATATATCTATATATATATAGTCCTAGCTGGCTCTGGAGTTTACACATTGCTGATAAGCAGTACAAGGTTCCCCTGATTATTTTTCTGGCTCTGTACCTGTGTTTCCCTAGAGCCAAACAGACTCCTTTAGCTGCGGGAGAATTTTCCTCCCTTTGGGTGCTTTCTGTGTAAGCTGTGTAATGCGGGGGGGCTGTGCTGGGTTGGTGCCTGGAAGTGGGGGTCTTGTGTGGCCATGCACCATATGTGGCTTACAGGCTGCATGGAAGAAATCACAGCACCTGAAATTTGAATACAGATTTTGATTTCTGAGCTCCTGAGCTTGCACTTTACCTCTGGATAGCCCTCAGAGGCTGAAGTACTGTATGTGGCATTGTTGAGGTGGCATCTTGAATCCGGTGTTTGTCCTCACGACAGGAAAGACATTGAGGTGCTGGAGCAAGTCCAGAGATGGGCAGTGGAGGTGGTGAAGGATCCGGAGCACAGATCTTCTGAGGAACTGCTGAGGAAGCTGGGGTTGTTTAGTCTAGAGAAAAGGGGGCTCAGGGTTGACCTTTTTGCTCTCTGTACAGCTATCTGAAAGGAGGTCATAGCAATGTGGGGTGGGTCTCTTGTCCCAAGTGACAAGCGGTAGGACAAGAGGAAATGGCCTCAAGTTGCCCTAGAAGAGGTTTTAGATTGGATAACAGGAAAATTTTCTTTACTAACAGGGTTGTCAGGCATTGAAACAGGCTGTCTAGGGAAGGGGTTGAGTCACCATCCCCAGGGATTTTTAAAAGATATGCAGATGTGGCGCTTGAAGACAAGGTTCAGTGTTGGACTTGGCAATGCTGGGTTCGACTTGATGATCTTAAAGGTATTTTCCAACCTAAACAGTTCCAAGTGCTTGTGTGTGTGTCTCTCACTCCTGGCCTTGGTGCAGTGTCCAGTGCTGTGCCCTGCAACAAGGGGCTTTCTCTGTGTCCCAGCTGTCTCTGGTTTTCTTATGATCCTGATAATTTTGGCATTGAATGTGATGCAATCTCCCATACCACTATCCTTGAGATCCCTCCCTTGTGACTGGAGAGTATCGCTTTGTTACTGCCCTTGGGTGTGTGGAACGAAGAGGCAAAGGGTGCCTTTGCCTCAGGGGATGAGAGGCCCAGGCAGTGTGGGACAGCAGCTCCTGCCCAGCCCTCTAACCACCAGGCCATATTTCTTTCCTTAGAAGAAGGAAAATGTGTTGATAAAGTCTGGAAAAACCACATTTCCCACCCTACTCCCCCCGCTTCTAAGCTGTGGGGTAATGGTTGCACAAGCAGGAGCCAAGGGGCCCCTGGAGGTACTGGCTGGGTGCTGGGACAGGTCCCATGTCCTTACCCAGGCACATCCCCAGGCTGGGTCTCCCCTCCTTTCTCCCCCATTCAGGCACCCAGCCGCCTCTGAATAGCTGGAGTAGATCTTGGCCGCGGCTGGCAGGGGTCTGAGCTAGCCCTGGCTGGGATAGCGGGAATGAGCGATTACGTGTGCCTTCGCTTATGCAATGTCTGATACTTCCCTGCGCCGTCGCTGTCCCCAGGATGCTGGCAGGCTCTTTCAGCAGTCTCAGGAGAGGCATCTTCCACGTTGCACAGCTCACTCACTTGCTCGGTATATCCAATTAATTAAATTTCAGTGCTACAAGTGAAAGCGGCTTTGTTTGTGTGCTAGCATTTGGGAGATGCGGATGGGGACGATGCTGCACAGAGCTGCGTGTGTGTGTGCTGGCTGGAGGTGTTGGCTGGAGCACCTTCTGCTTCAGTGCCAGAAACTCACATCGCCTGCTGGCATTAATCTTGTAATTAATCTTTAAAACTGGATGAAACTCCTGCTTTCCTTAAATGCTCCCTCTCCTTCCATTCTGTCAGCTGGTTGCTTTTAAAGCTTTTCTTTATCAAACTAAAAAAGCTTTAAAAACTTTTTTTAAAAAAAAGCTTGTTTCTAATGTAAAACAGGAACACAAGTAACCTCTCTCTGTGTGTTTGAACAGGGTTGCACATTGCATGCTTGTGTTTATGCTCTTTGTCAGATTTAAAGCAAGAGTAAAGTTACTTGCCTTTGATTTCTCTGCTATCGGCAGCCTTCTGCTGCTGCAGACTTGGCACTTGGAAAGGATGATAGGTCCTGAAAGAGATGCCCAGGCACGTGGAGCTTTACTAACTAGAAGACTTAAAAGAGACTTTGAAATGAGCAGCTACTAAATGACTTCTTTTGAAGCAAATCCCTTCACATGGAAGCTCCCTTTTAATTTCCTCATGCACCTTGGCATTCCTCTCGCTTGGCCTCATGGGGAGTCTCCCATCACCACTGAAACTGACCATCTATTGGATGTGGAAATTAAATGTGGACTCTGAAAATGATCACAGTGCTCTGGGCTTGTGAGTCCTCGCAGTTTGTCACAGGCATTTGCTCGTGCTGTGGCTGCAGATGCAGCTGCCCCTCCGATCCTGAGGAACAAATCAGTTTCAGAAAGACGGGATAGTTTGCATGCGTGTTTGTGTTTTCAGTCTCTTTGATAGAGAAACCCTGAAATCCAATGCAAGCTTGCCAAATCTTTCCTCTGAGACCCTCTCCCAGCTTGCTGTTGAGGTGTGGCTCTTGGAGTGATGGCAAGTGGTAGGGGCTCTGTCTTCCAGCTAGTGCCCTCACCAGCCCTCTCGTGTGGGGAGGAAAGCTGACTCACTTGTGCAGCAGAGCTGGAGAACCCAGCCTTAAAAACAAACAAGGGAAAAGGCTTTCAGTGGGCTAATGCTGTGGGATGTGCCGGCCACTTGAAGTTTGCTGAGCACTGTGTTTGGAGCAGGCTTGTGAGCGGGGCAGTTGTGTCTAACATGAACAACCTTTGGTCTTAAACCTGGGTTCTTGAACTGTGTTCCCCAGCTGCCTTCCTGATAAGGATATCAAGTTATCTGCAATACAGGAATGCAAAGCCGTATCAGCAAGTTTCCCAGCTCTGGGTTTGCATCAGTTTCTCCAGAGCACGCTGCCATTCAAGTAAACAGCCTTGTTTTGCTGCCAGAAGGCCAAAGGAAACAATTATGATGAGTTATTTTAACCTTATGTAAATCAAGGGCTATAAAACTTCCCCAGATTGTTTCCTGTTTGAATTCCTGCATATCTTTTTAGGGCGGTCTCTAGTCTTCAGTTAAGAATGGCTTGGGTTGAAGAATTCACACTGTTCCTTCATGATTGATTGTTCTCCACTTTTTTAATAATGTGAACCGCAGTGAGTGGATCTGGCTCCAGCTTGAGAACTTAGCTGCAAGCTGGTAGAGCCATCCTCTTGAGTCTTATTCCCTGTTTCATTACTTAAGAACATTCATGGTCTGCATTTGTTTCCTCTTTGATAAGCTGAATACATTGGTTTCTTCTTTTCTCCTTTGCTTTTATTTTGAGGCAAGATTTCCCTTTCTATAGTGATTCTTGTGATTCTCTGAACTTTCTCCAGTTGTTCAACTTCCTTTTTTTTGAAATTTGGTGGTGTAGGAGGGGAGCCTGGCTGTGGCCAGTAGCAGCTGCATCCACCATGAGCACGGAGAAATTTGTGCTTCACACCTCTCTGTCTTCTGAAGTCCTCAAACTCATGTGCTCTGGGTTTTGCAGGGAGCACAGACTTACGCAGCAACTTGTGTGATTGGCATGAGGCTGCAGTACAAAGCTGTAGCTGGGGGTTGAGCTTTATAGGGACACTTCTTTTAAATATGAAGCCTCATTTAGGAAGCAAGTACAAACAAAAGAAGTCCTAAATAGATAAAAAAGGCGAAATTTCTGCAATACCTCCCTGCTGTTCTTTGGGTGCTGGCCCCACAGCGTGCGATGGCCCTGCAAGAGTCCCCAGTGCTTGACTGCTCCTGGAACTGTGTGAAACCCCAGCACTGGCTGAGGGGCTCAACCTGAAGTGCAACAGGTGTCTCCTGCATTTGGAGTATGAGCACACATCTGCAGTATTTCATCCCCAGGACCCAGTGCTTGTGGTACCTGTCCCACAGGGGTTTCTTCAGCCATGTCTCTCCCAGAGTCCTGGGGTCTTGGCTTCTGATTGTCAGTTGCCCAAGTGTGACTTGGAGCCTTTGGTTTTGCACCATAAGATACTTTTTTTTTTTTTTTTTTTTTTTTTTTTTTTTTTTTTTAACCTTCAGCTTTACTTAAGACATGTCTCTTGTTTATGGCTGCTTACTGAGTTCTCTGTGTTTTGCTTTTGTGACCTGGCCTTTTTGTTACTCACTGCCCCTGCTGATACTGCATTATCTGCAACCTTCAGAGGCTTTTCCTCTCAGGTCATTGATAAAATATTGGAGTCTGGGGCCAAGAACTGATCCCTTTGGGAACCCACTGAAAATGTGTGGCATGATCAGCTCATTTTTGTTTCACATATGGAGATTTCTGATTTCCTTGTCACACGGAATGAGGCCCGTTGACTTCATCTCGCTCCGGCTTTGTTTTGTATAGCACCAAGTCAATTGCCTTATGGTACAAGAGGTATTAAGCTTGTAATATTATTTCAGAAAGAGATAAAATTTGAGAAACTAGATTATCAGTTATTGTGGAATTATAAATTAGATTTCTCTTTCCTTTGGAAATTCTTAGACTCTTAACTACTCTCTTCCCTTTTCCATCGCTTCCCTTCATCATAAACAGTAGGTAGGTTAACTTGATGTTACTTTGGTTGCCTTGTTTACACTTAAATATTTTCATATTATCTTTTACAGTCCATCAGTATTGTCTCCTACTGAAAATAGTTTCAAGAGCTCCTTAGAAGCTCTGTTTAGACTTTATAGATGGAAGTTTTCTAGGTCTACTAATTAAAATGGCCAACTTTGAGTAGCTGTTTCCATATTCTCTTCCATTATTGTTGGGATAAAAGTCATTTCATTAGCATCCTGTGGGATGGCTGTATCATCTGTTCTTATATAAAAAGCAGTAATTCAGAACCGCCCCCTCCCAGGAATATTCAATTAAACATTTTGATCTTCTTTTTTCTCCCCCCAATAACTGCAGCCAAGCAGTGGCCTGATCTATAATTAACATTCCTCTGGATCCTGAAAAACTCAGAAGCACGCCTTCTCCCTCTGAACTGTATTTTCTATTAACTCTTTCTTGTCTTCTAGATTCCGATTTATGTTAATTCTTGGTAGTTTTTCCTTTCTCCCACTAGCCCAAATATATAATATTCATGTTCCCATGGCAAGCATGTTTGTTTTCCCTGTGTGGTTTTCTCTTCACCTGCCATGGTGAGATGGAAGTGGTTTTGTGTTTCAGGTGGGGAGGAACAAATGAGAGAAGGTCCAGAGCTGTCATGAGGGTGAGCACTGTAACGTGCTGAGATTTAAATGGCAATGCACAAAAGGCAGTGACGCTTGGCGAAAATGCACAGCTGGGGATGGAGGAAGTTCTTGCACAATCTTAATATGCTGCTTATCTGTCACTGGTTTATTTTATCCCTTTCCAGGTGCTGTGACTTTGCCTCCTCCTGTTGTTTCCCTTCTGCTCCCTTGCTTTTCTGGCTCTGTTCCTCCAGAGTCTTTGCCCACAGTTTGCGGCTTCATTCCCAGTTCTGCTGATCTTCTTTATGTCCTGCAAGGGGATGAGTAGCTTGGCCTCTCTTTCACCTGCTTGGGAGCAAAGGCCTGGAAATGGAAGGTATGGAGAGGAGGTAGAGATGAAGGAGAGGGGTGCTCTGAGTGGGAGAGGGCTAAAGAAAGAAGCTGAAAGATCAGTTCACAGGCAAATGATGGCAATGCTGGTTTGAGAGTCTCCCCTGTATTCCCAGGACTCACGAGGAAAGAGAGCCACCATACCTCTTGCTAGATAACCTGTTCCACAAGTCCCTGCATCTCTGGAAGGATGCAGAGGGGAGATACAAGCTCACAAGTTTGTTTTTGTTTAAAACCTGGTCTTAGGATACAGATGTTTCTATATACTGCTATTTTGGGTCCTGAACCTTAGTCCAGTACCACTCATTGTTTATTTATTTATTTTTTATAAAGCTGAGTAAAGTAATGTTTACTGGCACTGTGACAAAAGGCTTGTCATAGGAAGTGGAACAGCAGCTCTCAAGTATGGGGTGTCTTAAAACAATTTGTCTAGATGCATGTTATGTGTGCTTGTAATTGTATATTTATTTGATCTTGTTCATATCCTGTCTCCTTTTTGCCTTTCTGCAGCTTTCAGCAGGGCTTCAAAACAAACTTTGTCTGCCTTTGACACAAGTCAAAACCAAGTGACCCACCCGCACTCTTGTTTTGACATAAAATGAAATGCGTCTTTCCTCAGAGGAAGGGTCCCAGAGTACCAGTGCTGATGGAAGTACTGGTCCATACAAAATGAGGTGCCAAAACCATTTCTGTGGGTTCCTGTGTGAATTTCTGCAGAGTTAAGGCTGTACAAGTCCAACGTGGGTGTCTGGAAGTATCCATCTCTCATGGTACAGAGGACCACTGGGGGTGGCTTCAAAATGCAAGCCTTTTTGCTGTGGGATGGGTTTGGTAGGGCTGGCTCATCTGGAGCAGCTCCAGTGTCATGGCTTTAAAAACCATGTTCTTTCAGGTACAAGGTGGGGATGTTCTTCCCCAGTGTTGTCACCATCAAGTGCTGTCACACTGCTGCTCATTAGCTTGCTGGGCCAGTAGCAGGTTTGACATGAAACTTGCTACAAAGTTGTAAGCTGGAAACGTTTTGACAGTCAGGGATGGGAAATCTGTGATGATACCTGCTGTTGACAGAGTACTAGCTCTGTATGCATCCTTGGTGTCTGGGCTTAGTGCAAGCTTATGGGAAGGATGAGAGATACGCCAGATCAAACTCCAGGATGTTTCTACTGAAAGCAAGGTAGAAGACTTGTTTGGAAAGGTTGTTTGTTTCACTGTCTGGTGAGATCACACACTGGAGTAGTATTTGACACACAACCAGCTTTTTTAGTGCACGGTACTTAATGTGTAACCCTCAGTGACAGCAGCACTGAACACAAAGTCCTGCCAGTGCTGTTTCTCCTTCTGCCCTGATAGTAGATATCTGTGTGATTGAGACAGAAATTCTGCTGGGCAGGGTCTAAACCCTGTGGCAGCTAAGGTCATTGCTAGCCAAAGGCTGCTGATCCTTGAGTTCTGCATCAGGCTGGGCAGTTCATCCTCCAGGCAATATGACCTGTGGATTTCTTTACATTCGTTTCACAAAAGCACTCCATTTTTTTTTCTCCCTCCACTGTTCTCAAGCACCTGTTTCTTGAGTTCAAGAAAGGGTTATATGTGCATGGTGTGTTTTTTATTTTTTAAACTATACACACATCTGCAATTTCAACCATTCAGTGTATGAATTTTTGGCAGTTTTTATAAAAGCTGATTCATATTTTCGATAATCAGCTTGGGGTGTCTGCATTTAGGCACTTGATAGTCTGACTCTTCAAAACTGAAGAGTGTCTAAATAAACACTGAGGAGCTTAAATTTGTGTCTTTTCAAGCCTCAGGTTCTATGCTTCTATTCTTAAAAACAAACAAACAAGACAGCAGAACACCCCCCACACTCAGTACTATAAATCTGTAAAACAAAGACTACTAACTCTTTTGTGATATAAAATGCCCAATCTCTCTTTAAGCTGCCAATACTGATCATAAAGCCTTACTTGTTTTGTAATAACAGACAGCTTTAATTAAAGAGCAGGATTTTGATGGGTGGTGGGTAGGTTTGCAGCCAGTGCTAGGAAAAAGAAAGAACGATGGCTCCTTCAAGCTGGAACCCTGCCATTTAAACTTTGCAACCATTAAAGAAGAAACACTGTTGAAGAAGAAAATAAGGATTTTTATTTTAAATGTCAAGTGTCCTGTCAGTCAGGACTAGCAAGCACTGCTGATAGAGCAGAAGTTGTTTCCTACCTATAGCAGTCAGACTACTGAAAGATCCTCCTTTGAAGGACACTAATTTGGTCCTCAGGGAGGAGGCTGTTGAGAACACTTTAAACATGAAACAGCTGAGCTGGAAAGCATCTGTGTTCTGCAGAAGACCCTCTGCACTAAGGGGAACTTAGATGTGAAGTTATGATTTTTCTGAGGTCTCCTAACAGTGTGCCCACTGGCAGGGTTTTATTTCTGGGAGGTCATGCCTGTGGACAGGGGCTGGGAACTTCAAGTGCTGCTTAACCTGTGGGAGCTGCACCAGGACCTTGCAGGGTGAGCAGATGAGCGAGCTGTCACTGGCCTGCAGGGCAGGTTACAGCATCCCTGTTCTAAGGAACCATCCCTGAACTACATGGTGCTAGCCATCCTTTGTGTCCATGTAGGATAGCTGGACAACCAGCAGTATTATCAGTGGTTATCTTTTCCTCCTTCCTGTTATAACTCTAAAGTCAGCTGGGAGTTGGACTTGATCTTTACGGGTTCTTTCCAACTTGAGATATTCTGTGATCTCTAAAATGCATGCAAGTAGATTTTGTTTAAAATACAGGAATTGTGCTGGCTGTGCCCTTTACAAAGGGCTCATCTGTACTCATCAACAAGGGATGCTGTTACCTGAGGCCTGAGATTAATTTTCTTTGCTTTCATGCCCTCCCATTGCTATGTTGAGGGAAGATGTTAAATGAAGCCAAGTGTAGTGTGCCCAAACGGTGTAAAACTCTCCTATATTGTTAAGATCTGTCTCCTGTCAGGAGGGAACTGGAGCAGCCATGTTCTTTAAAAAGTGGCTGTAAGATAAACCAGCTGTGCAGCAACAAAATGTGTTGTCCCTGCTGCCGAGCTCTCAGGCAGCAAACAAGACCCTAAATATGCCCACTGTTGAACTGTAAAACTTTCTTCACTGTTTATTTTTTTGCTTAACACTGTGAGTTACACAGAAGACACTAGTTTCATGTAAAACTTGCAGTAAATGCAAGTTCCGTCCGTAGAGCCTGGAGGTATACCTGGGGTGTAACCAAGCAAATTGTTATTATCTCACAGCAAATATTTATCACTGGCACTGCATTCCTGGAGCATAGCTGGGGCAAAAAAAGCCCCAAACAAACCAACCAAACATACTTGTCTTCACTACATAGCTTTTAACACATAACTGGTCTCTTCAGGTATCTTGTGTGGGTGCCAAAAGTCATTGGAGACCCCAGTGACTAAGTTTTGGAAGCTGAGTTCCCCTCCTTGTGTAGTGTGCGCCACACTACTAGCTGAAGGTGGCAGGGAGAGGCTTGCCCCTGCTCTTGGTGGCTTGGAGGCTCCTGAGATGCAGATGGGTCAGTCAGGCCTGTCTTGCAGCTTCTGCAGTCGCTGGGGGTAAAGAATTGTGACCCTGCTGCTCTCTGGGTGAGGGGAAGGGCATGGGGACAAGTAATGGAGGGGTTTAGTGTTCTGTGGTTGTGCTGCTCAAGCTGGCAAAAAAAAAAAAGGGATGGAGGAGTGGGTGGGGAAGAGCTGAGACAAAAGAACAGCTACATCTGACCTGAGAGCATATTCCAAATGGTAACTTGCAACCCAGAATTAATAATGTACTTTGAGGTCTCAGTCAGGGACTCACATGGGGGGGAGCCTTTCTGAAGGGCTTCCAGCTCACTGACTCACTGCTCTGGCCCCAGTGACTCACTCCTCTGGCTTTGGCTTTTTGGGGAGAGGGTGGGAAATAGCAAAACATGCACCCAGCCTATTGAAAAGTTAGGCTAGATCCAAGAGCTATGCACTGGGGGAAGGGCAGGGGAACGTGAGAAGGATTTTCCTATTTTGCATGACTCCCAAGAGACTTGGGCTAGGAATGAGCAATAGCATCCTTTTCTCTGCTTGCAGGCAGTGGACTTAAAAGATTGATCTTGAGGGTTGTTTCTCACTCTTGCCTCGACTGCACAAGAGCTTCTTTCTTTCTTTGTCTTTTGTTTTTCTTTCTTTTAACCCATATTTAGTCCTGTCTATTAAAGAGTTTCATTTAGGTTTTAGTTATTTTTTTAAATACAAAATACTTTTTTTGATGGGGGTTGTTAAAGAGGAAAGTGAAAGAATATTTTGGAAGATGGAAAGGCAAAGGAGTAAGCATGGTTATTGAAAAATCCCCCTGATTAGTTAAAAATAAATGCATGTCTTCTTTGCTGGTTGTGGGGTGGAATATTTGAGTGTTTGCAATGGAAGTGTGTGCATACATGTGTACATAATGGGGGGGATTATGAGATTTGCTCAGCATGAACTTCAGCATTTCCAACTGTGTAACCTGAGCAAGCTGGGAAGATGTTCAGATTTAATTACCATGTAAATCTATTGGCTCTGAATTTCCTGGCATTTGTTTTGCTGGTGACACAACCTGTATGTTATTCACCTAGAGGATTTTTTTTAATCTGACCACTTTTTTTCTTTTGCGCTTAAAATGAGTAAATGGTGGTGTGAGACTGCAAACAATCGTGTCTGCTCTTACAGTGGATCTCTTTGCTGGTTTCAAATACCAGTTTTGGGTTACTCTTCATAGTCTCCCACAAATGAGGGAATTTCAGTATAGTTACTGAATAGACATTGAGGGATTTTACAGTAGAATAAAGACATAAAACCCAGGCTGTTTTGTACCTACAGGTGGATGGTGGGATATTTTTTTATCCCATGAGTGCCTATTGTGTACCTGACAGTTCCTCCTGTGGAGGGGTGACTGATCCCCTCCAGGGTGGGGGAGACTTCAGGGTGAGCCAGGAGGGAGCCACTAACTCCCAGGAGGGTAATACCTGGAATATTTGTGGGTGGTTATAACCCAGTCACGTTGCATGGCTGCCTTGCCCTGGTGTGCTGGGAGAGCAGGGTTTGTTTTGCAGTGTGCCAGGGTGCTGTCACTGCAGCTCTCCTCTGGGGTGGCTCTGCTGCAGAAGGTGGGATTCTGCTGCTGCAGTCGGTGTGTGGGACTGGCAGCTGATGCAGTGCACTTTCCAGGCTCTGCAAGGCCTGCTGCTTGTTTAAAAATATAAATATAATTGTGAAGTGTCATTTGGGACTCTTGACTTCTCTGCGTTTCTTTTTTAATGGCTTCTTAGAAGGTCAATTTTCTGAAGATGACTTTCATTTTTAGGAATGGTAGTGTCTTCTCTTCAAACGACTAATTGGGGTAGTGCTGCTCTCATCTGGCTTCAGGTCAGCTGGTGGAGAAGCCAGCACTGCCATGCACCTAGCAAAACCTGAGTGTTTTACTTCACAGATCTTCATTTGATCAAACAAGAGGGAAGAAAAGCCCTGGTCCCCGAGGCAGTTGGAGAAAAGGGCCTTTGTGTGGCAGGAACAGGCAGATGCTGTGGAGAGCTGCAGCCCGTGGCACAGCTGGTCTGCAGCCAAATACTACTTTCGAAGAGCTATCCAAAAATCCCCTGTGCACCCGGATGTGAGAGCTTTCCTCTGTTTGCTTACTGCAACGTGATGTCTGGAGGTGTTTGTGTTCCCCAAAAACACCCAGGATAAAGGCATGAGCCAATGTTCAGCCAGATGAGTGCTGAAACTCCACGGGGCTGCAGTTTGCTTTCTGTGTGTAAACAGGAGTGCTGCTGTTTTGTTTGTCTTTTCAGGGTTCTGGGGGAAGGGGAGGTGGAAGATAAGGTAACATCTGTCCTAAATCCCTGACTTTTTACAGAGGTTAAAATCCCAGCTGAACACAGCTCTTTGCTATGTGGTGAGAATAGTTTAATAATTCAAACAGACTCCTTGTACCAACACATGTCTGCAATTAGTGCTGAGGCTGCCAGTGGGGTGTGAGGATAGCAGGAAACTGGCAGCTGGGCTGTCTACAGAGGTATTAACAACAAAAAGGGAAAAGAAGGAAAAAAGGCAGATTCTCAGTGCAAGTGCTCTTTCCTCTCTTTTTAAAATTTTTGTAAAGGTGAGCTCTCTGGGTGAAAGATGCCCAGCTGAAAGCCATAGACAAAGAATTTCTTTCTTTTGCAAGCAAAAAAGGTTCTAAGGGTAAAAGTCTCAGTTTCCTTCCCAAATTGCCCTTTCCTGTTCCTGGCTGCAGGGGTGGTTGCTGCTGTGTCAAAACTGAGGGTTGTTTTGGGGCTTTCCAGCTATGGAAGTGGCTGATGACCGCTGAGGTGCATGTGGAAGCAGAGAGGGGAGGATGGGGTGGGGGGGCGTTGGCAATGGGAGAACGTGCTTTGAAGAGACAGAAGGAGCAGCTTAGGTGTAGGTGGAGATTTTGCAGAGCTGGAGGCCTGACTGCCCCCGGATGGTTTCTGCTTTAGCTGCTGCTCAAATGCCTTTTCTTCTTTAGTTCTCTAAGCAAATGGAGCCACTTTCAATGAGACAATTGTTTTATTAAGGACAAAAGGTGATCTAGCTTTAAGCATTCACTGTAGTAGAGAAGTGTATAACATATGAAAGATTCCTGTAAATCAAGGAGTCTGTGATTTTTATAATCACAGAATGAGAAGTCCAGATCCCTAAAATTGTCTGTTTGGTGAGTTCAGTAGCTGCAGAGCCTGACCTGTGGCAGTTGTTCTAGGTTTCTCTATGAACCAGTGTTCAACATTATATCACAGAGCATTAAAACTAAACTTGAGAATTATAATGAAACTAGAAAATCACTTTAGAAACCAACCATTTATTTGCTATCGGACAATTCTGTTATAAATGCATATTCTTTTCTTGCTCACAGCTTGCTGCTTTGCAGCGGCATGTGAAAAGGAGAAAGCACAAATATTGACGAACATGTTGAACATCCTTCCCCACCCCAAGGTTCTCTTTCTCTCTGGTTTTCTGAAGTTGAATGTTTGTTTCCTCCTTTGCTTTTTCTGAAGTGGTTTTAGGGAAATTCCCCATTCAGAAAGGAAGAAAAAAAGAATCTGATGGACTTAACTTCAGTCAAATGGAAAAGTAAAATAGCATTTGATAAGCTTTTATTCCATATCAAAACAGTGATAGACAGAAGACTGATAAAAGTCTTTATTTGTGAATTTGCCAAAAACAGCTGAGTAGCCTGTGGCCATGTTTCTTTCAGTTAAGTTATAACATCTAAGTAGTGTCAGACTAAGTCAATATGTAGGTATGATATTTTCAAGGATGACATCCTGAAATTGGATGATGCTGGTGGTAAAGTAGCTCCAAGTAGAAACCACGGTACAAATATGGTAGCAGCCATATTTCAGCATCTGCTACTCATCAGTCTGAGTAATGCATGCAAGCATTGGAAAGAAAGAAATGCTCCAGCTTTAGGAAATTATGTAAACAAATATAATTGACTCTTGCTGTTACTCCAAATGAAAAGAAATGTGTAGACTGGAGGGAAAAACATTGTCCCTAAGAAAGGCACTGCTTTTTTATAGGTTCATCCTTGACTTCTTTCATGGCTGGGAAGTATTTCTGTCCCTTGTTTACACATTAATGGCTGCCTACCTTGTTTTACTCAGTGTTTTTATTGATGCTCCAGGCTGTTCAGCTACTCTTGTGCATCCTTTTTCTTTCTTCTTTGCATAGTGGGGTGTTGTAGTTTATACTTCTATCCTTGCTGGGAAGCACCTGGTTGTGAAGTGCTAGTGAGTCCTTGGGTATCAAAATTAAAATAAATGAGGCTTTCTAAGGTGGTCATGATCCTCTTGCAGAGTCCTTTAAGAGTTTGTTTATTAGCGTTATCATTTACAGTAAGTAAATATGAGACTACAAATCTTTGTTGCCATTTGTAAAGGCTTTTCTTGAGCTAGCTTGTTATTCCAGCATAGCAACTGTGGTTCTCTGTTTATTGCCTTGTATTCAGTCAATATTTTCTTTTCCTCAGAGTCAGAATTGACTCAAGACTTACTGATTTAGAAAAAAGGCACAGTTAGCATTTGGAAGAGGTGCTTGAACATCCAAGGAACTTTGTGAGAGCTGGCTGTGCTCAGGGTTTTCAGCATGAGGCTTCAAGGCCACAGGTGCTGCTGGAATTGTGAAATGTGAGTGCATGAGGGTGTGAGCACACCGCTTCCCTTGTGGGTTTATACAATATTGACTTGTTTAGTTCTTAATTTAGCCTACAGGAAGCTGAATCTTGAATTTCAGTGTTTGTTTCTGCAGGAGAGAGCAAGATGAAGAGCCAAGATCAATTCTGCTTGCAAAAACTAAACAAATCAAACCTAGACTTTTATAGCATCATGCCTCAGCTGACAAAGATTCCTATATAAGATGGTAGATAATGCCTCATTGTTCAGAAAATCTCATTACAATTCACTGTGCAAGTATTTTTATACAAAAATAGAATTCTTTGTGTGAATGAGATGAACAGAAATGATTTGTTGCAGTGCAGATTTTTCATCTGTCAAAGATACAGTTTTCTGACATTGGAAACGAGATGAGACAAAGTTTTTGGCTTGATGGGAACTGCACTGGGGTCTGGAGGAAATAGATTGCAAGGTTTGGTTTGTGCTCATTTTGAATAACAAACATGAAGTTACTCTGCTACATACAGATCTAACGTGCTGCTGGTGTAATGAATTCAGTGCAATAGAGAAAGTGGTTATTAGTACTGGCTGTCAGGAGCTTTAGCTCTGGGGCCTAGAAGCTGGGTATGGGCTCTAGGTAGAATACTACTTCTAAAATAGATACATAAATCAGTCAGGAAACCCATTTCATAGCAAGTGTGTTAATAGCTTGGCTGTGGATGTGCATGGACTCGTTTTCCTGGAGCACACAGAATGTTCTGCACAGCTAAAATAGTCGTGTGTGGTGTCAAAGTTTGTGCTGGAATGTGTTTCATTTTTGTTCTGTGCTACAGTGAACATTAACCCCCTATATTCTATTCCACGCACAAAATGTTCAGGTGATAGCTCCTGCAGGATCTTTCACTCTGTCTGGAAAAATGTGCTTTCCCATTTTTGGTGTCGCACTGTAGTGTGTACCTTTGGTGTGGCAGGAGGAGGCTGCTTCAGGACACGAGTACCATGCTTCCATTTCCCATTTTTGTTGCAGTTTAATGACAGGCTCTTCTGTTGTAATGTATGCCTCTGAGAGGACTTTTGTTCTAGCTGTAGCTCTTCAGCTTGATGTAGTGATTGGACAAGGAGGTTGTTAGGGCTGGTAGATCCTGCTGCTGACTGGCACGGATGACCAGTGCACATATAGAATTGTTCCGATCTATTCTCTCCCGTGGTTGGCATGACAGACAGGCAAGGAGATAAACTTTCCCCTGCCTTTTTGTCTCCACAGCACTTCACAGAGTTCCTGGATGAATTTTCACCTGATGTCCTAGGCCAGCTCTTGAATGATCCCTTCTTGTCTGAGAAGAATGAAATAATGGAAGTGGAACTGTCTCCGGCGTCCCCAGCGCCCCTCATCCAGGCAGAACACAGCTATTCCCTCTGTGGGGACTCTCGACCTCAGTCTCCCTTGACCCACATCTCTACTGATGACAACTTTAATGAAGGTACAACACACTGAGCCCATGTTCATTTGTTGTGATGATGCAGTAACGAAATGTTCCTGGTGGAACTGTAGCTGTGGAAAATGGTGATGCATAGAAAATGATGAAAACCCATAGCATTTTTAACAGTTATCTGTAATTCAGCAGTTATAAACATCTGGAGGGGAAAAAGGGGAAAGGCAAGAATGGTGGGAGGAAGAGATCCAAGCTGCTTGTTCTGGTGTGAAGTGGTTGTTGGAGGAGCAAGACCATGAATATCTGGTAACTATAAGGAATAATTGCAATGTCAGGCTTTAACTCCTAATAATTAGTTTATGTCTTCACCATTAGCTTTACAGTACAAAGCAGTGGAGTGTTAAGCTGCATTACAATAAAAGGGAGAGAGATTAGTGCTTGTGGCTAAGCACTGACAAGCTAAGCTGTTTGTGAAGATCCACCAGACAGGTCTTCAAAGGCTGACAGTTCTGTAGTCCCAAGTGCTCTGTTGGGACAAAATGAAATCTGTTAGAGATTTTACAAGAGGACAACTAATAAAACCTGTGAGAAGGATTTTCAGTGTGGGACAGGGGTTTTGGAAATGACTGGGAAACATCACCTGCAGAAAGTCTTCCATTTTTATATTTCCTAGCTGTTTTATGTGAATATTTTAAAATTAACACATACAAGAGACGTTAATTGTGGCAGGGAAAAAAAGAAGGAGCATGAGAAACCAAGCTTTTCTGGAAGTTAATAGGGAGAAGCTTCAAACTAGGCTAAAAGTGAGGGGAGTTTCCTTTGGGGAAAATTCCTGAAGAAATTCATACTGCTGAGACCACTGTAATAGAGCTGTAGTCAAATGATGTTTTAAAAAGCCAAGAAACATTAACAAGTGGGTTTAAAAATAGCAAATGAATGGAAAACATTTCATCTTATGCTCACTCTGCAGAGTGTTTCATAAGAGAGGAGGAGGAGAAGTTGTTCTTGGTATTTGGGATTTTATTTAATCTTAACCCCAGAATCATGCCCACAACCTTTCCATACCTGTTGACTTCAAAACAGTGAAACTCAGAGAAATACTTAAGGAAATTGCAGTATTGGAGTGAACCTGGCTGTCTGATAGATGTTCAAAGGCATCACCCTGATGATTTTTCATTCCTTGAATCTGTGAGAGCAGGAAAAGAGGATTTTGTGGATGGCAGTACTGCAGGGTTTGACACTGGCAGTTGAAAGCGTCTCTTATTAGATAGTGAAGGTGCACAGTGCTCATGACAACTCTGATGAAGGCTGGTTCCCTTGATGGAGTAAGAGGACAGATACTGGGAGCACCAGTGTCCTTTTGGGGACCAGAAAGTAGAGGATACGGAGGTGGAGGTCCATGTGCTCCAGCACCTCCACCTCCATCTCTCTGCTGCTGAGGAACTGGGAGGGGTTTTGTGGAGTGGCAGAGGCCGAGAGACACATATAGAATGTCCAAAAAATTTACATTCTCCAAATACCCACCCCACTGGGCAGATTGGTGAGCTCTTACAGCTGTAGTGTTTTCATGCTTTTTTCCATGGCAAGGCTTCATGATTCTGTAGTGGTTTTTGAGGAGTTGCATGGAGGCTGAGAAAAAGGCCAGCTTTGTTCAGCACACGATCTTCAAGACAGGTTTAAGCCATTCAGTGTCTATTTCTGTCTTTTGTTTTTTCCCAAGTCTCCCAAAACCTCATTGAAAATGTTATTTAATGTTTCCTCTCAGCCATTATGGTGGAGCGATTGGTTGCTCTGACTCCATTTTCCTGCCCACTCCTGCCGGGGAACGAGTAACTTCTCCTGTGAGCTGTTTCTTGCTGGCCACTGCCTGGCCATTACTGTAATTTCTGCAGCTGCTGAATTGACCTATTCCTGTAATTGTAAATCTTATATAAAGTTTTTCTAAAAGGAGCTAGAACTGTAAAACCTATGAAACTCATAAGCCTGGGTTTAACTTTTCCGAGAAGTCCCGTTAAGTTCAATGTGAGAACACATTTAAGTGTCCAGAAAATCAAAGTCCAAACACTGGTTTTCTCCACTTACTCTTCTGACTTCACTGCATTGAGGCCATTTCCTCAACTTTGTACAGAATAACTTTCTTGAATACTTGCAGCCTGTTGCTAGTGTGGGGTCTCTGAAGGTGTCAGTTTTAAAGCACATGTGTACAAGACATCTGGCATTTAGTTATTTGGTTTCTCTCCATGATGAGAATCTATTCATAGGTTCAGTTTTGCATAAACTTTAAAGATACTAGAGGGAGAGGGATTTATAGGCTTGACCTGCCTGGTTGCAGCTGGCTGATCACTTTTGTTTGCTTGAACTGGTGAATAAGGCATATGGCCTGGGGAAGGCTTCAGGCTGCAGCACAAAAAAGGAGGCTGTGTTCTGTGTACCAGCTCTCCACACCAGCTGCACTGCCCCGTCTCGCCCACCAGGTTTCTGCTTTCTAGTTTTGAGCCCTGGGGTTTTTGAAACAACTATAGAGCGGCTGTGGAGAAGGACAGTGGGTAGCTGTGGAGTGGAAAATGCTCTTGAAAGGACATGAAGAAGCTGGCAGGGCAGACTGAGCATATGGCTGATGGGTAAAGGAGATCTCTTGCTGTGCATCGCAGCCTTTTGGGGCACAGATTCACTTCTGACAGTTGTAAAGAAATGGGGAAAGAAGCCTAATTTTCTGTTGCGGTCGGTGCAGGTTCATCTTCAGTTTTCCAGTCTCTGCAGCCTTTTAGCAAGGGAGGGCTGTGGGTCAGACAGCCAGGAGCAAGGCAAGACCCAAGTTTCAGCAGGCACTATGGTTATCCCCCTTCTGACTTGAGATGTCAGTGTAGGCTCCTTCCCTGCCCTCCCATTGATCTTGTTAGCTGTAGGCACAGACTTTGGGATAGTGGCTGTCCCGTGTTTTGGACATGTGAGATGCATAGGTGGCAGCTGACTACAGGTAATACTGAGGGGCTGGTGTGTAAGCAGGAATGTGAAGGCAGAGCCTGCAGCATCTCTGTGGGGCTCTTCATCCTCTGAGATCAGCTCAGGTGCTGGGGGTGTTTCATGGTGGGTGTATGTTTGATTTTTCTGGTGTTTTTTACTTTGTGAGCCTGGCAGGGCAGAGACAGTGGACAGCTGACCAGTCACTTGTATGCTGTGTCTCCTCAGATTGTGCCTAGGTGGCTGGGTGCATTCCTTTCCCAGTCCCTGGAGGGCTCTGCTTTTGAGACTAGTTTGGGTCCCCACCTGCCCCTCCTGTTGGTGCTTTCCTGCTCAGGAATGCTTTGAAGTTACTTTTGGATTTGAAGAGACTTGTCTTGGCTGAAGGTTTGACAGACTGATTGCTGAAATGGTGTGTTTCTATTTTACTCCTGGCTGTGCCAAAACTAGGGCTGGCCCCAGACTGTAACCTGTATTGTTACTGGGTTTTTTACTGCTGACGTTATGTTTTTCTGTAATGTGCTTTTAAAACTTGAATTTTCTTTTTCAGCTTTTAAACTTCAAGTCCATCTCCCAACCCAAATGAACCAAACAAAACCCCAAAAACCATGGCTCCCACTTCTCCGGTGCAAGTAACCCTTCAACATTAAATCCAGCCCTCATCTCAGGCAAGGCTATGTGCACAAAAACCCTAGCTTAGGTATGGAGTTCACAAGCAGTAATCAGTGTCATGTGCTGTCTCTGCATAGAGGCATCTCTGGGCTTGAGGCTCATGCTGGTCTTCATAGATTTTGTATGTAACCCTATGTACGCACACATATAATATACATGTGTGTCCATGGTGTATGTGTAAGTCATAGGAGTTTTATTATTTATAGTAGGTTATATTACATACCCTAGTTTTATTTTTTTATGTAGCCTATATATAGAGAGGTATGTCTAGCTTTTGTCTTTTCTCCAAATACTGAATCAATGCACTGTGAACAATGAAAATGGGAATCTCCTCTGCCCTGACTTTAAAAAAAACATAAATGAACAAAGAAATTCACTTGTGCTTTCAAAAGTTGCTGTCAAAGCCATACTGATAATTTTTGAGAGCACATTCCTGCAACTTTTTTTCTGTGTCTGTTTTTTCTTTTGTGTGTTTATTTAGGTAATGAGGAGAAAGCCATTTAGTGGGAATGGCCTGTATTTGAGTGATTTTTATGTGGAAAGGTAGCAGTCGATCCTTGTCACCATATACAGTTTTAAACTCATAGAACGTGCTGGGTTGGAAGGGACTCATCAGGATCATCAAGTCCAGTTCCTGGCCTTGCACAGGACACCCCAAGAGTCTCACCAAATGCCTGAAAGCATTGTTTTGTATGAGAAAAACTAAATTCATACTAAAGTATGAGAAGACTTTTGAACTTTTATATGTCCAAGGTCCACAATCTCAGTAGGTCACTCTGCATCAACCCTGTAACTCCTAGTTGAGCATCAGCATGTCTGAAAGATGTTAGTTTTGATTTAGAGGTGGGCATTTTTACACCGTTACTGTTAATAATTGTCAGCTTTATTTGCAGTCTGGCCTCCTTTAGCTTCCAGTTCTACATAGATGAGATCTCATTATAGCCTTTATTCCTTTTAAAGAACCATCTGCTCTCTGAAACCTCTTTCTCTAGGTGTTTGTAGGCCATGATTAAGTTCCCTCTTGATTTCTGCTGGGATACAGTCTAAATGAACTGCACTTCCTTGGTGTTTCCCCCTAGGTGTGGAATCTTCTGGACCTTCAGCTGTTGCCATGCCTTTCTCAATATAGGGACATTTTCAGTTTCTTCTCCAAACTCTTTGTCAAGTGACTACAGGAACTGATTACCCAGGAATAGTTTCCCTCATGATGCATATTATGGGAATACTCCTCCCACTTCCAGTGCTGCTGTTTGTGAGACCAGTGATCTCATTTTTTCTGTAGTGTTGCACTGACAGCTTGTGCTCACTTAGTTATGCACTGTGAGCATCAAGTCCATTTCATGTGTGTTGAAGCCATAATACAGATCTGCCTTCACAGCATCTGTGTGGGGTGTGAGGAGAAAAATTCAGACATGAGAGAAAGAACTGTTTTATTTGACCACAGTGCTTCTGTGGATAACTTTCGCATACCTTAAAAGAAAAAAACCCATAATCTTATATAGGACATTAATGGTATCCAACTTTAAGGCTGTAAATGCAGCTACCACCTCAGTCTGTTCCGGTCTCCCATGTATATGTGGATGGGTCTTTGTTTCTATCTTAGTAACTTTGATAGTGATACAAATTACCTGTGGGTTTTTCATGGACTCCACACTGGTCAAAGAGGGGGTGCTGATATGAATGATGGTCATTTGTTATGAAAACAGCAATTTCTGCTATGCATTGGGATTACTGTGTGTCACTGCTGCTCATCTTTGCCCCTTTATTTAATTTTCTCTCGTGGCACTTTAAAAAGGACCCCAATGTTTGATAGTCAAACAGTATCTCTTTTGTCGCAGCAGTTCTGAGGGCTTCGGTTTCATTATTTGCGGTGGGAGTGTGTGAGCGCACTGGGAGGGGGAAATGCCATCTGGAAAATCTGTAAGAGGAACTGTTTGTCGATGAATGTGGGCTCTCACCTCCCAAAGCAAAGAGAGGCAGAGGTAGTGGCGTTGGAGTTCAGCATTTCAGGCATAATAAACAGGGCTTATGTCTGACAGGGAGTGTTATGTGAGGCCAGAGCTGGGCACTGAGAACCATCTGAACCCAGAGGAAAGAGAAGGAAGCAGTTATTTCTCCAGAAAGGTTCCAACTTGGGAACCTTTGGGTTCTGGAGAGAGAGAGAGAGAGTCTCCTTTGGGAGACTGGAAAGGCTCAAACTGCAAAGCTGGGGCACTGAGCTTCCTTCCCTGCAAGTGGCATGTCCAGCAGCATGCCCAAAATCTGTGCATCAGCAGAGGCCCTTTTGGGTTCATGGTGAGGTGCTTCTCTGACAGATCAAGCAGTCATTGCCCCCACAAACAACTAGTGAGCCTCTTCCTAGAGGTGCTTTCCCCTTGCAGTTAGCTGGCTCCCAGATGACAGCTGTACTTTTGTGGTGGTGGAGAGCTAGTGAGCACCCCTGGATCCTACTGCTCCATGTGGAGAGAAAATGCCCTCAGAGGGAGGATTCGGGTAAGGACTGAATGTTTATCAAAAGGCCAGCTTTGCAAACCTGGGTCCTTGGTACAAGTTCAAGCACCATCTGCGTCAAAGTGTATAGTTACCATGTGGTGAGCTGAGCCTGAGGCTGCAGATGGTCATACATGTCACAGCTGTGCAAAAGCCAGGTGGGCTGTGCCTCCAAGCCCTGTGGTTCGTGGTGACAGTGTAACGTCTCTCATGCACCAAAAGGAATTAGTTGAAGCCCTGTTGTTCAAATCTGTAACACAGCTGAAGAGGGAGGTTATTTAAATACACTTGGCTGGTGAACACTTTGACTCATTAGGGAACTTCCTGCATTACTCTGTTCAGAGATGGCTTTTCTGATACCTGTGCAGAGCACTTTGACTGATAATCTGCTGTGATCTCCTTAAATTTTCAGTTTTGTTTTTCTCTAAGTTATTTTATCTGTTGCTTGAACAGTGAACTTTAATGAGGAGGCAAAAGCTGCCTCTTCATTCTGGTGATACAGATAATATGCCTTGATGATTCTAGACATCTTACTTGCACACTAGTTTGAAATGGCATTCAGTGCATGCATCTGTTTTCTCTGATGGAGATCTGCAATGGTGGTATGGGCTTTTGTTCCCCTTAAAGATTAGGTTCAGTGATACACTTTCATGTGGGTTGTTTACATAGTGGTGCTATCTCACTTCTTACTGCAGGGGAAAAAAAAAGGTGAAACCCATGTTGTTTTTCTGGGTACTTGCATTCTCTCTACTTGAGAGGAGTGAGGGCGAGATGCAGAGTGCATCTCTCATTTATTTAAAAATGCACAGTAAATGCACATGCAACTTAATTATCCAGCAATAAATGTCTCTGTTTAATGAAAAGTTCTGAAAAGAATCTGGGAAGCAAGGGACACCATTTTAGTTATTTGGTAAGTTCTGTTTCTCTGTACATCTGGCAGAAAGGGTGAAATTTAGTCAATGTTGGAGAAGATTTACGTTTTCACAGGAAAGGAGGTGGTGTGTTGGACAAGATTGAAGAATTAGTTGGATAGAAATAAAGAAAGGAAAGCAAAACTTTCTGGGAACTCTGATATTAGAAAAACTACTGTTGAAGTAAGCATTTTTGACCTTGTGTATGAGGTATGCAGTGGAAGATGCACACTGAACAAGTCTGCAGGAGAAGAGGCACAAGCTTGATGACAGAATAAGCACACAAAAGCTTTCTGAAGAGATGTAATTTTAGTCTTGGACACAGGAGATCTTAGGTGCATGTGTCACAAACCCTGGGTGGCTGTGATGAATGGGTTTTTTGGATGCCTGAGTTAAAACACTGATGTTTAACTTGCATCAGTGGTAGATGCTCACAGCCCAACCTGAAAGCTCGATGCACACTGTATTTTGATCAAGTGTAATAACAGGGCTAAATCATCTGAAAAATCCAATTCCAGTTGTTTCCAGTTGGCCATTTTAAATCGCTGGTTACTTTTTGGCCTTAATCTCTCCATCTCACTTGAATTTTCAGCTCCACTGTGGAAATGAATTCAAGTTGTGGAGCGTTTCCCTAGGAGGGAATTAAACCCATGACACCCTGTGGGAACAAAATTTGAATTGTCTTTGGTAAAGGAGACGTGAGGCTGTGCCTGTGACAGTGCAAACAACAAAGCATGGAATATCTCCTCAATTCGTGAAGCATCATGCATTCTGCTTGTTGGATAAAGCATGGGTTCTGTAGAGAAATTGTTTGGTCACATTATTAAAACATTCCTATTTTTAGGTGTATATGATGTGCAAAAGGACAATGAGTTAAGCATTCGTAGTATTTCTTAATAGCTGGGTGCTTTGCAACATGAATGTTCAGTTCACATGTGCAATTTACCAGCACCAGTGCATTGCACGTACAAGTGTCAGCTGGGATTTTGCTAAGCACTGTGTAGACTCCCTAAATTACATGTTCCAGGTGCCAAAAGGCCTAGCATTCATGGACTTAAGAAAGTGTAGGTAAAGGCGAATGCTTCTGATCTAAACAGTCATTGCATGATAGAGTTCCGGGATTTGTAGGAAATTTCAGCTGGGGAGAGAACTGGCAGCCAGGATCACTTGTTCAACAGTGAACTGTTCTGAAGCCTGAGAAGAGATTTTTAACAGCCAAAGTGACTATACTTAGGATGTGTATTTTCTTAGTCATTTGGATAGCTAAATCTCTTATTTAGTCTTTTTTCTCTCTATGTCTGAATGACTTGCAGTGTATCTTGTTTTACCTTAGAGGATGCAGTGTTGCCCTTTTCATATTTGTCTAGAATTTGTACCATCACGAAGACTATTTTCTCAGCCTCTTTGTTTGGACTCTGGCTTAAATGTTCATGTGTAACTCCTGGATCGTGTCAAATATAAATAGAAACACCTCTAACTTCTTGACACCAGTCATTTTTTCTAACCACAGTATGTCTTGCTTGGTTTGGAGAAGACACCTCCCTTTTCCTCCAGTGGGTCTCTTGAGCCAGCCTCTGTTGTCCTTTTCATTTCAGTATTTCACATGCACCTTCTTGCTTGTTCTCATTATTCCATGAAACCTCTCTCATGGTCCTCTATAACCCTCTATCAGAAATACTCGTCTTGGAGGGTGTGCCATACCTCTCTGTATGACCACTAATCTATTAGCCTGCTCCATTTTTCCTCTTTGCGTAAGTTTTTCTGGTTTTGTGCTACGTTCTCGAGGGCTTTGGGAGAAGGGCTGCCACTCTTCTCTGCTAGTACAGTGCTTGGCAGAGTAGACTAAGCTGCTAAGGAACTATTAAAAGAATAAACTAAGAATGATTTTCAGATAATGTCAACTTGCTGTGTGCAGGAGGAGGAGAAAGGAGAGTGGGAAATATCCTTGCAGGTCCCTTGGAGCAGAGGAGAGATTGTTGGTGACTTCAGAAGTTAGAATGTTGTCAAAAGAAAGTAACTTGCAGCGCAACACTCCCTGATCCTGGTAGCGAATGTGTACCAGTGACTTGGAAAAAGTCGAGGGAGGAGAGTATCAAGGTGAGATTTGACCAGTCCTCCATCCCTTCCTTTCACAGGATTGTTCATCTGGAATGACAGCTGTCACCATGGATTGTAAGAGGCAGTGTCAAAAAAGTGTCAGATGCAGTTTTTCGGAATTATCTCATTGTTAAACTCAGTGTGTTGCAGTCGCTGGAAACAATTCATAACCCTACAAACTGGTTAGACTGGCATAAAGCCTAGGATAACCCTGAGCAGTTTATGCAGATTGAAGTGGTGATGGCAGGGATGTCAGGTTAATCAGCAAAGTTGGCCTCCAGAGGAGTAAAATGATGGGTTCCAGAGCAGTGAAATAACCAGCCGAAGGCCAGCATATCTTGCTGTCTTAGAGTAGCTGAGTATTTGTGATGAGTCTGGGGATTAGAGGTGATAAACATCATAAAGTGCAGCCTTAGAGGACATGCCCTGTTTTGCTGGTCACCCATGGCTGGATTTCTCTTCTACTTGCATGATGATACAAATTTGAGAAAATTTAGGCCTGATTACTGGCTTCTCTAATAGCTCTCATTTATCCATAGCCTTCACAATAGTGCTGCTCCAGGGGTAGCTTGACCCAGAGGTGCAAGAGGCAGCAAATGGAGGCTCTGCACAACATGATTATGGGGCCAGTGTTGACACAAGTTATCCAAACACGCATTTGCAAGTTGCATTTGCCAAGGGATTCTGGATTTCCAGGCAGATATCACTTTAAAGGTTTTACCTGAATGATGCACACACAGCAGGCTGGGAGGGAGCTGTGCTTTTGTGTTTGTGATTAGAGAGGCTCAGGGAGGGTTGAAAGAGAGCAGTGTCCTCTCTCCCGAGGAGGTAGACAAGCCTACCTCTTTTTTTTTTCCTAAATATTTCTATTTTTGCATTTTTGCATTTCCCAGGAAGCTTTGGGAGTAAGCTCTCCAGAAGCTTAAATATGGTGTTTAGCCCTTGCTCTGCAGTTAAATCTGGCAGAACTGGGCTTGCTGCTCTTGAGTTTCTGATTACAGGATACGTATTTTTCAATTCCTTGGTGTGTCTTCACCCAAATTACCTCCTTCCTTGCCAGTGGTGGAGGTTAGGTCCCACCACAAAGTAATTACTAGCACTGGAGATGTACATTCTTCTTCCTTCTTCCAGGCACCCAGCTTCTGCCCAGCGCCTGTGTGTGTGGTCCTAATAGCAAGGACACACAGCAGCACAGAGGCTGTAAGCCCACTCTTATTTTTGTTACCTGTTTGCAGCTGAACTCTCTTGACATCTCAGCAGCTTGATACACTCAGCTGTGAATGAAGAGTCTTGTGCAGCCTTGCAGAATGCTGATGGCACAGCCACAGCCCCATGGCTGCCTCCCAGGATGTTGGTGCAGCGCACAGTTAATTCAAATCTCTGTTGCTGTTCACTGGCCCTACAGTGTATGTTTTTGCTCTCTCTGTTTGAATTTTGTATATGCAGTAAAGACTCTATATGAAGGCATAAGAAAGCTTTGAAAGAAAGATCAGCACTCTTTTTTCTTTTATGTATATTTGCCTTCAGATTCCAGCTGCTCTGTTTAATGGATACGCTTCTCACAACTACTGCTCAGTGGCAGCAGAGGACCATGCTACATGCTGTTGAGATGAAGTGCACCTGGTGTAGGATATTCTCCTGCAAGAGGAGGGAATCTACATGAGTCAAGTCTAGCAGTTAGAATAGGAAGTTTTCTAAGGCAGAATTGCAACTGCCAAAAATGCATTTGATTATTTTGTATTTTTAAAAGGGGTTGTTAATAGCCTTGTGGAATTCTTTCAAAGTTTGAGTCTTTCCAAGTTCTTGGTCCTCTATCGTACTTCAAACCCAGGAAAATAAGTCCTTTTTCAGCAAGTCAAAAACAGTGAATGGAAATGGAATGGAAATGGGGAGCTAAACTTACCATGCCAACCTTCTTCCAGTTCTTGATAGTGCTGGGCAAACCTTTCAGCTTTGTCTAGAAAACAGTTGCATGGCTTTCTCCTGACTAGTGAGCTTTCAGTAAGTGGGGTTAGGGGATAATCCTGCCAACACGTGATGCACGTTTCATTGCTGTTAGTTAAAATATGCATCCTGTGCTGTGACTTCCCAGAGGCTCTGTGGAGGAAATTAGCATGATCACCATGGCACTGGTGCTCCTGTGAAATCATCAAAGAATATTCTCTTTTGCACTTACTAAATGAGTCCTTGGGGGAAAAAAATGAAGTTAAGGGTGTGATAAATACTTTGTTCTTAAAAGTATAATCTCACCATTTGAGCTATTTGCTGACTGCAAGCAGTAGAAGCAGCAGAAGTCTGGCTAAAGGCTATCTCTAGAAGGAGGAATAAAACTGAGTCAGCAGGCATTAGCCTGTTTAGGACATGCCTCCCTGGCTGCTTTACCTAGTGGTTTGTTTAGTCTTGTTCTGCTGCGCATTAGCAGCTTTCAGCAATGTACAGTGATTAGTGCTCTGTGTCTTTCCTCGCTGCTCCTCTGTGTATCCTGGGGCTAGGATTAGGTTACAGCCCTGAAATGGCATGGTTGTCTGCATTGACTGAGAGCTGAATAGTAAGGGCAGAGTTTTGTTGATAGACTAAAATGTCTTCTGTGTTTGTTTTCCTTCTCTGGAGGAGGAATGACATTATTTTCATTTGTAGTCTTTTTGTCTCTGATCTAAACATGCGGTGTCCAATTTCCTTCCCTGGCAGGTGACCTGGAAAATGAGGAATGGTGTCTGGCTACAGAGTTTACTCCAGCTTCAATAAAGACTGAGCCAGGGCTGTGTGAGACATCAGGCCTTGCTCCCTCAGTCAGTCTCACCATCACGGCCACGTCGCTGGAGGGGGAACAGCCTGTACTACAGACGGATGCCCTGGTACTGCAGACTTTCTGTTCTCCTCTCTGCACACTTAGCTGCAAGTTCTCCTAAGGCTGCATACCAGTGTAGCCTTCTTGGTGCCAAAGCTTGGCAGCTCAGGGTGCACACTGCAGTCTGCTTTAATGGTTTTTGATGTTTGCTGGTGTCTCACTATTGCTGTAAGAGCTTGTGTTTCAAAACACTTTTCTGCATCTTCAGCTCTTAATGGATGGCTATACAACTTAGTCTTCTATGCTAGCCCCAGAGCCTGGGGCTCTTGGGTTTTTAGAAATATTTGAATAGTTTCTAATGAACCAGTTGCACCTGAACTGACTAATCCATTTGCTCTATCAAGCCTGTGACAAGCTAAGTGTCTTTCATAAGAACTTGCTTTAGTGCTGCTGTGCCTTCCCCTAAGCAGAGTAAGACTCCTTGTTTGGATTGACTGGAGAGTTTCCCTGTGTACCTGCGAAGTTACTTTTGCAGATCTGTGAAGCTTTGATATTTCAAGCTGCTGCTTCTTCCAGACCAACCAGCCTCTTAAGAAGCTTTGTGATGCCTTTCTGACCACAGCTGGAGCAGCAAGTGGGCATTCTAAAGAGCTTAGTTTGGCTCAGGAGAATGAACTGCAGCAGCTGGTGGCTCACCAGGTTCCCAGCCAGTGGAGGAAGAAGCATGGCTGTTGTCAGCCCCCAGGATGCAGTGTCAGCCCAGGCTGGAGGGAGTTGATATATGCTGAAGAGAAAGATTTCCACTTGGATGTGGATCAGAAATATGTGCAACAGATATGATTTTATGAGAAACTGAAAAAAGCTAAGCACAAGTTTCCCGTAATTCTCTGTTAGTTTGAATGTGCTGTTCCCAGAATGTAGTCCTGCTGTAGCTTGGATGCCATGATTTTCAAGGTATTGGGACTTACAGGTGGTTCATTGCTGTTGCATGGATTAGTTATACAGGTTACTGAGAGAGATTTTGGCTGCAATTAACCTGCTGGTGTGCCAGACTGGCTTCCTCAGGCCTGGGACTGTAGCACACAGACAGGCTCTGGACAACAGCTTGGCAGCCTGGTGCCCCAGCCCTGCCAATGGGGCAAGCCAGGTGTCTTCCAAACTTTAGTCAGCAGTGACTGTTGCTTTTCCTGCTCCTCAACAGTGTGAAAGGAACTCAGCTCCCAAAACCTGGTGCTCAGTGACTGGCACCTTGTTCTTGCTGCCAGATGACAATGGCCTTTAACAGGCTCTCCCCGGCTCCCAGGGGTGTTTCTGTCCTTGCTCAAACAGACCATGCAGTCTGGCAAATCCTAGCAGCAGCTCTGTTGCTAAGAGAAGTAATTTGAGTGGGTTACATGTTAGCTTTCAGTCTGAAATGTCATCTCTGAGGTGTAATCTTTTATTTTAGCTAAATATAGTAGTAAGAAAAGCCATAGTGGGAGTAGTCAGGGCAGTATTCTCTGTAGCCTGGTTTAGCAAACTGTGAAGCGGTTAAAGCTTTGCCTGTGGCAGAGCAGGAGGAGAGGAAACCTCTCCATTTATGGAGAAGTAATCCTTGTGTCCTTCTATTAAGATTTTTAAGATATGTACTCTAGGTTTTCATGCTGCTAATTTCTCTTTTCTAGATGAAACCACTGACCCAGAAAGTTCTTCCAGAGATTAAATTGGAGCCCCATGAAGTGGATCAGTTCCTGAACCTCTCTTCTAAGGAAGGTGTGTTAAATACCAAACAAAATGTAGGCAGACATGACCAGAAAGCACAATAAATGTACTTCACCTTGATTAAATATTTGGATTTCTTGTTCACTGTGTTAGTATTTGTGCTGAAGCTGTTGTTTTCTAGGGATTCAACTCAGGCTATTGAAGAGCCAGAGTCTCTCTGAGCTTTTACGTGGGCTTCTTTGTTTTCCCCCCCCCCACCTTTTTCAATTTGAAGAAAATGATCCCTTTTTCTCTGTAGGATATTAATAATTGTACTGAAGGGAGCTTGAATTCTTCAAGTACAGGATTATGTAGGGTAGAAAAGAAGTCAATCTGTTTCTTCTTCTGCAAGAGCTAAGATGTGAAACAAAAAGAGTTTCATAGCTTTTTTTATTACTATTTTTCTCCCATCCTCCCTTACTACCCATTTGATCTTTTCAACTCAAATTTGCAAAGCATAACAGAAGAGGAAGGTGGCAGATTAGCCCTGTATCTTCCTATTTCAAAATTTAATTGCTGTAAATTTAGCTCAGGGAAAAAAATGACTGAGTTATGGCTGTTTTGAGCATCTGCTAAATTGTCCATGCAATAAGAGTAGGTGAGACATGTCCCGTTTCTCTTGGTCCAGACCCATTTGGTCATAAGCAGCACTTTGCCTGCCAATTCTAGAGCAGGTTTTTTTGGCTGCAATTGAATTTATCTTATGGCCCTGGATAGACAGTGTGGGAGAGGTTCATGTGGTGGCTGCCTGTGCTGCTCCTGCTCCATCAGTGCATCGAAGCCTTTGCTGTCACTAGGTTGTCAGTCACTTCTCAGTTGTGCCAAACCATGTCCTTAGGAGGCCTTTCTCTCCTTCCTGATCATGTAACACCTTGGATGTGATCCCTTCCCTTGAAAATACTGGCAAATTGTTTAATCCACAGCAAAGTTAGAAAATACTATTGTTTTTGGAGAGAAAGTGTGCTGGCTCAGAGCCCCTCTGTTCATGTGGTTTCCCAGGAACAGGGAATTTGTACTTTACATTATACATAAACCTCAAAACATTTGAAGAAGGAGCTGAAGTGTAGGTAGAAGTGACTGGAGCATATGCACAGAGCCCTGTTTTGTCTGTCAAACCTAAAGATAGCTGCTGCATTTCATTCCTTGTTTGGAGACCTACATGCTCCGAACCTTTTCCAAGTTGCCACTTTTGCGCGATGCATTTTTTTAAGCAGACATTCCTAGTCTTGGAAACTGTGGTGGTGGTGGTGGTGGCTGTAGTGGCAATTTAAATTGACACTTTAAACCCTTGTGTTACCTTCTGTCTCTCTTGCCATTTAGCAGTGGATCCCCTGCATTTGCCTCCCACCCCTCCCAGCAGCCATGGCAGTGACTCCGAAGGAGGGCAGAGCCCAGCTCGATCACTCCCTCCTTCCAGCCCAATCCAGCTCCAGGCCACGGCTAAGGTTGCGTCACGCACAGCTTCAGTGCTCTCCAATTCCCCTCTCCTGACTGCACCACATGTAAGTTGAGCTGGCTTTCTCCATCATTTACCTGTGTGTCTTTTTTTAAACTTTTTTAGTTACTGGTTTTGGCAGAGATTTGCTAACTTTCTGTTGTTGTTTAGATGAATTCCTGTCTGGTCAAAACTGCAGATCCAGTAATTCTTGCTCACTGGTCTGTTCTGTTCCCACAGAGAACAGCATGGGCCTCTCCTCTAAGTTGAGACAGGGTTCACTGGCGTTATTAGCTTTATCCCATCAGGGACTGTGTTTTGCCTCAGGGCCCAGCCCTGCTGGGTTGACCTGTCTCTGGTAGATCTGCATCTGTCCTCTTGCCATGTCATTAGCAAGTGGTGGTCTTTAGGGAGGGATTTTCAGTGGTCTTTCTCATGTATCTCTTTCCCTGTTTGAGCCAAAGACAGTTTTACTGTTGGCCTCAGTGTGTACAGAGCTGGGCCAAGAACCACTGTTTTGGGGGAATCCTGTCCCAAAGGTTCGAACTCTGAATAGAAGTTACCTAAAATGTCTTCCACACATTCACAATTGCAGGGGGCTGTTCTAGTAGGCCTAGTCCTCTCTAAAGGGGGAGACCTGCCTCTCTTCCCTAACAACCTTTTCTTCTAGGACTGTGTGCACTTACTGTTTTATATTATTTCATTTCTATGACCTTTGAAGAAATTACAGGGGACTGGCCCTCTCATTCTGACAGAAGAAGAGAAGAGGACTCTGATAGCAGAGGGCTACCCAATCCCTACCAAACTGCCCCTGACAAAAGCAGAGGAGAAAGTTCTAAAGAAAATCCGCAGGAAAATAAAAAACAAGGTAAATGTTAGTTTTGCTGGGTAGTTCCTACTTGTCCTTTGTTTTAAAAAATGCTGCAGAATTCTGTAGTCATGGTCTGTGGTACTGTTGAATGCTGTAAGTTGTCTTTTAGTAAAGTGCTTTTCTTTGTTCCTAAACACATCCATCAAATTGTCTGTCACTGTGAGCGTGCCTCAGTGTAGGTATTTACCTGAGCCCATTAACAATAGAGTATTTAGCAGGCAGAGTATCAAGTTGCTGTGGCTTGGCTCCGTTTAAAAATCAGTACAATTTTCCCCTTATGGTAGGCAAAGACCTCTGTGTTCTTTGCATGGTGAGGAAGGTGTTCTTTTCTGTTTCCTGTTTTAAAATATGACTGTGTATTTCAGTGCACTAGTCTTTTGATCACTGAATTCAATGACTTGTAAAGTTGATACCAAGGCTGCCAAATGGCCCTATAAGCCTTTTTTTTTTCCTCCTTCTGACATGGGGAAGATTCTAGTGATAGGGAAGAATGCAATTTTTTTCAGACCTGGACAGCTTACTTGTTCTAGAGGATTTTAGCACATCTTTTGTGGTTACTCTATTCTGCTGCTGGTTTTGCAGATAGAGGTGTAAATTTGTCCATACTAAATTGGAATTTGGTCTTTTAATGTGTTTTTTCAAAAATTCTTGAAGTGGTGTGCATTTCATGTACCACTTACATAGAATCAGAGTCATTTATATTGAGGAGAAATCCGGAGGTCCTTTGGTCAAAGCCCTGGCTTGGGAACCAGGATCAGCTTAGAGTAGGTTGCTCAGCGTCTTGTCCAGTCACATTTTACTGCCCCAAGGGGTGATGAGTCCTCTGTGTCTCTGGGCACCATGTTCCCATATTAGGCCACGCTTGTGGTAAAAACAAATAAATATAATCCCTAGTGTGTAATTGGAATTTCCTTTGCTGCAACTTCTATTTGATGTCTCTTGCCATTTTGCTGTGCACCTGAGAGCTCTGGCATCATCTTTGCTGCACGAGATAGTTGAAGACAGCCATAGGATTCCCTCCTTGGCCTTCTCTTCTTCAATCTGAACAAGCCCAGCTTTTTCTGCCTTTCCTGAAATGTCACGTGCTCTGCCATGCTTATTATAGCAGTAGTTTGCCTCTGGGCTTGCTTCTGTACATCCAGAGGATTTATTTCTGAGTCATGGACTGTACTGCTGTACTCAGCTGTGGTTTTGCAGTCACTGAACCGAGGGGGAAGAACTACTTCTCTGGACCTGCTACCTACAATCTCATTGATGCAGATCCAGGTTTGGTTGGCTGCTTTTCCAACAGGGGCATTGCTGACAGATGTTTGACTTGTTCATCAGGACCCCATGTCCTTGTCTGCAGAGTTGCTTTCTAACACATTCATGGGCTTTTCCTCTCCCAGATGCCACACATTGTCCTGGGATCATCTTTTAGTATTTGTCCTAGGATATTCTCTCCAGATGAATCTGATTTACTTTTTAAGGTTAGCAGGGGATGATTTTTTTCATGTGACTGAGAGGAGGAGTCTTGCTTCAGAATGTGGAAATAGATCAAGTCAGTGCTTTGCTTGCCAGGAATAAAAATGAGAACAAGACAGAAGCTTGAATCTAATAACACTGGGGCTTCTTACCAGTTTATTAATTCATCTCTGATGCTTTTGTTTTCTATGCAAATATTTGGTGTTCTTCCTCCTTTTTCCTTAGATCTCTGCCCAGGAAAGTAGAAGAAAAAAGAAAGAATACATGGACAGTCTGGAAAAAAAGTAAGCCAGCCTCCTTCCTGTTTCAAGCAGGCGAATAGCACTAGTTGTGGGACTGGGAAGGGATCCAGCTGTGGATGCTGGGATGGTTCCATGCACAGAGTGCCAGCTGCCATCTCGTGGCAGCGACTGAGAAAAGGCCCTGCTCCTGGCAGCTGCTTGTTGGGGGGTCAGGATGGTGCCTGCCTGCAGCAGGTCATTAACGTGCCAGCAAGCCCTTCACACCTTAAGTTGGGCAGGACCAGCTGTATTGGCCTTTGCCTCAGGCAGCTGTGTTGGCCTAGTGGACAGGCAGTCCAGGGAAAGATGGATCCAGAGTGAATATATTCTGTCTTCTAGTGCAGATGGAAACAGAAATAGGAAGTGGGTGAGTCAGGACTGCCTGGGAAAATAAGCAGGACTCAGGAAAATAGCATGTGACCCATCAACTCCCTTAGCAAGCAGGAGGCAAACCCCCAGTTAGTGATTTATATTCCAAATTAATCTTTCTTCCAGGAGATGAATATTCTAGTATTACTCTTATGCAATTCACCAGATGGTTCTGTTAAAACCCTTGTACCATCTTTGGTGATATCTTTGATGTCATTTCCATTTTTTTCTTGTCTCTTTATAGCTCTGTCTTGCTTCCTCAGAGTTACTCTTGTGAAATTCCACCTCATGCATACCAGATATCAAGGCTATTTCCTTTTCCCTTTTTTCTTCTTGAAGCTATTCAGGATGGTCCTGTTTGTCTTCTTAGGAGTCACATATTTTACTTGGACCTCTTACGTGCCGTGTTATGACAGTTTTCTTTAGTTTGGGGATTTCCAGGGACAGTGTGGAAATGGGTAGTATCTTGGGACAGTCTTGAGCACAGTCTTTGGTCTCCTGGCTTGTTAGCCCTCATAAACTTGAAATTTGAGGATCTGATTTCAGAAGCATGGCATTTGCCAGGCAACTAATGCAACTTTGGCTGTGTGTTTCACACTATGAAGAGTGATTAAATGTTATGACTGAAGTTCATTGGTGTAATGTTTCTTTAAATTTAGGCAAGATCATAGAGCTCTCAGTGAAAGCAAGTTTGCCTTGTTTTACAATCACTTGAATAAATAACTGATGTTTTTATATTTCTTTCTGCTGTCTCCAGAGTTGAGACCTGCTCAAATGAAAACAGTGAGCTGCGTAAGAAGGTTGAAGTCCTGGAGAACACTAACAGGTAAGGTATGGAGATCACCAAACAAAACTGTAGCAGGATATTACAGTGAAAAGTGGAAATAAGGAGGTTAAGAGATCAACTGAAATATGAACAATGGCTGTGTCTGATGGGCTTCATGTCAGAGAAAGATGTGGAACGCCAGTTACTGTGACTGCAGTGGGATGTAAAACATGGAGGTTTTGATGGCATGTCTTAAACTCTCTCCTAGCCTGTGGTGTGCTTGAGAAACCTTTTAGCACTCTTCTCTGAGTTCTTCCACTACCCAAGGGAAAGTAATTAGAAATACAAAACAAACAAAAAACTACAGTCCAGCTCTCCCAGTTGTCTTTATTTAGTGAAATTTTGCCAGGAGGCTTTAACCTGGGACATGACACTTCCAGAAATTACAGTGCTAAAACTCAAGTCATTATTAGTTCCTTCTGCACTACTAGATGTCATTGCAATTACTGTGCACCCTTCTAACCATCTCACACCCCAGAATTTCCTTCATTTGGAAGGAAAATCACCTTCTTGTTGCTTCATTTCTGAGGAAATGGGTGACTCAGTGGTGGCTTTTTCAAAGGACACATGGCAGAAGATGTTGAATAGCTAAGCTTTTAATTGGGTGTTAGCTGAGAGTGCAGTGTCAGTCCTGGCTTTTGCTCAGTGTGGCAAATTCCAGTGAGTAGGTACTAGATGAGCCCACTCTTAGCACTTTCCAGCTAGAGGCATTTGTAGTGATGGTGGAATATTACCATGGAACATGATGGTGACACTGAAGTGTGGGAGGAAGCTGGGTTTTGAAGATAAGACCCACAATCATGGAAAATGGCCCTGGAGCTGATCTGGCAGCTAGTGTATTGCTAATTGAGTGGCATGTGTTGTTTCTGATCTCTGGATCCAGTCTCTGATTTCATGAAGCCAGACCCTGTAGTACTGTGACTTGCTGGAGAGTGTCTCCCACACACTGCTCATGCATAAAGACATCTGCTGCTTTCTTGAAGAGAGCCAAGCCATTTCTGTGCCTCTTATATCGTCCTCCAGGGTTTGACATAAAAGAACCAGGAATTATTCTGTAGGTGTGTAGTAGGGATGTCTCACCCAGAATCTGTCCCAGAAGGTACTGAAGCCAACTTCTCTTAAGAAAAGGTGCAGCTGTAGATTATCCACTTGGGGACAACATGTTGTCAACCCTGGAATTTTTCTCCCCACTTAAGATAAATTTGGTCAGCTGTTTTCACCTCTGAGCTGTTGAGGATGCACTCATGAGAACCAGCTATGTTGGTATTGTCCATTCTTTCAGAAAGGACCTTTAGCATCTTATCTATTATTTGATTATCTTAATTCTTTCATGCTAAATGCTCTAAAAACTTTTAAGTAAGTGATATTATCTCCAAATCCTTCATACTTTGGCCATGCGGGATGAGTTGCATTGTTTCCTTCCCACTGCCGTAGCATTGATATTGATCTGCGATCTCTTGCAGAGAAGCAGATGTTCATCCTTCTGCACAAAAATTCTTGTAATTCATGGCAATGCTGTTTTGGCTATTTACATATCAACTGAGTCTAAAATGTGCTAAGGCTTACATATGAAATACTGAGGAAATTTGTTAAAGTGCCTGCTTTCATCAAACCTCAGTTTTGTAACATACCATATTATGAGGCTTTCACCTTAACTCCAAAAAGCCACTTTTCCTATTTACTGTCTCATTCAGAGAATGGTTCCAGGCCCTGGTTTAATGTACATTATCCACATCCTACAGTGAATTCAAAATGTCTTATTTCCTCACTGGTATTTTCACAGAACCTTGGCATGACGTCCAGAAACTGTTCATGTTTCAGAACTTGTCTTCACAGCATCCTATAGCTGGAACTTCCATCTCCTACATACAGTCAGGAATCAAAATTCGGAGCAGTGGTGGTCAAAATTATTTAGAGTCAGTTTGGTGTGTCAGATGCCCAAATTTATATATTTAGGACTTTATTTCTCGAAGTACCTAGCACAGTTATGCAGACATGTATCTTATTTATTATGCCCAAAGCAGTGCCCTAGTTAACTTTAGTTGTAACTTTGAGTTCATTTCAGTAAAAAATGAAGATATTATTGAATATATTATCTAAAAGTAGATCTACAAACATCAGAGCTGTTCTTCCATTGTGAATGATTGTAAGAGTGGAAGAAAGATAACAGGAAAATAAGAGCTATGATTGCATATTAAAATGATGCATTCAAGTGTAGATGAAGACAAAGTTGGATTTTTACCTTGTTGAAAAACTGGGCTATAGCTGCTTACCTGAAAGTTCATGAGCATGTATTGCTGTCAGTCAATATCATGTTTATTCTCAATCTAGCTGGATTGAGAGGAACTGAAGGGCAATTTCCAAAACATACAACTATTGAGCAGCAGTTTCCTTTCAGTATGTGCAATTAGATTTTTAAGAGCATGCTATTCTATATATAGAAAACATTTGCATTGATAGATACCTTAGACTTAAGGGAAACCCTGCTTGCATTTCAAAATCTGGCTCCAAACCATGGAAATGCTAGAATTTTTTTCTGATAAAAGTGTTCCTTCATTACTCTCAATAACATAAAAAAAGTTAGAAGAATCTTCCTTGAAAGCCAGCCTTAGCCTGAAAATCTGGGTCCAAAAAGATGTAATGTCAAAGGTGCAAGTGTGGTTAAAAAAATTGCATCCAGGAACATTTCCTTTGGCATTCACACATCTTAAAAGACAAGGCAGGATCAAGATGCCGGAGTCTTTAATTCTCATTACTTTGAGTGGGTGAGTGCAGCATTTTTGTTAGCTTTAGTATTAGAACACTAGCATATGTTACCTCTCCTAATTTGTGTGACTCAATCCCTTAGAAGAAACCTGTCCAAGTTCCTTCCTAGGCAGTTTTCTCAAAACTTAGGAAGCATGTTATGACATGCGTATCTGTTCTGCCTTACAGCCACAAGTGAGCCATTGGTTTGAGTAGCATCTAAACATGTGGGACACTGCTCGCTTAGAAAGCAGAGGGTGTGAGAAGAAGCTGGCACTGGGTAGTGAACTGAGTTGTCCCAGTCACCAGCAAGGCTTGATCCACTCACATTTTGGCATGGAGACCAAAGGCAGAAATTTCCAGTGATCCAGAGGGTTGCAAACATTCTCTGACACCAGCGTTGTTTAGCTGGGAGCCGGGTCTGTTTGGACTTAAAGACAATTTTGAATCATCTGGTGCTGGATATGATGTGTTGAAAAGTGCTCTTGCTTCTCACTTCTGTTGAGTCTGTATTTGTAAGTATATTGATGATCCCTTTTCCTGGAGAAATGATAGACATAGGATCCAGTGCATGCGTGGTTGAGAGTGTCACACATGGACAATGCATGCAAGTGGCTGCCAGAGTTGCTCCCATGGAGTAACAAGTAGCCAGCTGTGTAGATCTGCAATAACAAGCACCTTAAAGGCAGCACTTTGTAAATAAAAGTGGTATATTCTTCCATTTCTCCAACTCGCAGTCGTCTAAAGATCAAGTTGCACATCAATTTGACCCACCAAGGGTTTATCAGCACCAAAGCTGCCAGACTTCACTGATTTGCTTGGCTGGTTTTTTTATTTGAGACTGGTAAAGTAATTTTACCAAATCATTTTCAAGGAGTAAAGGATCTAGGTTTAAGCTGCAGTGAGGTATCTTGCACTTAAATTCAGGCCACCCTTACAATATTTGACAAAGCTTGGCAGCCCTGGAATAAATCCTTGCTTTCAGAGCAGCAGGACATTGGCTTTCCTGCTGAAACATCTTTTATGAAAAATTGATGGAGATTTTCTTTGTAATTCAAATGACAAAAAATATGGATTTAAGTGGTCTTTTACTTAAAACCTTACTTTGGAATTTGTCCTCTTTCCTACAAATGGGACAGGCAGAGAAGGAATCTGTGTAGAGTTAAAAGACAGAATGATTTTTCTCTCTCCTCATCAGAATTAGGTTTTGTTCCTCACAGAATCGGAACAATTCTCTAAAAACTTTTGATTAAGACAAAGTGTTTGGTGTCCCCTAGAAGATGTCTTGTTTGTTTGTTTTTTTGTTTGTTTGAATCGATGTTGGATTTTAAACAGAAGTATTGACTTGAGGAAGTCTCCCAGGTGGTTCTGTAGTGAAACTTCTCTCCTTAATCAAAGTATCACTGGGAGCAGAGGGGAAGCCTTGACTTGGTCCATACTTTGGTAGTGAAGAGGCCTCTTCTGAAGATGAATATATGTGAATATGCATCAAAAGACATCACAGGCAGACCAAGGTTGCTGGCAGTAAGTGAAGGAAGTGCAGGAGTCTTCAGTCGCTTTACAGCTTTCCTATGAGGTGCTTCCATTGGCAGGGAAAAGCGTGAAAGCACGGTCACACCTCCTATGGAGGTGACCCTCTAATTGAATATCCCTGGGAAATGTGTCAGACACAGTGAAAATAATCCCTGTGGGTGCAAACCCCCTTAGCATGCTGTCTTGGGATAGCATTTTCTCCTGTTAGGACTTAGCCATAGGCAGTGTATTCCACTAAAAGCATTTGTGGCCTTTCTACTGCTATTTAGAGGGAGCATCGTATTTTAGGAAAGTCCTTGTTCTGCTGGGCAGAGATTTTGCCTCTCATGGTCCAGATCATCCACGCAGCTGTCCAGTCACAAGCTTTTGCATGGGAATCTTTTGACCTCAGAATCCAGATTTCCACCATTCCAGATTCAAATCGAGAATAAAAGCACCAAGGAGTGTCCCATTTTGGATGTGGCAGGATAAACTGATGTCATCTCTGATTGAACTTGTTTCTTGCTCTTCCCTTGGTTCTTGCTCACAGTTTGCAAATGCACCTGTATCCTGTCAGCTCCAAACACTGAGTCCTTGTCTGTTGAGAAGAAAACAGTAGCTCTGCTCAAACAGATAAATGACTTGGGGAAGAAAGACATTTTAAGTGAAGATAGTTGGTAAATAAGGTGGAGGATGTGTATTGGAGACCTCAGAATACCTGCCTAATTATACTTTCCAAAGAGACTGTTTTGTAATCAGCTCTCTGGGCCCACTCTGCCCAACAGGTTTTTTAAATCGAGCATAAAAAGGCAGAGATGAGCAAAATGAGGAGAATTGCCTCTTCTCTGTTGATTTCCTCACCAGCCATTAGCTGTTTTCTCACTGACGCCTCCACAAAAAGTGGCAAGAATGATCAGCATTTCAAGGCTGCTGCTGCTGCTGCCAGCCCCCGAGCTGAGGAGGATGAGAGCTCCTTCCTCCTCACTCTGCAGAGCTGTTCTGTGTCGAGCCCAGTGAGTCAGGCCCAAAAAGGGGGAAAGATTTAGTCTTCCAAAATAGCACTGGAAGTGAAAGTTCAGGGTTAAAAAGGCATTGCTGTCTAACACAGCTGGTGGCATGGGGTGGGAATACTGCGTGCAACGTGTTGTGTGCCAGGAAATGATGTGCACAAGTCTGGTGAACCCCGTGCCATGCAGTGGATGTGAGGAGGAACTGGGGAGAGATGCCAAAGGGAGCAGGGAATTAGGACGGTCTCATTTATGTGATGGACACTGTTTGTATCTCTCAGTTTGCCTGTGGTCTCTGTAATACTGAATAAAGGATTGAATCGGGCATATCACTCTCCTTTTTTAAATACTGGGCTGCAGAATAAGCCATGCTCTCAAGAGCATGCAAGACATCCTTTCTTAATAAGTTGAGAAGGATCTGCTGGCCCAGATAAATCTGTGCTGTGAGAATGCCTTGTGCTCGTTTCAGAATGTATTCCTGAAGTCCTTGAATTCATTAAACCCTAATTAGCGATGAGCACTGGTGATTTAAAAAATCTATGAAAATAGGCAGACCAGTGTATATTGAGCTGTGAAGGCACCTCTGGGTCTGTCCTACAATTAGCTTTTAGCCAGTTTGGTCTTAAAATACTCCTTCTATTTTCTCTGACATCCTGACCTTGCCTCTTGCTTTAGCTTTTGACGTAACAGCCTCCAAAACTGTTGTCTGGAGTTTCTGTGGGGTATCCTCCAGAGTAGGTTGTGAAACTTACAGAAGTGAAAAGTAAACTTGGAAACAAACAGCAAATTTGACATCTTGATATAAAGTTATACTATATTTGTGTTAAGGACAGGCATTTGGGTTGCTCCTTGATTGTTAAGAAAACTGCTGTGAAAACCCTGTATCAATCATACTTTGAGATCATTTCCCATTTAAATTACTTGTATTCTGACTGTAGTAATTGATGCTACAGCAGAAAAAGAAAAAAAACCAGAAAGGCTCTGCTGGTCTGGGACTGTTGACTCCATCCATATGGGAATTGTCATTAAGGTTGGGACCTCTGAAAGACACAATCAGAGTATCCACTTGCAGCATCTGCAATTTTTGTCAACTCTGCAGTTTAACAAATAGCAATAAAGTGTTTTATTTAATAAATGAATGTGAGAAATGAGGTCTGTGCCTATGTCTGGTTTTAAGACATTCTCTTTAGAAGTCATTCAGCATGTGTTCTAAACCACTGAACAGCAGGTTTTTGGAAAAAAGGAGGTAGCCCTATACCTTGATAACCAATGAGAGCAGTTATAAACTCAATTCTGCATCTTTAAAAATAATGGCAAAATTCCTGCTGAATTCATGACACAGAGTCAGGGTATATATGCAACTGGTCTCTTGCATGTAGAGCAGTTTCAGTTGTTAATGTGCCATTTCTTATAGAAACACTGAAAATACAGTTTTTATTTATAAGAACTTACTGAAAGTACTAAAGAAATAATTGTTCAGGGACATCAGCTGAGGGAAAAGCAAAAGATCTTTTTGAAAGTTCCAGTGCTAATACATGTAAAAACTTCATAAAATTAAAAACATTCCTTGCTAGTGATTTCAAGGAGAAGACTTTAACCATTTCTACCTTATCCTAAATGCTGTATTATTTCCATGTGTGGAATTTGAAACAAAAAGCTATTTAACCAACAAGCAGGTCAGTGTGTGTGATGCTTGTCTGTTGTCTTTGCTTTCCAGAACACTTCTGCAGCAGTTGCAGAGACTCCAAGCCATGGTTGCTGGCAAAGTGTCCCGCTCGTGTAAGGCAGCTAGCACACAAACAGGGACCTGTCTTATGGTGAGTGTCCCTAAAGCTGGGAACTGTAAGGGAATGAGAATCTCTTTCCACTCCTCAAAGGCACATCTCTTGTTCTGCAAAGCCTCTCAATGGCAAATTTGCAGCCTGGGGAACTCGAGTTCTTTTTCGTGATTTGACAATTTTGAGGGAGGTGAGACTTGTGACTGATGAAGATTAATGATTGTGCGAAGGTACTAAGTTCTGAAGGAGACTGGGCCTGTGCCTTTGGTTGGGTGCTGCAGTGATGAAAGAAGGAGCAATGCTCCTCCAAGTAACCCAGTTTATAATTTCCTGCAGTATTATATGTGGGAAATGGTGTTTAGGGTTATAAAATGAAAATGAAGGGTGATCTTTGAGGCTCGGTTCTTTTGATACCAATAAAAATAAACTTGCTCAAGCAAATCAAAATATGACTGAGGCTGTAAATCTACCTCTGTTCTATTTCAGTAGTAGTAAAGATAAGAAAATTAGTAGAATGAAACATTTCCTTTTCCTTCCTTACACTCATCTATCAAGTTGCCTTTATACCTAAAGTGCTGCAAATTGATGGAAATCATTTACAAGGCCTAAGATGTTCTCCCAGTCTAGCTTCACTGTCACTTGGAAGCAAGACTGGGGCCAGCAGCAGAAGTGACCTTGGAACTTCTCAGCAGTATCTGTAAAGCACACATGGCAGCTTTATCTGCTTTTCAACTTCGTGAGTAAATAAGGCAGCTGGTCAGAATGGTGCAGACATTGAAAATGAAACCAGCATTGAGATGTGCCCTTTAGAACACTGAATTGTTATTGTATAGGTGCCTTTTCTAGGTGTGTAGTGATGAGAATGGCCTCAAATGATTTGTTTTGATAAAGTAGCAGTTCTCATGTGCGCATGTGGGTCAAGTGCACTTACTTCTCCTGCATCCTCCCTTTGCCAGATGGTGGTGCTGTGCTTTGCAGTAGTTTTTGGCAGCTTCTCTCAGAGCTATGGGCCATATCCTTCTGCTACAAAGATGGTGTTGCCCAGGCAGCATTCCTCACCAGAGTCCTACACAGATTCCATTGGTAAGTGACAGCTGTTCCAGTCTTGCTCTTTACTTGGTTGTACTTAAGCACTTGTTTTCCACCCCCATTCCTAACCCCCTTCTCAAGCACCTATTGCTTTTCTGCTCCTTAAATGGCCATTTTTTTATATAAACCCATGTTTTTCTAAGAAGGATAGTTTGGCAAACTATGCTGATGGCAGCAGTCTTCATAAAAATGAGCAAAACCTTTTCCCCACTAGCATCCTTGGTGCTTCTGTTTAAAGAATTTTTGCCTCTGTTTGTGGGACTAAAGATAGTGGTCTGTGAAAAGTAGCAGGGTTTCTACTCAGTAGCAAATGTTCATACTGTTAAAATGCACAAATTACTTCAGTTGATGTTTTCTTTGCCACTGTTACCAAAGAGTCCAAGGACTGAATGGGAAATTGTTAGTATTACATAACCATAGTGAACCAATATATTATCAAAGTTATTATTTAATTTTGTTCTTGTTTTGTGAATAATTTAGAGCTTTTTGATCCCTACCTGGAGCATTCCTGTGGTTTCTTTCTTCAGCTATCAAATTGCCAGTTAATCACTGTGAAAAAGAAAGGTCTTTGCTGCTTTGGCTCTGCTCTAACAGTTTCCATTTCCTGAAATGACCAGGGCTGTTCTCTGGGCTCTCTGTTGCTCATCTCATTTTGCCTTCTGTCTTTGTATGCAGTGAGGTCAAGGAGTCTACTAATTTATGAAGAGCCTCACCAGCTGGAGGAGCCATCAAGCCCGATCTCCTTTGCAGATCGCAATGACAGGCAAACAGACACCTCCAAGTTCACAGCACTGTCCCTGGAAGCTGTGTCAGGGACGCAGCAGGATGATATAATGCAATTCACAATAGCCAACGAGACCAGGCTAGAGAAATCAGTGCTGCTGGGCCTGCAGCAGCACAGGTGAGTGCAGGGTGGGCTGCTTGGGACACAGGTGTTCTGTCACTGTTGTTCATGCCTGAAGGCCGGAGGTTAGACTAGCAGCTCAACTATGCTGGGCACCACGAAGCATGAAGTAAGAGTTTGGTTTTTATCTGGAGAGTCTACAAAGTCACTGTTGCTCTGGAGAAGTAGTTACAGCAGAACTGCAGTAATACAGCTACCAAACTCAGTACTTCTGCCAGAAACCTAACCCCTGTAAGCCTGTTAGTTGGGCCTACCCACTTCTTTAAAGCACTTACTTGTGTGCTTCCCAAAGGAATAAGCTTTTGCCAGTTGTATGGAGTGTGAGGTTGTGACTCACTGGGCTTTCTATGAGGTATGGGCGTGAAGAGCTGGAGTTTCTCACAGCAGTCGTCTTACTAAAACATTACTGCAGAAAGTTTGCAGGACTCAGTCTCAAGAGACAGACATATAAAATTACCTGAGTACTTAAGTTCCTACACTGAGTTCCCTCACTTTCAGCATAAATGTAAGGGTTTTTTTGTTGTTGTTGTTTTATTTTTTTTTTAGCATAAATGTAAGTTTTGCAGGCCTCTGAAAAGAGAGCGATTCACTGGTTTAAATACGTGTGCTTCTTTCTGCTGCACCTTTGCTTGCCTAGAATCAGAGAGATGACTAATTCAGTATGTTACCAGACTCAACTGACTGACAAATACCTGGTAAATGCTGAATGGCTCTTCAGCATTAGCCAATTCAAGCAGGATATGTACTTTTAAAAATTACTATTAGCATTAACCTTTGTTTTTTTGTTCCCTAGAGTCAACTCCGAACTAGAAGGAAATGAAACACTGAAGATAATTGAAATAGATAGAAGAGTCAATGCCACCTCTTAAAAATAAAAAAAGGCCTTTTTTCTTGACTTCCCTCTTTCCCACATATTTTCAACCAAAGTTCCCCTGACTTGTCATCCTCAGTGAACCAAAGTACAAAAGAGAGGGAGTTCAATTTCTGCATTGACTGGTGAGGCTGTGACTACAGATGGGATCTCTTGTCTTTGTAACTCCCTTCCTCACGTCGCACACAGTCCCTGTCTCTGCTTTTATCCCTTTCCTGTCTAATACTGCAAGGGCAGGATTGAATTATGATAACAGATGATGCCAGCAGTGTGCCAGTGACTGGTGGGTGTGTGTGTCTGTACATGCACACAGCTTGATCTGAGCACAAAGACATTCTGGAGAAGGGTGAATTGTGCAAAACCAATGGGAGCATGTGGGTGATAGGTTTCTTGGGAGAAGGTAATTGGGAGAGAGAGGAGATGCAGCATGATGGTGCTTAGAGTCTCACCACAGCTCTGCCTACTGGTCTACAGCACTTGAGCCTTTTGGGGGGATAGAGGCACGTGTGCAGCCTGCTTCTGAAGGGACAAGAAAAGACCCTGACACTGCTGCGTTCAGAGCACAGGCAGGAGAGGGCTAGTCCATGATGCTGCTGAATTGTCCTCCCCTGGCTCTTTCTCTTCTCCCCTCCAGCCTCTTCATCACTTAGCGGGGTAGGTTTCTCTGTGCATTGAAAGCAGTCCTGGTAGGCTTCCCTGCTTCCACCCTTGAGAAATTAAGCAAAGATCAGTCACTGTCTTATCACACTTTGTGTGGGAGAATTACACTAGTTCAACTAAATCTGTTTAGAAAGCAGGTTTTGTTACATTTATGCAATATTTTAGACTGATGCCCTTTAGTCTGCTTAAGGCTAATCTGTTTAGCTTAAATCAGTTCCTTCCCCAAACTTAATCAATGTAAGGCTTAAACCAGAAGTGCCTCCTGAGAGGACCATATGGATTTAATTTATTGGCTTCTAGGTGGCTGATGAAATTTCTTGTTTAGACCCAGTCTCAGATTGTCTTGTGTTTTGTTTTCCCTTCCTTGCCATTTTCCTGTTACTGTTGTAAATAGTATTTATTAGCTTTGAAAAATTCTGTTCAGGCAGTTGCAATGAAGACAACTGAGCTTTCCTAACACTGCAAGTGAGCTGGGCAGACTCTGAAATCGGACACACAAAGATCACTGAACACCCATTTCCTCCCCTTAAGCTTGAATTGTCCTTATATAAAGCCATGTGTCTTATTTTCCTCTTACCTCCTTTTCCAGAGATGTGATCTGAGACCAACTGCTTTGGGTACAGATAGGCACGGTTCATGCCTAGAGGTGGTGGATACTGTATTAACTGTATGGCAAGGCAGCCTCTAGTCTGAGGAGCTGATTTTGTAGGCAGGAGACCTGTTGAAAGAGGAATGAGATGAGCACATGGGGAGGTGAACTGACTGGCCCAGGCTCAGTGGGAAAGCCAAGAGCAGCAGTCAGGTCTGATCCCGGTCCAGTACTCTTCTCCATGCTTTGTTTTCTCCTTGCCCCACATCGTTACTGTCTTCAAGCGTCCTCTCTCTCAGTACCCTGGTCATGCCTTTGCCTGAGCTGTGCTTCTTGCAATTTGTCCTTGCAGGGGCATGGTTGAACTCAGTCCAGAATGTGAGCAGGGTTTTATCTGGTTCCTACAGAAGGGCACTCGTGCTCCATTGAGGATGGATTTAATGTGAAAATCCTAATTCAGCAGGCTAGCATAGCTACTTTACAGTTTACCAGAAAAAGTCAATTTAAAAAAAAAGTGATTTGAAGCTCTTTTTTTCTTTTACTTTTTTCCTATTGATAAATAAGGGAAAAACTAACCTAGCCTTACAAATAATTTTTTACTATGTACAGTAGATATTTCCTGCAACTATTCTATTTTGTAAAATATTGTATTTGTATTTTATTACAGCAGCTGTCACACCAGCTCCTTTCTTGTTCTTCATTCTCCTTAGACTTTCTTCCTTTGGCATCCTATTTGCCACCCTCAGGCCTGACTCAAAATTCAGCGAAATGAATGGAAGGAATTTGGTGAACTGGAGGGGACTGTGGATCAGTCCCCTCTGTGCCATTTTAAGAAGGTGTTTCACATCTGCGACAGTGAAACAAGTGCCTGACTCCATGAGCTAGTACTGAGTTCTGGTGTACAGATGTGCTTTTCTAGGTAATGCCCTATTTGTCTATGCAAGTGCCTTAATATTTTACCTGAGGTGACCATGAGAGGAGAAATGCTGTTGTAGTCTATTTTGCAAGAGTTCCCTTCTTGGCATGGGTCAGTCTCTGCCATAAAGTCTGTTTCTCTTCACAGTGATCCTGCTGGGTTCTCTGAATCATTCCAGTATCCATTAACAACTTTTGTGTTTGGTTTTTTTTTAAATGGTTTAAGGCTTCACAGTGATCACTGGTGAGTGCCACAAGGGATGGCTGCATTGCTCAGCCACTTGAGGTCAGCAAAGTGACAGGAGAAAGCTGGGGTTGACCCCGACTGGTCAGCATAAGTGGGCAAGGTCATAGTTTAGAAAATTCTTTAAACGGTCTTTTTTTTTCCAGAACCCCCTTGCTTTGCTCTGAGGGCAACCAAGTGGTTAAATGTTTTGCAAAAGGGGGCCCAGGGTGCGAAGCACACCACCACTTACCAGTCTTGCAGTTTGCACTGTGCAGCCTGAGCTCCTGCCCATTGACAGCTAAATGGATCACCTCCCACTTCAGATACAGCTGGCTAACGTCACTGCGTGAAAACCAAAGTGGAATTATTTCTCAGTTCTTAAAACAGATGATTTTGCACAACCAAAATGGCTCCTCCTCTCTGAAACCTACTGCACTCGCCACCATTAAAACTTTGCCCTTTTTTGTGTTTAATTTGGGCATGTTGGTTCAAATCTGGTTGGAAGATAATCATGTTTTCATCCTGAGCATTTTAAACTACCCATGGTCTGGGTCAGGCCTCTGTACTAGTTCATCCAAGCCAGTATGGCCGTACTGATTTCTTGTAAGTGTTTGATAATCTATTGCTATAATCTGAATTTGTGTAATCCTGTAAGTTATTTTTAGGTACTCCTTTAGGGAATCTCTTGACCTAGCACACACATTGCTTGGGGATTTATTGTATTACATGTTACTTTATAATAAGGAAAAGCTTTGCTTCACTTTGATATGTTTGTGATCATTTTTCTTCAGGGGCCTTAATGGAACAGGTTTCTCTGCTAGGGGCCAAGGAATCCCCTGTCATCACCTACTCACAGGCTGTTGTGTGGCAAGGGCCCCACAATCTCCAGAGGGAGTTTGTGCCCGTGTTTTGTACCTAGCAGGGGATGAAGGAGGCAGCACAGGTGCCAGCCTCAGCATCCAGGGATGACCTCAGTGGGAGTGTTGGTGCACTGCAGACCATGTGGAGAGGCAGCTTCTGTGCTCTGAGTTAAGGGCATAGGGCAGGAGTAGTAAGGCATATTCAGGGAGGATGCCAGTAAGTGCTTTTAGTTAGTTCAGCTCTATTACTTGAAGCCTTAGCCTTCTGCTAGTGTGCTTTTTCTGGTGATCAGTGGCTTGGTGCTGTAGAATCGGGTGTGTATGGACAGGATAAGCAAAGGCTTTATGTGCTACATAACTTCCATTTCCAGTAGAGGACTTCAGTGATAAACTTAAGATTCCTCAGCTGTAAGGTTATGTTGCTCATCAGCACAATTTTATACACACTAGTAAACTTACCTTTTGGCCTATAGCTTTAAAGCATCTAGATCTGTTGGGTCTTTGCTTCTAGGGAGATAAGCTATTAAGGAATGTAGGGCATTATTTTATATATATGTATATTTAAAAAGTCTGAAGCACAGGGCATGTGATGTTTCTAGCCTTGTTAGCAGTGTGTAGATAATGTTGGGGCTTTTCCCCCCAGGCTGTTTATAGTTCTTTGCTGCACTTCTTTCATTTCGTTTGTACCATTCAATATTTTTCAGCAGCACAGACTAATGGATTAGGCTGAGGTTCTTAGGCCAGATCCCAGCTGATATAACCAGCATAGTTCTCACACACTGCTCTCGGAGGCTGCAGGTCTGATTTGTACTGACAGGGGACCTCTTCCTCCACGTCTCTCTGTGTAACAGTATATCTCAATGTGTTCTTGATTTTTCTAACATAGACCAAAAATTAATCTAAAAACTTTTTTCCCTGCTAAAGAAACCAACCCACTTCTCCACTCCCATCCCCCCAGACTATCAGTGGTGAATTCTGTCTAGACGCTTTTAGAATGTAGGTCAAGTAAGTGAATGATGCTAATTGCTACGTTGGGAGGGATTTCCACTGAGTATTTGGGCTCTAGATTCTAGCTAATGCCAAGAGGCCATTGTTCAAAACCCACGCAGCTAAGAACAGAGGAATATGGAGTATTTTTATACTCTTGGTGACTAAAATATTTCTTTTTCGAGTCACTAATTAAAAAGGGAACATTTTGTATTCTGAAGGTGAAATGATAGGTCAGTACTTTGTGGCTACAAAAGTTGTCCCAGCCTAAATAATAGTGCAGTGCTATGATGTGTTGCTGCTTTGCACTATCTAGTGATAAAGTTGAACAGCTTTGGGGGTAGCAAAGGGGAATCAACTGATGTATGTGTTAAGTAAGGTCTTTTCAAAGAAGATGTAAGGATTCAATCCATCTTGTAGCTTTCTCATGGCCAATAAAGTGACATTGGGCATTCAGAGAATTTGTTGAAGGTTGATCCAGATTAGTACTGCATTGCTTAGGTGATCAGCATCCATTGGAAACTCCAGGATTGAGAGGGAAGTTGCAATTTGGTTTTTTCATTTTTATGTCAGGCCTTTTTCTGCTTTACCAAGGTGTGTATATATATATATGAATCAAATTCCTGTGTAGGAGAAAGTGCATCATGCGGGAAGCTCATTCGTGATGCTGTTTGGATCTGATGCTGAATGGAGTTTGGATATTCTTTATTAGCAGTAGTCTCTTGTCTGCCCTACAGCTGATCTCCAGATTCTTCCTCCAAGAGCTGCAACTAAAGAGGTGAGAACAGAACATGGGAAAGCTGGATTTGTAGACCTGTCTTACAGAAAGGGGGAAAGAAAGGCAGGTCAAGGGACTCCTCACATCACAGGGAAACCTTCTAGTTCTTGATTCCATAAATCAGCAGTGATAGCCTCTTTCATTAGTTACCTGCTAGGTTTAGCTTTACTCCTATTCCCCTTGCTTTTTAATACTATGTAGTCCTGTTCATGCATACCTGACCTTTATGTTATATCCCACTTTCCCCTCCAAACAGCAGGAAAAGTCTTTTTAAACCTTAGCAGTCCATAGTAAAGGGAGTGGAAGAGAGAGAGGGGAAGCAGAGGCAGGTAATAAATTTTTTTTAACAGGACTCTGCTCACATCTGACTTTACCATGACAGATTTTAATCCAGTGGTGCTGATATAATGGCATCTTGCTTTGTTCATTTGTACAGTTAGCAAGAACGAGTGTGTGTGTGAATCTGTGCACGTGTGCATGGTGAATAATCAAAAGGTATCAAAAACACAGAGTTTTCTTAATGTAATACGTGTTGCTAAATAAAGGCATCTACCTGAACACACAGGGCACTTTGGGCTTGGTGCAGCAGAAAGTCCAGGCATTTCTCTCTGAAACCTGTTCACATTCCACATCACGGAGCACTCGTAAAACTGTTGTGTGAATTGCTGTCTGAAGACTGTCCTGTGATTAACTGTCAACTGAATGTTGTTGCACTGTGTCATTTTGTGTGCATAGACTGTCTGGCCTTTCTATAGAACAGTTCTAGCTTGGTACAAAAAATAATTATTTTATATTCTGGTATCATTTTTGGTCTGTAGCATTATGGCTTTGAATTTTTTTTTTTTCCTCTAGTGGTGTAAGTTAGCCTTAAAAGGTGGCCCCTGGGAACTGATAGCTCAAGGAACACAATTTGTTGAGCTGGTCTTCTGGGGTCTTCCCTGGGAGCACTGCTGCCCTGACTACCCCTTGGGCGCAGTGAAATGCCAGCCAGGGGAAGCAGTTTCCTCTCAGAGGGTGGTGCAAGTACATCCCAGTTTCCCTGAGATTCACTAGGCCTTCCAAGGGTAAATCACCTGGTGTTACTCCCCTGAAGAGAAATACATATCCAGGGCCAATTCCATTGCCTTGGACCATACAGAACAGCACCTTGTGACTAAGTCACTCTGCTGTGACACCCCTAGGGCACTTAAGCTGGTCTTTCCCTCTCCCTCTGTTCATGTGAATGCAGTATAGGTTTGTGCAAACATTTGAAACTATCTAAGATGACAGGGACAGTGATACTAGTGCAAAAGCAACCCCACAGTGATACTAGTGCAAAAGCAACTCCTTGGTAAACTTCACTGGGGCCTCTTCTGACTGCAGATATCTCTATTCTCTTGCCATGTCTATTTAACTCTGTGTCTGTGTTCAGTGGCCTGTCTATTTTTGTACAAGTGCTGTCATCTGGATGCGGTCCCACCTGATTTTCATACTGCAAACATGTCCATTGGGTGGAAAGAAATTGCTGTTTTTCCTTTTTAAATCATCTGCCTGATTCTGTGAGAGAACAGACTACCTGCTTTTGTAGCCTAAATATGTATGTAGTGAAGTATGTTATGCTTTTCATTTCTTGCAAATAAATATTTTCTGTAGAAAAAAGCAAGTATGACTTGTTTGATTTCCTGATGATCGGAAAAAATCTGGGCCCTTGGCTTTCCTGAGTGTGCCAGTGTGTGCAATGTGTCCATCTTCAACATGGCAGAACCCTGGTAATTTGGTGATAGAAAAGGAAGGTAAAAAACAATGATGTGGGGTTTTACTAAAGCTGGCTGCCCCTTCCCTTTTTGAGATTAGCAGAGAATTATATGTCAGTAATGGGTGGAAATCAGGTGCGGGCCGAGGGCATTTCATAGTGATACTGATACTCAGTGCAACTCTGTGCTACAGCCCCATTAGCAGTAAATTCTCCGTACAAGTGGGATCCAGGAAGGCTGATGCTCCAGGGGGCATTGCTTCAACCCAGTGACATCAGGGCCTGTGGGGCTGATCTGTGTGGGCCAAACAGCCCTCTGCAAGGTAAGGCCTTTCCCTGCTCTGGCTTTGCACTGGGCTTGTTTAAACTGGAGTGAGCTCTTAAAAGAGCACTTTCTGCTTTGGCTTTTGGGGACTGGTCCTCTGCTGGCCTTGGCTCGTTTCCTTAGCCTGCCTCACCCCCGAGATAATTCAGGAGCTTTCTCCAGCAATTCAGAAGCTGTTCTGCCTGTGTGAGCACCCAGCATTGCACCCTACAGCCCAAACCAGCATCCAGCCAGGGGACAGAGCTGACCTTGCTACTTTGAGTAGACATGGAAAAGAAATGCCTGATTGCTTTCAGTCTGGGGACTCTGTGGCTTTGCTGGTCATCCAGGGACCTTGACGATGGATGGCCGAGTGCAGATGAGAAAATTCACCTGCGCAGAGCTGGCATCACAAATGCTACAGTGATTTGTTTTATGCTGGTTTTCTACTAGGAAGGAGACCTCATCTATGTGTACCAATCATCCCCACAATAGCAACCAAGAATTTATCTTCCACAGGAAATACTAGCCATGAAGGTAATAGTTCCAGCTTAACTGAAAATGGGAGCAAGACATGGCTTTGGTGCCTCCTTTGCAAGGCCTCTGAAAGAAGGCTGCTTTAGAGTTTGGGGAAGGCAGCCTACCACGAAAATTGGAACACCACGGCCCGCACTAAATTTGTGGCTGATGCGGATTTTCAGAAATGCCTTGATTTTAAAGAGGTTAAAGTAGCAGAAGAAATTGGCAGTGAAGGAGGAAAAACAAGGAAGCTCTTCTCCAAGAATCTAACCTGCATGCCTCTTTCTTTCCAAACAGGCAATTTCACTTGCCAGAACTATTGATCCAGGGCACTTGTTTGCAGCATCAAGCATGTATAGCATTTTTAGAGGAAAATCGTTAGACTGTGACTGATTGGGAAAGTTACCCTCAGCTCAGTTCCTCCAAGCAAACAAAACACAGACCAGTGATTAGCCGTCAGTTAAGAATCTCCTCGGATCTCCGTGTGACCCTTAAAGCATCACACAGCAGGTGATGCTGCAGGCAGGGAGTCTGTGATTAAAAAAGAAACCCACACACAATGGGGAAATGCTGTGTGATGAGCTGTCAGCCTCCCTACCTATCAGCCTCTGGGACATGCTGTTCTTGGAAAAGCATCTTACTGTTTGAATTCAAGGCTGGATTTTGATACTCCTTTCTCAGGCTGATTCCTGTTGCAGGTCAGGAGGAAGGATATCCAAATGCAGATTGTGATGCCTCTCATGGCATGTTTGGGTAGAAAGTGTTCTCCTTGTGCTGTTAGCTATTGTTTGTACCTATTTTACAACAGCATAGACTTCACCCCCCTTGAAGGTATTTCATGGAAGATTCATTCCTGATGCTCCCTTTCTTGATTTGTTTGCTTTAAGGATTTTTAGAAACATGGGCCTCATGCTTGTGGCATGCTGGTGAATTTGTCTTGCCCTATTTATTCCATGCTTCAGATTCCTGGTCTGCAAAGCCAGTGGTGGTTTCCTCCTCTCTGCTTAATCACACTGAGATTAAGCAAAGCAAGGTGATCCAAAGGAGATAGCAATTTGAAACAAAAACATATTTCCTTTCTAATGAATACTAATGCTTGGGTGTCCCTCCAGTTTGTGCCTCAAAAGTTGAAGTGATTTATTTGATTTCTCGTTTTCTTGCTGTTGCCTCTTTGTGGGCTTCAAATGGTCCCTAGGAATGATTTCTTTAAGTTTTCATTGTTGAATTAATCTTACGCTGTATTTGCATGAATTCTATTACACTGCTATAAAATTACTATTTTGTGTGTCTCTAGTAAGGAGGAAATTACAAATTCTGGCCCGTACCTTTGCTGTGGTAGAGCTGAGGGAAGATAACTGCTGTAGAGTAAGTTCATGACTGTTGGGTTGTCTCAGTTTCCCTGTCTAAAGAAATGCTTAAGTTCTGGTTAGCCCTCTTTTTTAAGCTCCTTTGGTAAAAACCTGTGTTTGATCTGCTCCGCTGAGGTGGGGCCCTCCTCGCTGAGCCTCAACATCCCTCAGTTCCTCAATGGATGAGCAGTGCTCCACTAGACCTTCAAACGTTGACCAAAAGGGAATGTTTTTGTGGGTGGGTCCAATCTGTCAACACTGGATCTGGAAAGGGAAGCCGGCCACCTTACGTCACAATTGAAGGAGATGCAAATACAGGCATACACATGTCTATGTGTATAAATATACTTTTATATGTTTTTTTGTTTTTCCTGAAAGTTGAATGTTGGGGGTTGACCTGGGGATGAATTTTGCATGAACTTAGGAAATATGGAACATTTAAAGTAGACTGACTTCTCACTGGCTAGCCTGGCACACTGAACAAGTAAGGTTGCCTCACCCTTTTCTTCCCAATCCCCTTTTTCATATATCCATCTCTTTTCTATTAGAAAAAGAATTTTCAGTCCCTCCCGCTCTGAATAAAACTTACTGCAGTGCGCACAGTCTGTGCACACTGGAGTGTTCAAAATGGGATTTAACAGGCATGTGAGTAATGGAATAAACCTTCCCTTGGCTTTGCTCCAGAAGGCTGAAATCCCTCCTTTCGCTGCATTTCCTCCTTCATTCCCACCATCCGCCCTGCTATTCATGGCATGCAGTATGGTGAGAAGTTTCCGCCCAGGAAAAAGAGCTCCCCACCTGCTGAACCTTGTCAGCTCTCCCAGATAAGCAGGGGGGGCACCACGGAGTGATGTGAGGTGCTCCATTTAACCTGACAGCACTTAAGAGATGAGAACCCAGACCTGGGAATTCAGATCTTTGTTAGCATGATAATCCTGGATAGTGGCAAAACCTGCTAAAAATCTATTTTTGTGCTCATCCTTTCCCTCCTGGCCCAGTGGTATGTCTACAGCCACACCTTGGAGCAAACGTGATGCTCCTACAAAGTTTCTGCTGTTGCTGCCTTGCTGTATGCACAGGGATTGACAGCTACACCACAGGTGTAATTGTGTGAGCAGGGCTTTCCTTCACGAGCCTCAGACTCATAATTGCTCATATTCAGAAAAAGGCAAAGGAAGTCAATTTAGCTCTTCATGTTGCAAATGAGTCATTCAAATTGCAGCAGTGAGAGGAAAAATAGGTAATCCCGGAGCAGAGTGTAAATTTGGTCATGTGGATAAAAGGCTTATTGACAAGCAGGAGCTACAGGAGGGCTCATGCTGGAGGAGGAGGTAGCTCAGTTGCATGGATGTCCACTGGAGAGGGGGTAGGAAATCCTGATTAGTTGTTAGGCTTTGCTCCAGATGCTCTGGGGGAGGTGGAGCCATTAGCTGGGGCACAGGCCACAGAGCTGTTCTCATGCGGTCCAAAGGCTGAGAAAATAAAGCTGTGAGATGATGCAGAGTGTTCTGCTCTCCGAGTGCAAAATTCATTTGCAGTTACAGGTTTTTTAGCACATGTCATTGGCATCTCCTCATAGCAACAGGCCACATGGTTTTCACCAATGACAAAACCTCAAAAATAGCACTGGTAAGAGAGGGACTTACGGTGCCACTCCCCATTCTTGAAGCTGGCTTTTGGGCTGCCTCTGAACTACTTTTTGACAGGTCCACCCCAAGATGGTTTAGTTTGGTTCTGCTAAAAATATTTGTCACATGCTTTTAAACTGAATGCTTTCACAAGCAACACTGGGTGCTGATTTCCCTGGAAGTTCAATCAGAGACTTCCCAGTTGACATCCCAGCTCTCAATGGAAAAGGCACCAATGGTTCCTGTAGAGCTCCATGCTGGTTTGTAGAACTCTCTGCACACAGCTCAGAGGAGGATCCGGACCTTCCTTTTACAGTTCTGCATAAGAACTTTAGTTTTGCTTCTAATAACCAAGGGCTCTACATTGCTTAATTATGCTTTATTCTGTGTGCTTCACTCGTAATTAAAAGTACTCTGAGGCTTGGGGGAGAAAAAATATATTGGGCTAAGCGCATGTGCATGCAGGGAATGTATGTGTTGGTTATGCATAGGGGTAGGACATTCCTTTGAAGGTCAGTTCAGCTTTTAAATACTCATGCTCTAGCGAAAAGAGCCACTTTTCATCACCCAACAAGCTGCTGGTGGCTACTGCCAGCGAGGGATGGGAAGATGTTAATTGGCTGGCTTGGAGGGCCTGTCAGTGCTGAAGTTGAGGTGAAAGATGTGTACACAATACGTGCTACACGTGGAGAAGCTGAATCTGTAAATGGGATTGGGAAGGAGCGAGGGTCAGGTGTCAGGCGTCTGTTGACTGTCATAAACCTGATTGGTGCTCAAGATGTTGCAGCATTTTCATGCTGGTGCACATGGGCAGCAGGGTAATGCTGTTACCTGTTTGATTTCCAATCAGCCACTGGCTGTGCTGTGGCACAGAGTTCACAAAGAAGAGGCGAGGCTGCGTGGGGAAGTTATCTGTGGAACACGGGAGGTTGTGAAATCTGTTCCTGTAGGGTTTGCCTTCTCTGGAGAGCACTATTGTTCATGCTTCTTTCTTTTTTTTTTTTTTTTTATGTCTTTCTATTTTGGATCGCGTTAGTGTAATTCCTGCAATAATTTCTGTATAGCTACAGACCTCGACCTTTTCTGTACTTTTTAATCTTATTGTCACTGCCAGCTGAAACATGCTGACCCTTTCCTCTGAAGTTTTCCGTAGTATCCCCTAGTGAAGAAAATGGAGAAGCAGGAAACAAGGTGGGAGTACAATTAACTTTACGAAGGGGCACCGTGCTGCTTTATCAGAAGATGTCTCTGCTATTGGGTGCTTTGCTTCTGAGTGCACCAAATTGAGCTCACCTGGGGAACAACCTGGAAGCAATTGGTAGACGAGCAAGCGCAGGTGTAGGAAAACGAGGGCGCCGCTGGGTGCTCCGGGGCACCTGGGCTCACTCTCGAAGGCGTTCGCAGTGCGAAGCCGGGCGGGAGCGGGGCGCGGCTGAGGCCGGGGGCGGCCGCGGGAGCGCTGGGGCGGGGCCGCGGGGCGGGGCGCGGCCGGGCGCGGCCGCGGGGGCGCGGCGGGGGCGCGGCGCGGCCATTGGCCGGCGGCCGGAGGGGCGTGGCGGCGGGCGTGGCCGGCCAGGAGTTTCCCACAATGCCCCGCTGCAGTGCGGCCGCCGATGGATGCTGCGCGGTCGCGCTGCCATTTGCAGCCGCCGCGGCTCGCAGCGCGCCCCGCGGCCCCGGGAGCTGCGGTCCCCCGGCCGCCGCCGCCCCCCAGCGCCTGCAGCCGCCGGCCGGCCCTCCCCTGCCCCCGCCTCCTCCTCCTTCTCGGCCCCACTGCCCCGCCGCAATGAACCCCCCCGCCGCGGCCGGCGGGGAGGAGACGGGGGCGGCGGGCGGCGGCGGCTGCCGGGGGGCCGAGGGTGGCGGGGAGGCGGCGGGCGCCGCCGGGGTCCCGGAGGAGCCGGGGCTGTCAGCGGCGGACGAGTCGCTGGAGGAGAAGCTGCGGAGCCTCACCTTCAGGAAGCAGGTGTCCTACAGGTGGGTGCCGGCCGGGCGGGCGCCTCTCGCTGGGTGGGGAGGCGGCAGCTGGGTCCGGCGGCGGCGCGGCCGGGCAGCGGTGTGAGGGCAGCACCCTGGAGCCTGAGGGGCTTTTCCTTCGTCCCGCAGCCTGAAAGAGCTCTCCCAGATCGGCTTTCCCTTAAGCCAGCGAGCGACCTGCTCTCAGCCCCGCTACTGCCGTCAGGTTTAGGGTGCTCCTCCGGCGCGGCAGCGCCAGGGGAGATGGGGACCGTGACGGGGAATGTGGGTGAACTTCAGAGTTGCTCCGAGCCAGAGTCGGAGATCTTGCCCGGGGAATAGGGCTGCCTGTGCGCTTTGCCCTTTTCAGTAAAAGCACAGCCGCCCGTGACCCCGGCGCCTCCGAACGCTCGTTAAGGGGATCGGAAAAGCCTTTCTGGCGGCACCGCTGCTCCCGGGAGGGGTTTCTCTGCGGGAATTCTCCAGGAGTGCAGTGTCCCTCTCCCTGCCTGCTCCCCACCCGCTCTGGCCGCCGTTGCATAAGCCCCAGCGGCTGATAAGATAGGGGGGCTGCTGTGCCCAGCACCCCACGCGTGGCTGCGGGCTGAGGGCCACCAGCAGGCAGTTGCCCGGTGCCACATGACCTGCTATGGCCAGCGCAGGACGTTGCTTTCATAATCAGGGTCTTCCGTTTTTATGGCCGTGCATTTACCTCACTGGTCTGATGCCAAATAAATGGGTTTGTTCCTCCTGTAAATACACCTGCGTGAAGGACCCGTCGGTGGGGCTTGTCTGCTCTTCTGTTACCAGCTAGGAGCTGTTAATTACCAGCATCTGCTGAAACGAATTGCTGTCTGAGACGCTTCATGCCAAAAAGTTTTTGAGCCTTACCTAATTCTAGCTGTAGAGCCCCTGTGGAGGCAGCACACCATCAGTAACTAGTGTTCTAGTGTGCTTAGGGATGAACCCTCTGAGCTGGGAGGATAGAAAACACAGAGCTGTTACTTGTCTCTGCAGGAAAAGGGTGTCTCTAGCCCCAGGTAAATTAGCTGAAGAATTTCCCCTGCCGTGGGGATGCTTAATGTGCTGTCAATTTACAGCTGGGATAACTTAGGAGCCGGTCTGAGTCTAAGATTTGCAGGTGGCAGGGCTTAAAAATGATGTAATTAAACACTCTTCGTAGCTGAAGTTTTATATAATACTTGATGTGTGCAGAGAGACTTTTCCCAGCAGTGAGTGTGAAGTTTGGGATGATTCATTCTGGACTCAGTAAGGTGAGCAACGGGAAAATGAAAACTTACTGGACACCTCTGAAACAAACATTACATCAGTCAGCTCTTGGTACTTTTGCACCTCTACCCTGACAATTTCTTTAGCTTGTACCGTTTAGGGGCAACTCCACTGCAGAAAATGGCAAAGTCTGAGGTGAGCTTTTGAGATCAAGTGGCTGCTAACGAGGCAGATTTGCTCATGTGTCTGCTCTTGGGACAGTAGGCAAGGGGTTTGCAATAAGTCTTCTACCTGTTTTTTTGAGGGGAAAGGGAAGAGGAGATACTAAAATCTGTTTTTAATGTTCTGCTCTCTAGATTGTCTTAGAAGTGTGTTAAAGATGTTGGTATTCTTGAAGTTTTCTGCATGGTCATTATTTGTAAGGGCTTCATAACAAATGCTTTTAGGAGGAAATGTGGGGTTTTTTTCCCTCTTCTTTCTCCTCTCCTTCATCTATGCAAGTCCTGAACCTTCAGATACAAAAGCCTTTTCTTAAGCATATCTTGATGCGTATCACTCACTCTACTTAAGATATGTGCAAGAAAGTACATTTTCTTTGCATCCTTGGATTTCCACACCTTTTCCTGATTTAGAGCTGGTTTCCTACAGATAATATGCACTTTATCATTTATCCATAATGAGAACAATCTGGATAGACAGTAGAGTAAATAACTTCCACAGAGGACCTCCACTGAGTTCTCCACACCCTGCAACCCCAGGCTCTTTAAATTGCTACCATTTCTCTCAGGAAATTAAGGTTGCTGAAATACACTTGCAAATGTAAATGACTATATCAGGTCTAGGAAAACCTATTTACATTGGCACTTGGACTCCCTTATCCACTGGTACAATAGAAATTATTCAAGGCTTCATACAGCCTTTCAAAGAGCTCATTTAGGGCTCTCTATGCAGGTGCATTACACTGCTGTACACAGCCATAGAGCTGTATTTATACATTCAGGAAAAAAACCCCAACAGTTGGAACTTGCTTAAAATAATAAAGATGCATGAAAATTCATGTAAAAAATAAATCTATTGGTGGTAGTTGAAGGAGTGAAATGGTAGGTCAGGGTATTGTTACAAGGGAAAAAAAAGGAAGAAAAAACTTCTGCTGTACCAACGTTATTAAACTGTAGTTTGCCTGAGACTGGGCCTCAAATATTATCTTCCTCCCTCCCTTTTGTTTTGTTGTTAAAAAGCAAATGTCTTCAATGTAACACATCTCTAATTAGCTGACATTGTTGTTGCATGCAAATAACCTGTTTGTTTCTCTAGAACTGTACCAAAACTATGAGTAACATATTCAGAAATCAATGTTTTGTACCGGTGGGGCCAGTAGCTTGAAAAGCAGAAACTGCTGTATTAACTATGCCACGATTTTGTGTAGCAAATACCAACGTAGGCGTGTTTGTCCCCCAGTCAAACCGGCAGGAGGAAAAACTTGCTTTGAATAACACAGATATGCCTCGTGGGGAGCTTGAAAATTCCCGTGCCCTTGCCATGTTCCCAGCCTTATCCACCGTGCCCCTGGCGCTCCCCAAAGCTCGGGGTCCGCACCCGAAGCTCTGTTGCGAGCAGAGCTGTGCTCTCCCCGGCACTCTGCTCTAATCACGGCTCCATGCGCGCTGGGGCTGTGCCGCTTTCCCGTGCTTCGTGTGCGGGAGCTGGTGGCTTTCCAGCGCGGCTGCCCCTGCGCGTGTCCGTGCGCTGCCAACGCGCGGCCCTCGGGCATCTCCCCGCGCAGCGGAGCGCCGGGCACACGGAGGGCACGGGAGGCTGCCAGCAGGACCCTCCATCCCTTACCGAGGGGTGTCCTGCGGAGCGAGTGACAGCCAGAGAAATCATCTCCCTTCTCAGCCTCGCGCTGCTGAACGAGGCCAGCCGCCCCCGGGGTTGGGTGCTGACATCAGAATGCCAACAGCCAAGCAGCGATTCTTAGCCCTTAAATATTTTACCCTGCAAATATGGGGTTAAGTATCTCCTGCTGAAAATCTGAAATACTGGCTCACAAAATGAAAACTTTTTTTTTTCTTAAAAATAAACTGATAGAACCAAAAGTTCAGTTTCCCGCCCTACTGTGAAAAGATTGGCAAATGAAAACAGAAAAGTGAATTAAATACGTACATCTGCCAGAGAGAAATGCTTTCTACATTTGGTTCTTGGAGTAGTATTTGCCCCATACATTTCTAGACCCAGCAGAATATTTACAAGATAGTGGAACAGAAAGCAGTGAGGTAATTTTTTCCCCCCTTAATTTGTATTATTTTGTCATTGCAGAATTTGTGAGGAACCTCATGGTGTCTTTTAGGTTACGTAGAGATTAAAGTTGCTTTCCTGAAGTAATTCTTGATATAAAGAGAAATTCAGATTATAGCAAAGATGGATGCACTGTAAGAATATTTCCACAATAAAAAGCTAAGGTAAGAGGAAACCTTGGAAATAAAGCATTACGTGGTAGTTTCCTGCAGGTATTTGCAGGTCTAAAATCTAATCTGAAATGCAGTCTTGTAATTTAATTGTTTATGCTTAGAGAAATAGTAAAAGTAACAAATAAATGAATAAAAACCCCAACCAAACAAGAAATCATCCTTTAAAAATCAGAACAAACAACACAATCTAAAAGGAAGAAATCAATAAGGCAAATGGTGTTTAATTTCTTAACTAAATGTTATTTAGAAATCCAGGGAATCTTGATTAGTGGTATTGGAAATAAAAATAAAGTTGTAATTTTTAATGGCCCTCTTGTGAGAGCTCAAGTGGTGTTCTCCAGTGACAAGTGTATGCCAGTTTTTCTAGAGAACGTAATTTCGTTTTGACCAACCAGAAATCCTGACTGCGGCAGTGGGTGGCAGGCTTTAGAAGTGTTGCTCGTACGTGAGTCAGGAATTTCCAGATGCGGGGCCATAATGAACCATCTCGGAGTCCTGTGCCGCTAACTGGCAGCGTCCTGGCAGCTCAGTGGTCGCGCCTTGTCTTTGGCAGAGGTGTCTTGCTCCAGCAGGGAATCATGCACTGCCCTTTTGGTAATGGAAGAGGCTGGAGGCACTGGTTTCCCTAGCTCACTGTGCTCCTGGCCACCCAGTTCCACTCGTGGTGGAATGAGTCACCGTGAACAGTCACCATCTCAAATAGGTGGTTTGAGGTTCCTTGGCTGAATTTTCTCCCCCAGTTGCCAAATGAATCTTTTGGGATGTGCCCTGTGTGCTTTCCCGCCCCTTCCTCTGCAAGCAGAAGCCAAGAATTGAGCTGGCCTCTCCCCCTGCACCATCAGCAAGAACTGCTCCTCTGCCATGGCAATAAGTAACAGGAGTTATAATTAGAGTTGGTTTTGTCACTGCATTTGAAGGGGAAAAATTATGGCAAGGAAATTCCAGGAAATCCTTATTACACAAGCCCTGTCATTGTTGATGAGCATATAAGTACCTGAGGCTACAGATGGGGACCAAAATAGAAATGTAAACAAAGGTAACATGCTTATTTTTTTGGTTCTTTTATTTTCAGACATGATAGCGACCGTAAAACGCGCATCACTTCTCAGTAAATATTAAATATAGACAGGATAGTAGAGGTGCCTCCTATTACTAAGACTTAATTGTTTTATGAAATGTGACAACATTTACTAGTGTACTGTGAAATATTATAAATAATTAAAGCTGAATGACATTTGTAAAAATGAAAACACCCAACACAAGCTTTTGATCGTTTGATTGTGTTGTTTTATTTTACTTAAGTTCCCTTAAATCTTAACACATTCTAATGCTGTAAATGTGTGTGGTTGTTCTGCATGAAAATGATGGATAGATTTTTATCTTCTACCAAATGTCAAGGAAATAATTCTCACACTCTGGCCTAATCTCAGAGGATGTGTGTGCAACTGTCTTTGTTAGAAGTGGTGGGTAGGTACTGTGCAGTCCTGTTACCACCCACTCGTGTAACAGGAACTCGATTTACTTTGTCACCTAAGACTTTCATCACCATTTTGTTTCCTCCCAAAGCAGATTACTGGATGTTTTTGGTACATGAGGGGGCTTTCATGAAGCTATTTGATTTATAAAGCTTTGAGGTGGAAACTCTGTGCTGCAGCAAAATGCAGAAAAATGCTAGGATAGTCAGAAAGAAGAATTCTGCCATGGGAAAATCAAGTTGACATTTAAGGTTCCCTCCTGACATTGAGTTGTGGCTGCCAGTGTGGCCATCAATGTCTCTATGTAGCACAAAGTAAAGGGGACAATCTTTGAATTTAGAGTGTGTCTCACATTCTCCCTTCTGTATCTGGGCTTAGCAGCACCTCACAAAAGAGGTGTTGTGAGTGGTAGCTCTGACTAAAATTACACATGAGCTGCAATGGAATTATGCACACAGTCAGAAGGAGATAAGTGCATCACTGATCTGAATGGGTGAGCCTCTGTGAGCACATAATGAAGCTGTTGTGTAGCACAGGCACGGACCTGTACGCTCAGATTGCCCTGCAGGTGGAAAATTTCATCGTGTAAAAAGTGCTGAATCAGGTGCCACATAACTTTGATGAAGTGGAAAATCACTTTTGTTCTTTCTGGTCCTTTGGAATAAATGAGCAGGTAATCAGTTCTGCTCTCCCGGGTCACTCATGGGGCTCATGAAATTATTTTCTAGAAGCCTCACCAGACTTTTGACAGATTTGTTTGTTTGGGGTTTTTTTTTTGTTTTGTTTTGTTTTTTAATTAAAAAATATTTTTTATTTGGCAACTTGGCTGAGTTTTTGGGAAGGAGATGTGTATAGGCAACAATCTTCTGTGCTCTTTCTGTTCCTTTACTGGTACGTGCAGCAGAGCATGGGCATGAGATACACACGTGACAGTCAGACAAAGGATTTCACTGATGTTAAGGAAAAAGAGGAACAGGGGAAAGAATAATAATAAAAAAATGGTCAGGAATGGCAGCCTCACATCTTTGTATCCCCTTCTAGTTACAGAACTGTCAGTGAAAAATTTTGCCTTGGAAAAGAAAGGATGTAGAATGTTGGAGCTCTTTTTTTATCTCACTTTACAAAGTTGTTGTTTTGCTTTTTTAAAAGCTCTTTGTAAGTGGAAGTGGTGCATGATCTCAAGTGTATTTGACATGTTCACCCACATGTCCCAGTGTTGGTTTGGGGAGGTTTTTTTTCACCTTCCTTCTTTTAGTTTTTGGACGATTCTATGGTTTGTTGCTCTCAGCAGAGAAAAGCTGTGTGGGACTGGGTATATTTGGAAAAAAAGTGTTAAGAGTACCTCTAGAGAGCCTCTGTGTGTGTGTGTGTGTGTAGGGAGACTGTAGAGGCCTCCATATGGGTTAGTGCTGGGTATTTGGTGTCTGTGTGGTTAAGGTGATGGCCTTTCAGGGTGGAGAAGGTGTATGGTGGGACATGGGCACGAAGGACTTTGCTGTGTGTTTTAAAAGGTGCAGCCTTGTGGGAAAACCATCTGTGCTTTCATCAAATAACTGCTGGGCCTTCTGTGGGCTCAGAAATGTATACCAGGGTGTGTTGTGTGTTTGTGGGCCTTGGTGCATGCTCTGTGTAAATATCCAGGGACAGAGATGAAGTGATGTCATTATGTTGCTAATTCCAATGTATGGTGTGTGGGTTTTCAGCCCTTTTCTGTCCTTTCCTCTGAGGTAGTACATGTTTATGCATATAAAATGTTAATGTGCTTGCTCATGGCGAAGGCCACGGGTCTGATGGAAAGTGCAGGGCCCAGAGCCGTGTCCCAGGCTTCCAGGCACGTTTCTCTCTCTTTCAAAGCCCCCAGGTCTCTCTGGATTCACTTCTAATTTCTGCCTGTACTGTGTTTTTCCCTTCTGTTTTCCTGTATCTCTTGGTGAGGATCTGCTGGGTACAGTTGCTTCCCTGGTGCCATGTTGTGCCAGCCCCTGGATTCTCCTGTTACCCTTTCTCTTGGGATGTTGAGCTCCTGGTGTGGCTGTTTCTGATGCACGTGCAGCCCACTTCATGCTGCCAGCAGGGAAATTGATTGCCTTTCAGCCAGCTCATAAAGGCTTTTTTTTTTTTTTTTTTCCCTACCTAGAAACTTGTCTTTTGTGTTTTGCCTATAAAGGAATTCCAGGAGGATTTTGTCGGTGAAGATTAAGATGTGTGCAGTCCTCACACCAGCACCACCTTGTCTAATGTGTTGGCTGCCGTGGGCCACAGATTGGCACAGACTGTCCAGTCTGTGCTTGAATCTGTCTCTGAGTAAAACACTAAGCTTGGGATGACTGTGGTTAGGAAAAAAAAGGTTTTTCTGCCTTAAATTTCACTAGAATTTTTTTGCTTATAAAAGACCACAGTCCCCCATCTTAGTCTGCAGAAGAGATCCACAAATGAAGTAGGAGACTGTGTAGTGTCAAGGAAGAGGCTGTTTGCTTTTTGACTCCAAAAAAATCTATTGTGCTGGTTAGAGCAGCACAATAGAGCATTAGGAAAAGAGCACTTTTCCTAATGGGAAAGTGCTACTTCATAATTTGGTTCATCCAACTTTCTTTTTTTTTTGAGAGATTGTAGCATGAAATTCTACCTACAAAGTTTTCCAGCTCACCCTACCTCAAACTACAAAGTGTAATTCTTGCCCATTGGACGTTGTCTCAGCTTTTTCCACCTGTAGGGCTGCAATCTGTGACAATACAGAACACAGGCAGTGTAGGGGCTGAGTCTTTGTAGATAGGCTCCGAGAAACAGAGGGAAAGGAACATAAAGTGACTTATTTTAGAGTGCAGATGGAGTCCGTGGGAAAAAGTGGGAACAGATCTTCAACTCTAGCACTTAGAGTAAGACCTCTCATCCAGGCCAAAATGAGACTGGAAGAGAAATGGATTGAAACCACAACTTTTGGTAAAAACCTGAAAGTTGGGGGAGAGGCAGAGGACAACTGTGCATGAATATTATTATTTGATCTTGCTTAGAGTATAATGTACCCAAATATACCTAAAGGGGGCCTACAGGAAATCTGGAGAGGAGCTCCTTGAAAGGGTGGGTAGTGACAGGACCAGGGATAATGGCTTTAAAATGAAAAAGGATGGGATTAGACTAGATTCCTGTTAAGAAGAAATTCTTTCCTGTGAGGGTGGTTAGGCACTGGAACAGGTTGCCCAGAAAAGCTGTGGATGCCCCATCTCTGGAAGTGTTCAAGGCCAGGTTGGATGGGGCTCTGAGCAAGCTGGGATAGTGGAAGTTGTCTCAGCCTGAGGAAGGGGTGTTGGATCAAGATGATCCACAAGGTCCTTTTCAAACCAAAGCATTCTTTGAGTCCAGGAAGTTTTGCTTCTGACTTCTTTCACTGAGCATGTGAGAGGGTTCATTTTTAAAGAGCTTCAGTAGCCTGAGGCTGCCACAGGGCACTAAGTGGTTCTTCTGAATGTCTCAACACCTTCAGCTAACTTAGTGAAATGGCTCAGCATAAAGGTGGGGAAGAGGCTGAGGGAAAAGGGAAGGATTTGTTAGGTGGTTCTGAGGAATGAATGATCACTAACTGCTATGCTTGTGACAAAGGAAGCTGGTGCAGGGCTGACCTTGTCTATGCTCTGGGATTGAGCATGGTATTTCCCAGTACCTGTTTATGCTGCATTTTTGAGGAAGTTTAGTGGTTTGAAGTGCTTGTGCTAGAAAAACCTTGGTAATCAGGTCCCAAAACTTTCAGTCCTGGTTTTCCATTCCACTGCAGCTCTGAATGGCACTGCCAGAATCCCTTTCCATTTAACAGCTGTTTGAAAGCTTAGTTAGATTCAAAACTTACAGCTCCTAACGGGAAAGTGCTATTTCATAATTTGGTTCATCCAACTTTTTTTTTTTTTTTTTTTGAGGGGTTATAGCATTAAATTCTACCTACCAAGCTTTCCAGCTCACCGGCCCTACAGACTGCTTAACACTAATCCCTGCTGCTGTAGACAAATGGCCATGCAGTCAGAGAGAAGGGAGGTGTGTAATTGTGCTTGGGATTGAGGCATAATTGAACACATCGTTGCTCCTCCTGTGGCTAAGCATGAGAGATGAGAAGATGTAGGATTCTCTTCCCCCCAGGCTGCCAATAAGGTGTGTACCATCAGCAATGAGGTCACTCACTGGCAGTGGGGAATGGTGCTGCAGGCAGCCCTATAACCTCAGCTGGGCTATGGATGCATTGCAGAGATAAATGATATTGATGCTTTTGGTTGCCTGACTCTGTGCAAGAGCTCTTGGAGGAGAGATGTGGGCTCCTTTTCAATGTCCAGGGACTTGGAGGAAGGTGCTTAGTGGTCAGAGGTGTGGGTAGTGGGAATGTGGTGGGTGAATACTTTGTCTTGCTTTTTAATATCCTTTTCAGATTTATTCAAAATTATCCATTCCTCCCTCGCTGTTACTAAGGAGCTTGTGTTTAATATGTACATCTAAAATATGTACATATTAAGGCTATATGATACAGAAGTGTTTGGGGGTATGAGCTGGTGCTTTTTAAAGAAGGAGAAGAAAATTATCATGTTTAATAGAGACGTAATTGTTAGAACCACTATGGTTATGTAGAACTCGCTTCAATATTTGTAATTTCACCAACTTCAAAGTATTTCAAAATTGTAAAATTTGTTTCAATATTTCTAATTTCTTTCAAATGTTCATGAGTTTTGCTTGTCATAAAAACAAATAGCAAAGTTCTTGGTAGTCAGATTATATTTCTTCTAAATTGTGTGACTCATCAGGAAGCTTGACCCACTGGGGAGCATTTTCCAAGTGGGGCAGGGATTAAGCTTCAATTGCACAGATTCATCAAAGATGATGAGTCGAACACCTTAGAATCCCTCTGTGCTCTGAAACTGCTCCCTGATGTGTAATATGCAGGAGAGAGGACTGCCTGTGATGCTCTGAGAGGTGCCATGGGGTTTCTGGGCACAGTAGGAGAGGGTGAGGAAGCAAAATAGCTTTAAAGCCTGTTAGCATTAAAAGATGATGAGAAAATACCTTCCTGTCATCACTTTATTTCATTAGGTTGCTAACGAGTTTCCTCTAGGGATGGTAATGGGGTAGTTCTGATGCTTTTATCCAATTAGTGAGTGATCCCAGGAGTATATCCTTTTGTTGTGAAAACACATCGAGGTTCATTCCTCCTGGAGCATTGCATCCTGCAGGTGCTCTGAAGGCAATGAAATGCCATGTGAAGGTGCATGCTAGGTCAGGTCCTTCGTTATTAATTGCTGATGTTAGCCCAATCTATGGTTTTGAGATGGAGCCCTAGAGGGCAATGGACTCTCCTGTGAAAGTAAGTGAAATGCCAAAGATGTGAATAAAGTTTCACTCTCAGTGTTGAGGTTATTTGTAAGTTGAGACACTGAGAGAATTCGCATTTTAAAAACCCTCATGTAGATAGGAAGCAGAAGATAAGTGCCTTTGATGCTGCTGCCTTTAGGGATATCCAGCACCAGTGCCTTGCCAGCTGCCTGTGCTCGTAGGAACCTTTGCTTCTGGCACTACGGCCACCTCCAGGTTTTAGCTTGATTTGAAATTACATTTCGAATGAAGAAGGAATTAGCAGCAGTACTGATGCAGCTGACATGTTTGGTTGTGGGTGGCCTTCCATTAGTGAAAAGAGCTTGAACTATTCCTTGGTTTTCATTTTTGTCTCTGCAGGTAGCCAGCAGTTGAAACTTCTCTTGTAGGGCAGTATATCTGGCTTTGTGGCAGGTAGTTTTGTCCCTGGCCAGTGTCTACCATGAGAGAATTTATGTCTTTCTATATCTTTTGGTTGCTCTCTGCCCTTTTAATTCTGTAATTTTCCTCTGTTGCCCTGCCTTCACCGAGACACCAGTGCTCTGTGTTATTTATATACCTGGGGCTGTGCAGTGCATGGTACAACGGACGAAGAACACGGAATTATATGAACACTGGGATTCACATTCTACAAGGTTAGATTTAAGTTACTGAGGTTGCTCAAACAGTTTTTTCCTGCCTCCAAGGTTAGTGTGAGCTTTTTAGTGCAGTGTTTTATCTCTGATTCTTTACCATCAAGATGCCCGTAAGCTGCCTCCTTTCCCCTTTAGAGTTGCAATATAGGGAGTTTCCAGGCCCTGCAGTGGTAGGCTGTGTTGCAGAGGGGTTACATGCTCTTTTAAAGTGTAATTGGAATAGAGACTGTTTTTTGACTCCTTCCTGTTTGTACAATGCAAACCTATGGCAAAAGTAAGAGGTACTACTTACCCTCTCCAGCTTTTCAGCTTTTACTTTGTTCAGCTTTTTCAGGTATTGAAGGAATGCTGAGAGGTGTCTGACAAACCCCACTGATGCATAATGAACAGTGCTGGAGCAGGCTCACAGTGGGTTGGGTACGAGGTAGTGCTGTGATGCTTGCCTGGGCTCTCTTTAGGCTTTGTGAATCTTGATGCAGCCTGGACAGCAAACAGCAAAACAGTGCTTTTCATTTCCTTGAGTGTGATATGGACCATGTCATCGTTTGATAAATGTGCTGTGTTCCAGAGTGAACAGCAAAATTACCGAGTGTCGGGTTATTTGGCCTCTGTCTTGGCAGCATTTTGCTTCTCTTTTTTCAGCAGAGAGGAGAAGGATGAGTAATGTTGGCTGTGATGCTGGGGCAGCTACAAGTTGGATTGAGACCAATGAAGCAGTTAGATGCTCCCTCACAGATTTTACATATGGTGTTTAGAAACTGCTGCCCTGATGGTCTTCAGTCTAGTGGCCTAGGAGTGGCAGCTCTTTCCCCAAAAACTCCCTTACCAATCAAACCTTAATCCATTTGAGAGGGAGAAAAACCATAACCTTCAGCAGGGATGGCTGCTGGCAGCCTGGCTGGCTCTGGTGCCCTCCAAAGGGAGGGCTGGCAGAAACATAGCTTTTCTGCTTTCCAGAGGAGATCCTACATGTCATTTCCTCTGGGAATAGCCTGGGCTTTCCCAGTGCACAGCAAGCTGCTGTCCAGACCCCAGACTCTTGGGGATGTGATGGACATGAACAACGTAAGCCAAGCATTATGTAGGTTTATCCAAGCCCGTGGGCAGTCTCAAGCCAGAAGCACTCTAAGAAATGCTGTCCAGGGCAGGACAAACCCAGAGAAAGTGTTGTATGACCTCCCCTCTTAAAGAATGTGTTTAGAAAAACCTCATATATGATAATCTTTTTTGGTGGCATTTGTTTTTATTTTGAGTAGAATAAATTCAGCTAATTCTTAATTTTTTTTTTTTTTTTTAATGAAGGGCGCAAGGCTGAGCTATCTCTGGCTGCAACTGGAAGAGGTGTTTAATATGACACACAAGTAATTTTATTTCCTCATAGATAATCTTCTAGAGTCACCTATTCAAGAGGAAGGCATGTATTCTTTACAATTTTTGCCTCGTGTCTGGTGAAAACGTGAGGGATCAGATAGCAGGGAATTTAAAAGAAAAACCTAATCTAATCCCTTGGTTGGGCAATATGATATTTTGTCCCTAATCCCTGGATTGCTCAGTACACTCTTCTCCCCTTACCCCCACCTCCTTTGTGCAGAAAGGAAAGCACGGAAATGTAATTCTGCCATCAGCAGATGATGGGTTGAGGCTGTCTTTTTCCTGCCCATACAATAGCTGCTTACATTTCCCATTTCCCTTCTTTCTGAAGAAAGGCTTTGCTTTTGCTGTTTATATTAGTACCTGGTCCAGTAAGCCACAGTTGCTGAGCCCGAGTGCGGGGGCTCCTCTCCTTTCACAGATCATGCTATTTTTCTGTGGGAAGAGAAGATAAGATGACTAATTTGGGGAGAGAGAGAAGGAAGAAGGGAGCTGACCTGTGGCTTTGAAAGTGCTGGGTTCATTCCTCCTCATTTCCTAATTGGTAGGGGCTGTTGTCTGCTCAGGGAGAGGTGCCGTGCAGACCAAGGCAGTGAGAGCTTCCATCACATGCTGATTATACCCCTCTTCTGACTTAGCAGAAAAAGAAGGTAATTCACTTTCTTTTCAGTCTTTGGCCCTAGTCCTAGGATTGCTCAAGTCTTTTGCTTCACAAAAACTGGAGATCATCCCATTTTACATGTGAAGTGCCAAGATACCAAATGGCCTTGCCTTTCTGCCACCAGTGATGTTATTTTACTATCCTTTGCAGCTGTGCATCTTATCAGTTATAAAGCTGAACTTTACTGTCTCCTGAAGAGTATGGATGTGGGCCTGCTCCATGTGTCTACTTCTCCCATCTGCTTGTGCTGGGAGCTGTAGGTGACAAAAATAAGATTTGATCATTTCAGCCCAGTCAGAGTTTTAGCTGACCAAAGATCGGCTTCTCCAGTGGGTCACCAGCAATTATGAGACAAGGAGAGGAAGGAAGGGTGGTGCACACTTAAAGTGCACTAGGTGATGCTTTGTAACAGTAAATTTTACAAGCTTGAAAGAAGCCATTAGGCGTATGAAATGCAGAGAGAAAAAAAAGGGGGAGGAAATGATCTGGGAGAGCAAAATCCACACTCAACTTCACCTGATTTGATGCAATGGCTGAAAAAGAGAAAGATGTGGATTTTTCTCCTGTAGGAGATGCAGCTTGCTGTCTCATGAGGCTGTTCCCTGGCAAGCCATCTCTCCTGCCCACTCTGCATCATGAGGATCATGTGCAGAAAACATGGTACTCTCCTGGGTTTTGCTGTGTCTGAGCTGTGCCTGCACAGCAGCCCCTGATTCTGCATGGTAGCCCCTTTCCCAGCCATCCCTACCCAAACACAGTGGGAGCTTTTTGTTTCTGATTCAGTCACTTTGCAAACAGTGTCACAATTTGTCAGGTGCTGAGCATGATATTTGCTTGATGGAAATGTTGGTCCTATTGTGAATCAACCCTAACAGCTTCTCGCAGCGAGGTTGTAAGACAATGAGACAAATTTACTACAGAGGCAGACAAAGCAGCTTCTATTATGTGTGGAACCACAAATAATAGGAGCAGAAATGAAAACCAGTGAGAATATCTTTGTGTTGGGTGGTTGCAGGCACAACAGTGCGCGTCAGCGGCTGGCTCGAGTGACGAAGGTGTTGGGGACAGCCAGGTGAGCCTGGAGGGCTCGTGCCTGGTGTGGCTGAGCTGGGGGTGTGTGCTGAAACACAAAGAAGATTTCAAAGCCATTCTGTGAAGAGTCTGCTCAAACAGGGAGGCAGTGGGAAAACACGTTTGTTTCTTAGAACAGTGACCTTTCACTCATCCTAAGAAAGCCGGGCGTGAGGTAATACTTGTGAAGGTACCACAATACATACATTCACTTGTAACTCCAGTCTTCTCTAGTGGAGAAGGGTAGCTTAAAATCTCCCAGGGGAATATTCTCATTTTAACATTTTAATTTTGACATAATATTTTCCAGCTGAAATCTTCTGGGGAAGATGTTGATTTGTTTAAAAAAGCCTCCCAACATGACCAATATATTTATATCTTCATCTTGTAAGTGAAATATAGAATGGTTGATATTATGGCTCCTTTTGTTCATGCTGAGTTCTTTTTTTCACTCTGATTCAGAAGAGAAAAGTGATTTTGTTTTGATTTGAAACATGAGAATTTCCCAATGAGTGTGCTGCATTCTGGCAAGCCAAAGTTGTTATTTGGAGTGTTTGTGAAACTGTCTTGGTCACGATTCATTTTTTTGTGATAGAAATGTGTTGTAATAACCATGGTCAGCCCTACCACACTTAGCCTCTTCTGAGCTACCAGAGACTGAGCAAACAAGGAAGATGAATTGGCCTCTGATTGCTAGCAGGAGCTTCTTGATGTCATGATTAAAATATGTTATCAGAGTAATACTGAGTGGTGGATGGCCATCCAAATTTTTACAGCTGAAGAGGGAGGTTGTTCTCCAGGGATGTCTGAAAGCTGAATGTACATCAGGTGTACGGTTAACGGTTGGCTTTTTCCTTCTCTTTCTGAGAACGTTCTGTATCTGGGAGTCTTTCTCTGCAGCTGCTCATGGAATGTAACTGGTTAGTAGAAAGCCAAGTAGTCACTTACTGGCAACAACTCCTGTCTTACAGAGAGAATGAAAGTGATGTCTGATGTTAGTCTGAAAAGTCTTCTTCCCTCAGGAAGTGTTGACCTGCTCTTTAGCCATTTCTGCTGCTCCTTTCTGAGCATGGAGCAGTTGGACCAGCATTTACCCTCTCTCAGGGAGGGGGTACCAGGGTGTTGGATCTTGGCAGGATGATGGTCTCTCCCACCAGGCTCTGGTTGCTGAGCACCACAGTGTGCTTTCCTCAACAGGGCGAGAATTTTGTACAAGTCAAATTTCCGTGGGATTTGGCTCTCTGGACTGAGGAGCTCCTATCCAACTGGTCTGGGCAGCAGAAAAGAATGACTATGTGGGGAGGGTTAATGACAATCTTCTGTTCAAGACCGAAGGGTTTTTGGTAACTGCAGCCTGGCAACAAATATAAGAGATAGGCAAAATAGCAAGGCAGCGTTTGTTATAGTAAATTATGTCTGGACAAGGGATTGCTGAATTGTCAGCCACAGAACAGTGTCTGCTTGTACTGCTTTTGCTGTTCCAGACATATATCTCCCACAGGATTTAAGAACTTTCTTGGGAAGAGACCATGTGAATGTGCAGTTCTTGCCATTAAGACTAATGCATTTCCTTCTAATGGCTCTGCTGTGATGAATCAGTCCCCACGTGCGCGCCTTGGTGGTTGGTGTCACGCCCTGCTGGCTCTGGAAAAATTGTGAGTACTGGTATGTGTGAAGAAGTCAGTATGAGGAGAGGAGGAATTATTCCTGAAGGATAATTTCAGGCTGGGGAGACTACCTACCCCTACTCAATGGTCATTAGCACGTGAGAGAGTCTTCTCCAGAGGACCGTTTTGCCAACATAATTCTGGCTCCAAATTGTCCTCTGGAAGAGCCCATTTCTATTGACTGCAGGCAGTCCATGGAAAGCAGTCTCACAAAGCTAAAATTAGTTTTTATGTGGGCCCTTCCTACGAACACGATGAATAGATGTATATGCTTGTTAGTGTTCCACAAATGTTTCCAAACAAACAAACAAAAAAAGGCAATATATAGAATTTTTCTTGCAAAAAGTTTTTTTTTTAAGTGGGTTTTTTTGTTGCTGTTGTTGGGTTTTTTGGGTTTTTCTGGCAAGATATAAATCTGTCTTGAAGTGGAAGTGGTGACTTCTTTTAGTGGATGCTGGCAAGTATGTCAATTTTATAAAGTGCTGCAATATCTCTACAGCCAAATAGAGACGTTGCCATTTTGCCTGCTGTGACCTGCATCTTGAAAATGAACTGCTTTGCCAGCTGCAAGGGCAGCTGGGAGCCACTTGTTCTGTGATTTGGTCCTAGTGCAGGACATGAAAGTAAATCTCTTCCCTCTCTGGGGTATATATATATATATCTATCTATATCTATATATATATATATATCTAGGGGTGCACATTTGTTGTGTGTTTTGTGAGCTACAATAGATTGCCTGGAAAGTAAAATGCATGGATTGACCATGACTGCTGGTCTCTCAGGATTGTTCTTTAATGGTTCAAAGACAGCCCTGGCTGCTGAAAGAAGCATGTGTTAGAGGAGGGTTGGGCAGGTGCCTCTGTGCAAGTCCTGATGTTATTCTGTGGGACAGCCCCTTTTTTGGTGAGCTTTGCTCTTAGCTTAACATTTGCTGTTCCTCTAATTCATTTACCTTGCCAGAATGGCACAAACAAAACCTGCAGTGGGGAAGGAATGGGGACAAATCATCTTTATTGTGAATATGTGACACCTCCAGCTGTTGATGATGTGCTGAATGGTACCTGGGTGGCTGATATTTGACCTCTTTATTCGTTTTACATTTTTCTTTCTTTGGTTTGTTGGGAGCCTGAAAAGCTAGAGATGAAATGAAAAAGGACTAAAGAAGGGTAAATCACTTCAGGCATTCAAGTGTGTTTGTGATTATTCTGCAGGAAGAGAGATGACAGACTGTGGTTATTTGGCTTACAAGTAGAAGAAAATATGATGAAATAAGTGAGCTCAGGGGCTTTTTCTTTACTTGCCATACATGATTGTTTTGTGTGTGTTTAATAGGGACTTCAGTGCTGCAGCTAATCATTGAAGGGAAGTATTCAGTAGAATCCAAAGAAGGATTAGGTTTTTATGGGAAAATGAATTGCATTTGTAGCAAGTCTGACTACTGAGTACCCACAATGTCACTGGAGCTGCCAATGGTTTCTTGCTTCAGGAGGTGAGAATGTGACCTGGAGGGGCAGGAAAGGGAGTGTCTGTGCACTGCAACTTTCCATCCTTCACTGAGTACATGCCACTGCCTCTGTTTCTGTCTGCCTTGCCCTAAAATACCAGGTATTGGTGGGATATGGAGCAGAGTTCTTGAACTCACGGGGCAGTGATTTGATCGGGCGTGACAGCCGCTAAGGACCTAAACAAACAGCAAAGAAGCTGATTCTGTTCCCCTATCTAAAATTCTAATCTTGTTTGTGACATCATAATTGGTTGCCATAGGGACAATTATGGTGTCATAAAAAAAGGATTAATGAGGAGTTTAAGTGAGGATTAAGCAGCTGGAACAGATGAACTTTTTAATAACTCCTGCCTTCTCTGAAAGCTACTGTTTTGTGCATAAAAATATAGCTCCAAATAAAGAATGATGGGCTGGATGAAAGTAAACATGCACGGAAGGAGCTGTTATGCATCTGAAAGAATATTGCTCTAAGCTTCTGGGGTCTATCAGGATGCTGCACTGTCAAGGAAATCTCATCCATGCAGAGAAATGCTAGAATGAGCAACAGATCTCCTGTCTCATGTGGACTTTTCCAGGTGTGAAGCTCCACAGTTTTTGATTTCTGTCCATCTTTTTTTCATGTACTTAAACATTAAAAGCTATGTGTACTTGGGGTTAATGTTCCACTGTAGTTAGTTTAGAAAATAAATACGAGGGAAGTGATAGGTAAAAGATAAATGAATTTTGATGCAACTTAATTTATTCATTTGTGAGGGTGCTTAAAATTTTAGTGGCTTGTCTGTTTGGAATTGGTTTTGTCAAGAAAATCAGGATTCCTGGAGCTAGCATGCTTCAGTATAGATCATCTGATGCTTTAGTTTTGCCTGTGCTATAAAAGCTAGGAGGGCTACTTAACGGAGAGCTAATTAGGCAAACAGGATTCTTGTGCCCAAGCTGACAGGATCTGAGCTATTTTATTAAATGACTGGTTCACACAAATTTTCCATGCTGCCGATTGTATGCGATTTGTAAAGCAAAGTTTTGAAAAAATCTGAATTGTTTCTGCAGCGTGAATGTCTGTGCTGGCTGCTTTGTCCTCTCGAGGGCTCTTGCATGTTCCCTCAAAGCCAGGCAGGCTCTGTGTGGCTCCGCAGCTCTCGCTGCTGTTTGCGCTCTGACCTGACCCGCTCTGGCAGCAGTGTTTTAGCAGAAGGGCCATCAACAAGGATTATTAATATATGACGGGGTGGAAAAGTCGTGTGAATAGCACTGGGGATGGACTCCATGGCAAGAAACAACCTGAGGGCTCGTGCGTGGGTGTCAGTGCTTTGTTTTTTCTCTTGCTCTTGTGACATTTGCTTATCTCTTTCTGTCTCCCTCCTCCTGGTTCTTCTTGGTGCCTCTGTTATGAGCTGGAGAGGAATGGCTGTTTCTGCCTGCATGGGAGGGGAAGCACAGGGCTCCTGTGAAGGGAATCACAGTTTTCTGGGCATCCAGCTCTCTTTCTTATTGCCATGATGGTGGTCTTTGTTGTGGCTGTGGAGTGAGAACAGCTCTGTTTGGTTGTTGGTGCTGAGCGTTGGAGCAGAGCTGCTCTTGCATCCATTACTGAAGTGCATGGGAATCCTTACGAGAATGCACAGGCTGGCAGGCACTGACTTGTGTTCCTGTGATGTACTCCTGCTGGGATTGCCTTCTGCCTTGGGGTGCTGGTGGCAGATGAGGTTGGGCCTCTGTGGCCCTGGCTCTGCTCTTGGCTGCTGCATGCTGAGAACAAGCCTCTCTCTGAAGCATTTTCGGGGAACAATGACAAACTCTGGGGACTTGTAAAGTGGTTTTCAAAACCCTGTACATACATTAATCTCTGCAGCACCACTGGGATGGCAGAGGACAGACTGTTCTCTTACTGCAGGAGATAAAATTCAAGAGTAAAGGTTAAACTATGAATTTTCCAGATGTTTGTAGAGGTGGAACAGTCCTTTCAGAGTACCTGCTCAGGGACACATGAGCTTGGGGTACCTAAGAGGCTTTCTCTGATTTTTAGGCAGGCTGAAGGTTTTACCACCATTATAAGGATTTCTGTGGGTATAATGCCAATAGGTTTGGACGCTCTTTCATTGGCTGCTGCCTCCTTAATACAGTCTTTCAGTTATCTCTTCTCTCCCAAAGTCTTTGACCTTCATTCCTCCTGGATGAAGCAGCCCAGTGTACAGCATTTCACCTCAATCTGCCCTTGTGCCCCCAGGCAAAGGATTTGCTGGCCAAGGATCCAACCCTGCTGTTTTGTAATACTTTGGGAAGAGGAGTTTATAACTGGCACGAGCTGTGCTTTGGCTAGTCCTGCCCTCTAAGGCAGTGATACTGAAATCAGCTAGAGAACAAGATTTTTAACACAAATGGAAGTATTAGAAAGCAGGCATTTTTTATAACAGCACTGGACACATCAAGGGGATTTTCCCTCTAACTGAATATGTGTTGTGGAATTTTACAAGAGGGTATTTATTCCATCATGATTAAACATATTCATTATAACATATTTACTAGCTAATACACAAGCACCACTTTTCCTAGAATTAATTTATTACATGCCTCTGCCTCTTACTGGAAGTCCTCTTATGGTCCTAGAGGGTCATCTAAAGGGGTCTCTGGTGGTCATATTCATTGAGAGCCCCCAATACCGTGATGACCTTGTCTTGTGCTTACTTCTCTTAGGGCATGTGCTATCATTTCTTGGTGCACAACTTTGCCACAAAAGCCACTATGTTCTCCATTGTCTGTTTATCCACAGGTTCCAGCTACACTTATCATCCAGTGTGCCTACTTGTACATGTTTTTATTTAGTTTGCTAGTTGGTTTTTAAACTCTATTTTGCAACTTCATGGGAACTGAAAATTTCTATTCTGTGTTGTCTGTCAGTAGGAATATTACAGAGTAGGGACGCTGCTGCTCTGAGCTGTGCAGGCAGGTTGGGGAGTTCTGTGCTGCCAAGTCCTGGAGCAATAACTGCAGGGCAGAGTGGCATGATGAGCCCAGAGCAGGGCAGATGGCTTGTGCCTCTACAACTTGGGTTTTCAGGGGGAGCTAAAACCTACTGCTGTCTAGACCTTGGTGGTTCTCTTCTGAAACAGATTATTTAGTTGAGTCTCTTAGCAGATCACAACAGTAAGTCCTTGAGGAACGTCTCAGAGGGCACAAACAATTTTATCATCTCCTTCAGACTGAGAAGGTGTGCCCAACATTGGGTGTGCAGCTTCAGGCAATTTGAGAATGTAATGCCCAAGGAACGACTTTGTTATTTTTTCCATCTATGCTTATCCAGTGGTCTGCAAGCTCCTTCCTTCCCATATAGAGATGTGGGGCTCTGCCCTGGGAACACCTCATCTCAGTGCCAGGCTTCCTCAAGGTTTTTCCAGGGACCTGGTGCCACCAGTGTAGCAATGGGGACCTACTGGTAGCTCAGAGGGGTGAACCTGGGAGAAGGCACTGCCCCGGCTTCCTCTCAGATGTGGTTTTCCCCCTTAAATCCTAAGCGCTCCTTTGTAAAATCAGGGACATTGTTTGTTTTCAACAGGCTGCACCAGATTACTTCCTTCTCAGTAACAGCAAAGGCAAGGTGTACAGCTGGAAGGAAGAGTTCTGTTCTAACTCCTGTGCTATAAAGTGCTGGAATAAGCATATCTCAGTCGTGTCTTGGACTGTCTGTGTATGACATGTGGTCAACGAGAAGGCACGACTATGTGCCTCTGAGCTGAGCAGGAGAACATTATTCATGAGTGATCACATGCAGCTGACAAATGGTGGAGGCATATGATAAATTGGACCTTTGGCTGCCTCATACTAGAGAAAAAACTGAGCCTGGCTCTCCACTGAGTGCCTGCTGCGCTGCTGGGGCTAGTGATGGAGGTGTCCCTTGTGACAGGAGAGCTTATGATCTGCCTCTCTGTGGGTGAGGAACAGGATAGGGCTGTCCCTCCTTTCAAACAGGGTGTGAAGTACATCTCTAGACTAGCACAACTGTTCTCAAAGTCACCTTGCCCTTGCAGACTTCAGATGCTGCAGGGATGGACACCAGCAGCACTTTCTGCCCCCAGGCTGAGGGTTTTCTAGAGACTGGCCCTGCCTGCCTGGCCTGCAAAAGTGTTCCCTGAAACTGCAGGTCTTGTGTTCTCAGGAGGCATTAAACACAGACTGAACCAAAAAGCGTGTGGGAGCAGTGGGTCTGGGTGCTAACATCTGCCAGAGCACAGAGGAAGTATTTGAAGCAAGGGGAATTTCTCTGTCTGTTGATACCTAGGTAAGAACTGTGGGCCAGGATGCTTCAATTATGTGTTTATATAGATGTCTCGAGTTCCCTGCTGCTTTCCAAAACACAGCCATAAACCAAGCCTGCTTCACCTTCTGACATTTAAAACCTATTTCCATTTGCTGTGTCAAAATCTCTCCCCTCTTCTCCCTCAGTATTTTATCTTCATCCTATTTAATCAGAAGATTATTAAAAGCCCCTACCCAAACCTCGTAAACAACTTCTTAAATTCTAGACTGAGTTTATTTCACTTCAGCTGGGATTGAAGGCTTCTACCCCTTGCAAGTTACTGAAAAGCCTTTGCATAGGATATATTAGTTTGCTCCCAAATGGGTAAAGATACTGTTTTGGTTTTATTAGTGATCTCCATATCAAAGAGAAGACCAGGCTCTGAGGCTGACCTGGAGACCTTTGGAAGAAAGCTAGAGGCAACCAGATCCCATTAATTTCCATAAGATCTGCTCCCCAGCTTCTTAGATTCCTCTGGAAAATTGCTGCAGGTGGTTTAACTGAATCCACCTCACAGGAGCATTCTCTGGATCAGGGTTTTGTGGCTCTAACCAGGATGCTGATGCTGTCCTTGTTGTTTGAAATGGAGACTTCCCATGGGTGAAGGAGTAACACCTAAACTTAGGCCTCACTTCTTAGGGCTTCCCTTTTAAGACATTTTAGAAGTATTAAGTAATAAATTTCACTGCAAGATATGTGTAAATGGGAAATTATTTCTGTGTTGTTATTTCATTTCTGAAGAGGTGCTGTTCAGTCTTATGAGGTTTTTGATGATGCTAAATGAGAAAAAGAAAACCCTCTAGCCAAATATATCTTGAACAGAGCCCCCTTTTAATCTGACTCTGGGAACATGAAAGTAAAAATCTGTCTCTTGCTGAAAAATTTCATTTCTGTTCTAATTTATAATAAGTCTCTAGGTGCTGAAACAATTTTTCCTTTCTCTGCAGATTTATCCTGAGCGTTTGTCAACGGTTTGGAACCGAATGGATGTTTAAAGTACATTATTCTCTTTTCTTTCCCCTTACATGTAGTATAAGGAAAAGTCTAAGCCAGTTGCTGACCAAAACAAGCCATGGAGACAAAAGTGTTAAATATGAGTCAGACTATCTTGCTTAAGAGGATGAGTCAGCTTCGGTTTTAAGAAAAACATTCAAAAGTTGATCGGAAAAAATGCTGAATGGAAATATTTCAGAAGAGTCTCTCTCTGTCCCTGAGAGAGCAGATGGGGGATTTACTTATCTCCCTGCAGAAATGATAGCAAGTGTTAAAAGTAGTAGAAGTCATGAGACCATACTAAATTGAAGGTGCTTCTTTGGGAGTACCATGCCCAGTGTCCTGAGCTGGCCACTTACAGCAGAGGAAACAGTTATTCAAGGTGAAGATCAGGGATGCAAACCCAGTTCAGTCAGTCCCTTGATTCACTAGGCACACGGGAACATGTGGGTGATGGGATTCCCAGGAAGGAGAGAGACTCAACTGCTGGCTGTCTGAGCTGGCTTGGAGGCCTTTGGAGCTGGACTTGAGCTGAGGCATTGGAGGATGTTATTGCCCTTGGCTGGTGAAGCCAGGGGAGCTGCAGAAGGTGGGATGCTGTGACCACTTTTTGGGGAGGAGACTTGTTAGTGTGTGCACTGAAGCTCAGCCATTTTGGTAGGAGGGTAGCAGGTGTTAAGGAGAATGGAAAGATTGAAGAGATGGCAGACATCTATGGAAGGTTTTTCCTCTCCAGACTTGTTATACCTGCTTCCTCTATTTCACAGCATTGCCTTTTTGAAAAAAGGATGATCAGCCCAAAGGGATAATCTTCAGCTGTAAAGCTGGAAAACACCAGCAGAGAAGAGCAGGTGATGTGTGACACAAAATAGCAAATGAACCAGCTAAAAAGCCATCCAAAATCCCAATAAAAAGAACATATTGAAAAAGAGCACGAGAGTTGCTATTAGCATGGAAGGACTATTGCCATGCACCGTAAATGAAGTAAGTTTGTTCTGGAATCCACTCTGACTTGAGGAGCTTTCCTTATAGCCAGACAAAATGTTTCTACAAAGAACACAGTAGCTTCTTCTCACTCATGTATAAAGATGTACTGGCAAACTGTGGTAATGTGTTATTATTATACTGCATCACAAGGTAAGGGTTATTATGTGCTCTGCCTGGCTTTGTTACTTGTTATAAAAGGCTACAGCACTCAGAGCTTTTAGCAAGCCTGAGTACTTGAAGCAAAAGCAAGGGATTCTTTATTTACTGCTCTAACTCTTGATGCTCATCCTTGGATTTGAAGTAAAATTTCAGGAGGATCTGGAAATTGCATGGGTTTTGCTTACTCTGCTTTTACTTGCTGTCCTGATGTTCAAACATTGTCAGGTCCTCCATGGAAAAATATAAGCAAAGGAGGTTTTTTTTTTTTTTTTTTTCTTCTCCCTGGTTTATAAGTAACTACTCATGTTTTCACCTAAATATAAAAAATGGGAAGGGAACTGAAGCCTACTCATATGACAATTGTTCCAGTGGTCTCTCAGGAACCACCTCTTCCCTCCTTCTCCCCCTCATCTTTTTATCACTTGGCTACCCTGGGGCAGTCACAGGGTACTCCTCAAGCCTCCCTGGATCTACAGCTTTCTTGTCTTCATGCTGGGCAGCTCCTGAAGTTGACAAGAAAGTCAGACACTGGGTGCTGGTTGCAGGCGCCAGCAGAAATTTTCGGGAATGTGGGACCGGTGGAAAGACAAGCATCCTTGGAATACACGAAGGTTGGAAGTTTATATGTGCTGGTGCATACAGATCTATGTGGTCTGGGTTGTCAAGTGTGTATGTATATCTGTGTGGGCCATCTACACGATCCAAGTTAGCTGCAATGTGTGTGTCAGCATGTTTGTGTGTGTACAATAACGAGCTCATGTAGTAGAGAAACAAAGGTGCTCTTTAAAGGGCTCACCCTTTTTGCTTTCTGTCGTGGCAATTTGAGTGGAGAGCTAAAGAGGAATTTTCTCCTTAAATGTCACCAAGAACTAAGTGGCTTTAGATGTATGGTGTGGAACACTTGAAGTGTGACAGAGGACTTTGCAGACTCTAAATGATATTATGCTTTTAATAACTTCTTGTGAATTCAGGCCTGGAAGTGCAAGAATTTTAGAGGGGTTTTGTGAAGGGTAAGAGGACTGAAATTTGACCTGCCCTCAGAACAAAGTTTGCTTAATGCTTCTGATCTGTGCAGTTTTTATTCCTCCTGCAGGCAGGGTGTGATGTTCTGGATGTGGCAGGCGCTCTCTGCTGCCAGCCCGCTGGCAGCAGGCACAGAAAGCTGGGCCACCTTCAGGGTGCCAGGGCACTCAAGCAACCTTTCCTTTATGCCTGGCCCTTTGAGTGGATAGACTGAGCACTCATCTCTACTGGTTATTCCCCCCTTGGTTTCCAGGGAGTGGAATTCTTACGGGATCCCCAAGAGTTGGCTTTCCTATTGTCTGCTTTCTTTTGTTGAAATTAACCTGGTTTTGAGAGCTGCAAAATTACTAGTTTCAGAACCCCTCAATTGTATTTGTAACTCTTGGTGGTCAAGATGTTTCTCAGTGTGAATGCACACAAATCACAGTGATTTGGAAGACAGGATGATGTGTTTGCAACAGCCTCTGTACAGAGTGTATTAAATACAGAATAATTTGGGACAAGGGAACCTCAATTATTAGTTCCTAGATTTCACTAATGAATCATAATATTGTGTGCAGCTCTTCATAAATCTTACTTAGTTTATAACTTCATCATCTTCTCTCACTTGCTCCTATGAAAGATGCAGCCCTACAAAAGGCACTGAACATTGCAAACCCCTCTGCACTGTTTTCTCAGCTGTCGAGCCCTCATGTTGTGCAGTGTTTTTCTAACCCATCAGCTCTCTAGTTTCTACTTCTCTTATTCTAACTCTTAGACTTCATTCAACAGGCCTTTATCCTGTCTCTGTCTCAGCAGCATCCCGCACTGAAAACAAAGATGGACTCAGTATTAAAGCCTGTAGGATTAATTTGTTCTGTCTTCTGCTCATCTCATGTCTGATTTGGTATCCATTGGACCAGACAAAGTGACTCCCTGTGATTCTTCTCTGGCTACACTGGGCTCCACTGTCGAAATGTGATTTTGAAGCATATTTTCTTGATTATTGAATAGGTGTAAATGACTGTATGAGTTGTTGCAGCTGTGGTCCAAGACTCTGCACTTTAATTTTGTGTCTCTTGTACCTATTTCTCAAGTTTCATTGATTTTTTTTTTTTTTTTTGTCTTTTTTGTCATTTTTGGCAAGAGATGGCATTGGAGAACCTAAAGAGGTACTATGTTTTATTTCAATTTAATTGAATGTAATACAATTTCTCTTAGTCATAGTGATTTGCCCAGATAAGTAGTAAGCTTTCAGTGTTTACATTTTGGAAGTTGGGGAGGGTCTAATACTATCTAGCAGGATATCAGATTTTATATAACTGAATATAATACAGCAAAAGTAGTCTGATTTTCTTTTACAATATTAAAAATTCTCTTATTTCATGGTTATGAATTTGAGCCCTAAAATTTAGCCTTCTGATGGTATTCACTGTGAATATATTTTTAAAATTTAATGGCTATCTAGCAGTGAAATTTTTGGTAAATCTTTGCTGTTTATGGCTGCTTTCCCCCCAGTTGTTTACAGTGCTATAAAGTGAGTGCATCTAGTGTTCAGATTTCTTGTTGTGGTACAAAATGAGGAACATTTTGGTGGCTAGGCTTATATGCTTTTCTTTAAGTGTGCCAGAAATAGAAAACCTGTTTTCCTTCACCCCTGAAAGGATGTATGTCAGAAATACTAATTTGCCCTCTTCCTGTGAGTTGGGTTATGGCAGGGCTGCTGCTGGAAGTACTGGGTGTTTCAGATGCAGTGTGGTCCAGAGCAAGATCAGCAAGATGTTTTTGTTTAGTTTTCTCCTTTGGCATCTATTCACATTACCTCAGCTCTCTGAGGAGCTGCAGTAGGGGGGGACTGATGGAGTGACAGAGTCCCAGGAAGTGAAAATTGATGAATTTGTGTTTCGAAGGAGGGGAAGAGGAAAGGTGTGTTCTATGACACGCTGCATTAATTGTTTCAGAAGAGGATGTTTGTGTCTTCAGGCTTTCTGTGTCTCAGACTCTGCTCTACAGCTGAACCAGAAGAACTGAAGCAAGGAAATGGCTGTGTCACCTATTCTGACTCTAAATACTGGTGATGATGATAACAGCTTTCTTGGAAATTATATATATAGGGATGGAAGGTTGAAACACTGCTGAAGACATCAACCAGCTGATTTTGAAATTGTGGTGTACTTAATCCTCCTGCCCCCAAACATAGAACTCCTCCCCCTTCTCTGAATCCCAGATCTCCAGCTCTATTTCAGGACTTGATTGATCACAAACTTCCTGAAATAAGGGAGAAGGCTCAAGGAGGATGTTAAATTTGGATATTCAAAGATGTTAATTGCAATAGAACCAATTTCCTGATGAGAGCTCTTCTCCACAGAGAAGTCATCTCATCATTGTAGAAACACCACCATAATTATCAGGAGCTGAAGCACTTATTGGCAGCTCATCCCAGAGGCCTAGGTTAGTATGTGTCCAGATATTATATCTCCTTCTCTCACAGGAGTGGTACCTTCAGGCTCAAAGATGAGGAGTCTTGGATCATATGCTACTTCTCTGTTACTGCTGATGTCTCAACTGTTCTCTGAATAGCTAATGTGTGGTTCTTCTCTCCAGTTATCCAGACTCAGAATTATGGTGACTAAATATCTCTTTGGGTAAAATAATCCAGCAGCTTTCCAGAGTGTGTAAAATTCCAGCCAATAAAAAAACCCTGGAAAAGTGAAGAGGGCAACCTTTCTCTTATGTCTCTTCTCCCTAGCTCTGTTTCCCTCTGGTGTTTTTTGTGTGAGGCTTATGCTGCAAATTTGGACACTGAGAAGATAAATGCTGTGTGCCTGCCTCTGAGTGAAGAACAAAATGAATCCAACTCCTGTTATCCAGAAAGCAAATCAGAAACCTGTTCTCTGGGAGAAGGTGTTTGAAAGGGTTGCAGTGAAATTACAGAAGGGTATTTTACCCAAGATGAGGCACAATTTAATTGTTCTCCTAGGTCTCCAGCAGGGTCACTTGGTTAAGTACATCCCAAATAGGTTAGACTTGGAAGTCTTTTGTCAGGGCAGACTGTAATGTTTGAGTAGAAGTGGTGCACATGAACTACAGTTGTATGGATCAGGGCAACAGCAAAAGACTGCTGCACAGAAAGCAAAGCCATTTGCCTAGCCCCAGGGGTTTCTAGCATTTTGCCAGGGGATATGAAATGAAGACACACAGAAGTATGCTTCAGAAATGGGCACTGTTTCTTAATCAGTACACAAGTGTGACAGAAGACTATTTTAAGAGCATCTACATTTGGTACAAAGGATGCAGATTCCCTCATTTAATCTGATCCGTGCACTCCTTCTGCTTCAGCCTTCTCCTCAGCCATTTTCCTAACTCCCACCTGATGCTGCCAGAATTAGAAGTCTGTCCCTGTTCCTACCTTAGCGACCCACAGCTCAGCAGGCCCCTTGCCTTTCCCAGTCCCTTTCTGATCGAGGCAGACAGCTTTCCCTACACATATCCCTGAATGTCAGGAACATGTTCTCTGCTCCCACCACGCATCCTCCTTCTGCATGTACATCCCACTCCTCCCCACCTGTTGCTGGTTATGAAAAGGGAACAAAAGCGAGCATGAGTGAATGTGCGGAGCTCTGTACAGCAGGCAGAGGTGTCAATCTGACCGAATCCCCAGCTTTAGCAAAAGCCTTCTTTCCCCTGCAGTGCCAGTGTTGCTTTGCAGCTCATGGTCCTTCCTCTGCTGGCACAGGCACCAGGACCTGGGGGCTGGAAGGGCTCTTTCTTGTCCTGCCTCAGCCTCCTGCTTTGTGCCCAGTGGCCACCCAAGCACCACATCCATAGTCTGGTGGGATATTAGGGTACCTGCTGGTCCTAAAACCTGATGAGAAGCTTTTGTTGCCCAAAACCTCTTAAAGCAGGGGTAAATAGTGATCTACAAATCTCTCTTCTTGCATGGGACAAAACTTCACCATTCAAAGGAGCCAGTAGGTTCCTAAACCAGCCCATGGCACACCATGGCTGTGGTCTGCATGCAGCATATGGCTCAGAGCCAGACCCCTGTGCAGCAAATGCACTGAGCTGCAGTGCAGCACTAAGGCCTCTCCCCACCACGTGTCTGGTCATGGCTGATCTTCTGTACATGGCAAACCTTGCCTTTGCCAAAGGCTGTGCTGGAGGAAGAAGAGAGCTACTTTAGACCTTCTTGTCCTGGTGTCTTCAAGCACCAGCTCAAAATAAGCTTGAGAGAAGCCAGAAGTGTAAGTAAAAGTTGAACTCACTTGGGTGGGTTTTGACTGGCTCTGTCATCCCAGGATGGGGGAGTGCAAGAACTGTAGGAGGAAAGTTGGATGAGAGAGGGTGGTTGGGTGAGGATTTCAAATATGTGCAGGAGTATGTGCCTTAATGCATTGAGTGTGTTGGAGGTGAGGAACTAGAAAAAGAGAAGTTATCTTAATAAGTCTGAGTCACTGAGTGAGTGGGGGTTGTGGCAGGGATTCATAAACTGAGGAGGACACTGGAAATTTTGCATGGGCTGAACTGTGGAGGGGAAAGGAATGAAAACTGCTGTGCCAAGTTCTTGTGAAGAAGCCTTTGAGCTCTTTGCAGTGCCCTCCTATTCCTTTACAGTGTTTACCTTGTGAAGTTTGTGAAAATAGGGCATGCAAACCTTCTGAGTGACTGGCAGTCTAATCTCATGTAAAGAGGAAATGGTTAACACTTAGTGAATAAATCTTAGACAGTTTTCTCCTTGGCCCCTAGACTACCTCTTCGTAGTTCAGGTACAAACTCAGAGGAGGCTTCAGCCGAAATAGTTTCAACTGAATTTCATTCTAAGTTTGTTCAGCTGTGAATGTCTGAGCAAAACTGCAGGTAGGAGACTCATGGGGATTGAAGAAGAAGAAATAACCCCCACAATGCTCTACTGCTGATCTGTGCACTCTGACAGCCTGGAATATACTTTACATATGATGGGGCGGGGTAGCAAAGCCGCTTGGGATTCCCATGTGCACCTCTTCAAAAAAAGCAGCCCCCGCAGAGAAATGAAAAAAGCAAAGTAGAGGGAGAGAGGAAACTTAGGTTGAATTTAAAAATGGCTTTCATGAAGAACAAGGACCACATTTATCACAGAAAAGAGACTTCTGACACGGGGCAGATTCATTTAAAGTAGGAATTTGCAACACCTTCATCCAGAACATGAACGAAACTTAGCTTACCTCAATGTTATTTTATTCACTTGTCTCTTTTTTCTAGTTGTGGGCCTGACCACACATGGATAAATATTCCCAGAGATGGCTGCTTGAGTGCTGTTTCCAACACTCCTGTAAAGAGTAAGAAGTAGTGGGAATGTCAGAAGGATCCAAATCATAAGAGATTATAGTTTGGCAGAGTATAGACTAGTGGGGGTAAAGTTAGCCAAGTTGCATATTTGAAGCTTCATTTGAATTATGCCTGAACTCTGCACTTAAAATTTAGGGCTGCTAATTTAAGAAGGGATATTTCTGAAAGAGTCTGGGGGGAAGCCTAGCTGCATTCCTGAGAAATAGAGGTGTAAGAGCATCCATGTGTGTGGGCAAGCAGGGGACCTATGACCAAAGTACAGCTATAGGACAACTAATTGTAAACCACACTGTAAGAGCAGCTGTTTCTCTGGCAATTATTTGCCAGAGCTGTTGGATCTTTCAGCTAAACTCAGACCAGCCCAAGCCTTGAATTAGCTAGAAATCAGAAGTCCAACTGCTTTCAGAATTGTGCTTTTATTCACTGGAGGCAGGCTGAGCAATGAAAAGTCTTCCATGGGGACCATGATTCATATGCCAGTGAGCAGCTGTTGCACATCCCAGGGTATGCCCAAATGATCCTGAAACTGATGCTTCTGCTATGGTGTGAGGTTATTTTGTTGTAGTGTGGATGAAGGATTAACTAGTTATTAATTTCAGGTAAATAGGATCCTTGTTTGCTAACCTGCTTCGGTGTTGCATGCAGTGGGAATTCAGCCTCTTGAAAATCCCCTTCTGCCTGTTCTTTTCCATCTTGACACTATTAATTTTCTAAGTATTTACTTCCGTGCAAATGAGTGAGATAGCATTGCTCTTTCTCTGAATATTTGTGGTACTAAAAATTATGAGGGGAAAACCAACTTCGGAATCTCTGCATTTAATCCATATATATATATATATACACACACATATATATTCCTCTGGAGATGGAAAGCATGGTTAGACAGTTACACATGCACACAAAGCCATGTGGCTTTATTCCTTCACCCAGCATCTCTTGCCACTTCAGTTTTTTGTCTCTCTTTCAAGAAAATACATCAAGAAAAAAAATTGTGTCTCTGAGTGGGAGTTATCACCTTCTGAGTATTGGCTTGAGACCAGCTGAAACAAGGTTTACTTGTGACCTACATAATTCTGGCCTAGATCTCTGGTCCATAGAAAGGAAAAAACTAACTTACTTCATGTTAAAAAGCTCTAGGCCACTGCAAACATTTTGTCTTTTTGGTTTTTCTTGTATATTTAGTCTCCTTTGCTTTTTGTTTTCAGTTTTCATCTCTGAAACATCTTTTCGGGGCTTTCCCCTCACTAATGGCATTAAAATTGCGTTGCTGATGTATAGTGAGGTAGGACAAGGCTGGTAATAGGGACTGTAGGAGAAGGGAGTTGTCATGGGAAGTGTTGGAAAGCTTCATCTAAAGTAGCTGGGATTAGGTGTCTCTGTTACTGTGGCATTTGGGTCTCAAGCTGCATTATCCTACCTGGTGCTCTCTGCTGTGCCTCTGATTCCTCTCTTGACAAAGCCGGAGAACACTCAGGCCTAAGGAACCCCTCTGCATCACAGTGGCTATTTCTGCCAAATTATGGATATTGGACTTGGAAAGCTCATAGGACCTGTGGAGAAAGGAAGAGAGGAGGAAAGGATGATTATCAGACATATTATCTTTTTGATCTCTTCTTCAGAGAGGGAAGGAGTGGTAAAGGGAGGAGAAGGACAGAGCAGCCCATAAAGGAGAGTTCTGGTGCTAGTTTATTTAACAAGCAAAACACATAAAGATTAAGGTTCCTATGGCAACTAGCTACTAGCAGAAGCACCTCAAGGATTTGGGGGAGGAGTTGGGGGAATGATGGAATGGTTAAGCATGAGGTTCTAACATTTTGGATTAAAAAGATCTTTACCCAGCTGCAGCAGCATTCTCAGCTTATTTGCTGAAGAGCAACTTTTATGTATGAAAATGTCCTCAGCACCAGAGGCAGAGGACACGTTCTCCATGTTAGTTGAGTGAGGCCCTAAAGTCAACAGGAATTGTTTTATTGACAGTCCTGTCATGTTCCTTCTCTGAGGAGTCTGAAGGAGAAGAGTGGGAGATGGCAGATGATGAGGCGAAGATGGAGGGACCTTAGAAGCTGAGTGGGAAGGGCAGAAGGAGCACAAGTTAAGGTTTGTGGATATGATACCTAGCTCTCTCCCCTATTCTGCAAGGCCATAGGCGCCACATCCCTTCTCCTAGATGTGGGAAAGGTTGCAGAGCAACTTTATTCTCTGGCCTTCAGACAATGCCATCTCAACAAAGTCAGAGAGGATAAGTGTATGTACAAGCAGCAGAAATCTTTAAAATGTCAGTTTTGTTTGGCTTTTCAGAAAAAGTATTATTTTCCCCAGTGTTGTAGTAGCTCCGAGAGCCTGGGTGCTTGTATTTGTTCTCTGCTTGGTGCCAGACCTCCTGCTGAGAGCAACGTCTCTCACCAGGTAGTGGGGTTTTCTCATTTGGATTTAAAATGCCAAATCATGTAGTCATTTGAATCTGGGAGTAAGAGGAGGATGAAGGAGGTTAAGTAGAGATTCAGTTTTACTTTGGCACAGCATGGAAAAGAAATGTCTTTATACGACCTCAATTCTTTGTATTGAAGGTCCTACTGACTGGTTCCTGGATCAAACCCGATCCTGGGAGGTTGATTGAGTGATTTTCTTAATAGAGTTTTGTCTGTTGATCTCACTTTCTTGGTTTTTTTTTTAATAACTTATTATAATAATACCTTTCTGTCTAAAAAAAATCCCCTACATCTCACATTGAGAAAGAATTGTACTTGTCCTTTGGCATCTGGTGGTTGGCATAGTTTCCATTAGAGCTTGTGATACTGCTGAGCAGTGGACACAGGGAAGCGCTCCCTGCTCATCCTGGGCTGTGCACACACAAACATGCACAAGCACAGCTTGTGCTGGCAAGGGTGAGAGAGTCTGTCAATCAATCTGCAGGTGAAATCTGAAATCGGGCTAATTTTGGTGTTCATGGAGTAAATAGCAAGTTGTGAACTTGTCCCGCCAGAAAGAGCTGCTATTTGAGTGGTGTGATACAGTTCCATGAACATTGGCTATCCTAGGTTAAATCATTCCATGTTAGGAGAGAATTTGCCCTACTTGTGACAGAAGACTGCATATAGCAGGAAAGAGACGTGTGTGGGGCTTATAGACAGATAAATAGCACAGGAGGATGAAGGGGCTTTAGTTCTGATCAGAAAAACTTATGTCCAAAATTTCATTAGGTCATAGCTGTTAATAAGAGGACCAATCCCATGACTGTTGTGGATGAGGAAGGAAAAAGTTTAGGATATGGGAAATACGCAGTGACAAGATGAGGGGAGATAAGCTGATATAAGAACCTGAATAGAATTCAGGAAAATGAAATATAATGAGGAGGTTTGAAACTGGGGCGGGAGGAGAAAGGCACAATGGATGCTGTGTGGGTAGGAATGAAGTGGGGGAGTAGGAACTGAGTAGGATAAAAGGGGAAGGAAGGAATGGTTAGTGGAGATAATGAACGGGGCAAGGAAGGTAGAGATTTGTAAGTCAATAGGAGGGAGGAGATTTAATGGAGAAGGTGGAAGAAGGAAGGTAAGCAAAGAGCATAAGTGCAACGAGGCTCTGAATTAGAGAGGTGTGGGGGAAGGATACTAAAAGGTGAGAGCAGAGAAAGGAGGAGAAAATGTTCTTTTACCTAGGGAAAGCAAAGGGTTTAAGAGAGAGAGAGCATTAATTTTAAAGGGGAGGAGTGCAGGGAATGGAGAGAGCAGTAGACACCAAAAACCTCAGAAAAAAACCCCATAGAGCTATAAAACAAAAACAGAAAGGAAAAGGTGAGAAAATAAAAGGAGAAAGGCAAAAAAGAAAGAACCTCCAAGGGTGACAGTGTGTTACTTTGCAGACATGGCACCTTCAGAAGCCCCTCAGACACACAGGTTCCTGTGAGCTCCCATATAAGCTTATCTTTGTGTTTCCCCTGATCTCCCACTGATGGAAGTGGGCAGCCAGGGCACAAATGCCTTTGCCAAAGGAAATGAAATCTCCACAGCTACAGGGTATGACTGTCTAGATGAGCTAACAAAAATGCCCTCCACACTGCCTCTGCCTGTATATTTGCTACATAAATTTAGAGTGAGGATGCACTTTAATTCCAGTTTCTAAAACTTTCCTGCTGTTCAGAGAGTGCCCTTAATGTATGTAGCACCGGGTAGCATGCCTGTTTTTGAGTAACTTGCATAATAAAGATTTTATTTTACTGGTAGGAGCAAATGCTGTCCTCAAGAAGCAGATGTGTATCTTGAGTGGCTGACAGATGAAATTGTTCAGTGCAAATAATGCTCAAAACTGTCCTGTGATCAATGTCTGAACTGTCTTTAAAAGGAGACTGCTGTCATTCTCTTGCATATCTGCCCTGCCCTGGAACAGCCACAACCAGTTGTGACAGGCAGAGCTATAGGGAAATTCCTGTTAGCTTGAGCTGCCCAGCCAGGAATGGCAAAAACCAGGAAGGATGCATGGGATTTTCCTGCAAATCCACAAGATTTGTTCTTGCAGCAAGAGATGTGCCTAGAATGCTACCACTTCTAAGCCAGATTTCCAAGTATCTTGTGCTCTGAATGAATTCATGAGCACAGCCTGCGGCACACTATTTCTCCCTTGTTCTGGTCTGCCTGCAAAACAGCACTTTAAGGGAAGCTGGGATGCCTACCCCAGGCACTCATTTGTGGCTGAACTCTGTCAGAGAGAGGGAAGTGCCAAACACATGCTCTGATTTGTAAGCACCGTGAAGGAATTCTTCTAGAGGGGATTGCAGCTATTCAACCACTCTCCCTACCAGGCCTTTTATACATTTTTCATTTACAGTGATAGATTGAATCAACAGAGAAAATTGTGGATGGAGTGAAGCCTCAGGGATCTTCAGTAAGACAGAGTCTGTCAGGCTGAGCTCTTTGTGTGGAGTTTAATACTGGCATGATGATGTTTCTAAGCAAGGCTTCACTTTCCCAGGCTTAGTTTCAGCCTACCTGGTAGCTCACCTTGCCTCTCTTGATCTCCAATTAGATTTCCTTCTGCAATTGTCACCCTTATAAGCATCACTCCTTTGACTTAGGTTTTCATTGGGAAATTACTTTTTCATTTCATCTGGAGACTTTCCACTCCTGTTTCCTCTGTATACACTACTCTAGAATTCTCCATTAGTAGTAACTTCTGGGTGTTCAGCCCAATTTGAAGTAAAATAGGTTGCTATATTAAAGTTGCATCTGAAATGCAGAATTTCAGTGGTGGGCTGAACATAGGTGGAAATCAATCACATCTTTGGCTAATCTACAGAAAAATGCTTTTCTGCCTGTGTGAAGGGGTGCAGGCTCGTGTGCCTGTCAAAGAAACCCAACTCTTATGTAATTTTTGAAAGCATAGGGGGAAAAACATTAGACATGTAAAACCAAAAATAAGTGGGGTTCAATAAAGAATTGGATGGGACTATGCTGATCATTGGGTCCTGTTCCTGTAATTGCAGGTAACCATAATTGAAAAGTCTGGGTTTGTGGGGAACAAAAAAGTCTGAATTTTCTTGTATTTAAATTTTTAAGGAACTCTCATATCCCTGTAATAAAATCAAGCCCTCTAGCACAGTGCTTGAAAAACTCTCCTGTGCTGCGAGGAACCATCAAGTGAGATGTCAGACATTGCCAAGCTCCTGGATTCCTGCTGGAGTGGGAATTTGGTAGTGAAAATGCCCAGGTGATCTTAGGGAAATACACAGGGCCATCTGCTAAAAGGAAAGGTGGGAAAATCTCCAAGGTTTCTGCTAATGTGAGCTTGTAGGAAAGGCACTGCTGATCGCTTTAGTCACAAGTGTGTGAGCAAGACACCAGTCACGTAGCTGAGGGTTTGACTGTGTGGTTTAATAGTGCCAGTACTCAAATAGTGGATATTCATTGTAAGGAGGTCAATCAGTAGAGAAATTAAAGGAATGCAAGAGGTGTTATTTCTAGTCTGACATCCACTAAATCTATTAAAGTAAGCCAAGATTTATAAAGAAGGTTAATTTGTTCTCTTACACAATCTCAAAATAACAGCATAATCTATTGAGACTAAGACTGATCCCTGCTAAACTGTCTCCCACTGTCTTTGGTGATGTTAACTGCTTTGTGCAAGTGTAACAAAGATGGGGAAGGTCAGCTGTTCTCCATCTGATCCCTGTCTTTCTGCTACCATAAAGGGAACCTGAATCTTTTCTTCTGCGAGTGGGTTTTATCTGTCCCCAACTGGTATTAATGCAGCTACATGTAAAATCTCTATCATCTTTATTGTGAGTGCTTCTGGTTTGTGTTGAACCAGCAGTCTTGTTTTGGGTAAATTCTCTTGTTTGTTTTGGACATTAAATATTTAAAGCTTCCATTTTAGTGGGTACTTTTTTGGCTGGTGAAAGGCAAAACCGTTTGAATGCTTTTATTCTTTGTTTCAACCATAGAGTGTTTGCCCTCCTGCACTGAGTAGGTAAGCAATTTTATAAAAGGGAGGTTTTTTCCCTTTGCTCCTGATGCAGCTTTTCTTGGTAGCTTCAAGCTACAAGTTTCTTAAGACGAGGCCTCTACCTTATGCAGATCTCTGGAGCTTTTTTAAGAAAAAATCCTCCTCCCACTCCTCAAAGTTGTGTGGCTTTGTACCACTGTTCCTGCTGTGTGCCTCCTGTCTGTCACAGAGCTCTGTGGAGGCTTGGCTTAGGTTCTCTCCTTTTTCCCTTCCAGAGGTCTGAGATACTGCTCTTGCATTGTGACTGGACATTGTCTGTGGGTGAGAACACACGGTGCTAGATTTTCTCTTTTTCGGTGTTTGATTGAGGATTAGGACAAACAGTTGTTTATTTTCATGCTGCTGTACTCCTGCAGTCTTGAATGGCTTTCAGAAAGAAAATGAGAAAGTCCTGAGGGCATCTATGAGATCATCAGCTCTGAAATGGGAGGTGGGTACTGCAAGGACAAAATCTGTGCGGATACCTTGGCATGTGCTGGGGCAAATACTTTCCTGCAGCTGCTTTTCTCAGCAGGAGAAATTTTAAACTGCTCCTTGTCTTATTTGCAGTGATGAAGCTTAGTTGGCTCACAGTGAGTGAGAACTGAGCCTATATTAGTGTTTGTAGATGGAAGGCACTAAGAATTTTCTGAAATAAAAATGTTAGGAGGAAAAAAATATTGACTTGATCTGCAAAGTCCACCTGAATATAATGACTAAGACAAAAAGAGATAAACATCTGCTCCAGTTTGGGAGCAGGTGATTTTGGAGCCTACACCATGTTGGGGTAGCTTTTTGTCAAAGGAGGACAAAATGCACTGAGAGGCAGGGTCAGGAAGTGGGGTAAGCTGGGCAGGGGGGTGAATCTGCTGGGAGTCTGGGTGAATTATGCAAAGGTAAGTTCTGTACTGCAGCACTGGAAAGGATTCTGGGGAGGGTCAACAGCAAGCAGGTGTTGACCAAAGGGGAACTGCATGGACTATCATACCCCCTTTGGTGATGGGCCAAGCTAGACTAAGGATTTTCCAGCTGGAAGCCTACCTCTGGCATGTTTGGTGAAGGATAGGTCAGCAGGTTGCCCTAGAAGTGTCCAGAACCAACCAGAGATGAGGCTTGAGGCTTTGCTGCTGAGTCAGTGCCTGAGGCAACCTGAGCCTCCTGCCAGCCATGCAGAGGCGGCTGTGATTCCCCTGCACTCAGGACTGACAGCCTTCACCCTCGGAGCTCGCAGCATGAGCACTTGGGAGTTGTAGAGCTACCTGGGGCTTAGTGCAGCTGGGAGGTTTGTGTTATCCTGCCTTGCTCCCACGTGCTGTGCTCAGCAGAGATCTTCTCCTGACTCTTTTCAGCCCTATTGACCAAGACCCCACCACCAGCTAAATATTTAGAGCTTCATAAAAATATGGGAAAAGGCTTTTAAACTCCAGTTTGCAAACTATGCAGGAGGTTTCATAAAGTGGGTATTTTTAGCATGTCATAAAAATATAAAGCCCCACTCTTATTTTTATCCCTTCAATCTCTGCAAAATTAGTTGAAGGCATTTTACCTTGCTTTCCTTTGCTTCCCTGACTTTGAGAAACCAGCTAACTTTAGGACCCAGGAGGGAAGGCATCCTCAGATGTTGGCAAACGCTGGCCATGTTGTGTGTCTATTTATAGTAAGTGTGTGTTGAACCACCTTGTCGTTCTTTTCTTAGCATCAGCTGGGTGAGCACAGCTATCAATTATCCATGAAGCTAATGATAATACAAGGAAAGCTATGTAAAGCAGGTGCTCAGAGGCAAGAGGAAAAGGGGGAGGTAGGTGACAGGACAGGGGGAATGAGGTTTTAAGAACTGAAAAAAATCCCTTTGCTCAGCCTGAAAACCCTTATTATCTGTAATAATTAGTAGTAACAGGGGTGCCTGCACGAAGTCATTATGACTGCTGGTATGGCCCTCCCAAGCATTATTTCCCTCATTTATTATCATTGTGTTGGCAATCAAGGGCAGTGGGTTTTTTCTTCCTTATTTTTTTGTGTTCTTTTTTTCTTTTTCTTTCTCCCCTACTCACTTTGCTTTTAATAGATCTTAAGCTGAGCATTTAGCTTCCCCCCACTCTGTCCTGGGTTCTGATATTTGAGTTGGTAATAGCAGGTTCTAGTTTCCCTGTGAAAAAACTGAGCCTCTGGTATTTCTCACGCTGGGAGATTGCACACACACGTTTGTTTCCTCTTTTGTCTCCATTTCAGAGAGAATTTTGCCTGTAAGGGCTCTGGAGGGAGAAGGGAGGAAGTGAAGGGATGTCGTTCCACTCGCTGCCAATGACAAAGCTGATTGTCAGCTATTTATCAGCCTTTTTTAAAATGGCTTGTCTTTGCTGCTTTCATCTCTAAGCACAGGAGAGCAGGACAGTGTGAACTCTGCTCTTGACAGCAGCTCAGGTTCTGACACCATCTGCCACCTAATCCACTTCCAAGGAAGGGGCTGACGTTTGTGTGCATGTGTGTGCACACATGCCCTCCCCACCTAGCCATACATCATTTCAGCAGACTCACACTGATCAGCTCACGAGCAACATTTCTCTTCTAGGAATTGGCCTTTGGTGATATTACCTCTTTTCTTCCTCCTGCTTTAGATTTCCCTGATTCAGTTTGACACACTGGTGGGAGGCACTTCTCTGTTTTCTACCCAGCCTGGTTATCTGGGGTGCTGGACTTGGAGATTTTTTTTTTAACTTCTCCTGGAAGTTATGAGTGTGAGATACATGGATTTCTTTTGCAAAAGCAGCAGGAAACAGAACAGGTGTAAAATGTCTGTGTCAGGCTCCTTGGATAGCTGGTAAGTGCTTCTTGCAGGAACTGTTGAATTTTAAGCTTGAAAACCTTCATGACATAATGCTTAGTGACATAATGGCCAATCTTGTCCACAAGCACTGAAGGTGTTTCAAGATTTCTGGACTGCTTTCTCTAACCCATGAGGAATGACAGTCCTCATGACACGTGATGCTGTGGTGTATCTGCTGGTGTTTTTAGATGAACTGTACTCAGCACAGTTCACTGATTGTACTGGATCACGTTTGCTCGTGGCGTTCAGTACTGTGCACATTTCATTTCTGTGGAAAACGGCTTGAGAACTGAGATGGGAAGAGAAGAGGGGCTTTGGGAATGATGGTGAGGGAGGGAGAAGTATGCATTCAGAAAAACCAGTTGTTTTACTTGAAATGATCTGTTATGCCATTTTTCTGGGCTATGGTAATGGGTGCCTGGATTAACTTCTGGCATACAGTCTCTCTTTCTACTGCTGGGTGGTTATTGCACCTGAGTGTTGGGACTTCTACCTCCTGAGTGCTCAAGCATAACCCTTTCCTCCCCCTTTGAAAGAGTCTCCATTGTCTCCATTTATCATGGCTGAGGAGGAAGGAATAGTGCTGCCTTCAAAAGTTAACACAGTCTTGGGAAAGGGGTCTCTACCTCTGCCAAGCAAGGGAGGAGGAATTCAGCTTCCCTGCAAAGCTGAGCAGAGCTCTGCCATGTAATGCAGAGGCTTTGATGCAGGGCTGCCATCATCTGTAGGGGACTTTAGATGCGGCTCAAAGCTCCCATTGATTCCAGTGAAGATCTGCTTTACTTTGTGGTTGTATTTTTTTTCGCCCCTCCACTTGCCTTTGTAAACCCTCTGCCTCATTTTCCAGGCACACACTAATTGCAGGATGTTATCTCCCCCTGTGAGCATCCCACTGAGCTTGGACCAAAGGAATCCTCCTGTTCAGTTTTCCTTCATTTCATCAAAATACTGAAAGCAAAATTAAAAAAAAAAAAAAAAGGAGAAACAGTTTTATACTGAATAAAGATAATCAATTAAGAAAGCAAAAGAACTTTATTCAATTAATTTGAGGTAGATTTCGATACAAATCTAGTTTATCAGCAATCTTTACTAAGTGCATTTTATTTTTCTTATAACAGAAAAAAAGATGTTTTTGATTGTGAGATTACTTGCGGAGGTATTCAAAGAAAGCGTTAAACTGAGACTGTATTGATGTCTATTGATGAAGCCTGAAAACTTCTCTCCCTTTCCCATTGACAAATTAAAGCAATTTTCTGCACTTCCAAAAGAGGTAATGGAATAATTCTCTACCTCCAACTAGCAATTTAATATTGATCTGACTAAGACAGAATACTTCAAGCAATTGATTAAAGAACTTATCTTCTAACCCAAGTTTCAGCTTTTGTGTGGGATCATTTCCTGTTCACAAGACAGTTGCAAGCTTTAGGTTAATTTTGAAAGTGGGTTCTCCAGAACAAACTAATAGTGGAACTGGCAGAGGTGTGATGCTCTGGTTTCGTTTAGAGGATGTTGTTCTTCACATTTTGCACTTGTCTGTGTAGTGAAAATAGCAGTGTGCCCATGGAGGAACTGGGCTTCTGAAGTCACACTCTTTTGTTAGAACATTGTAATTTTTCAGTGAAATATGTATCTCCAAGGCAATGGAAAAAAACAGTAATGAGAATTGTGTGTGTGAGAATTGTGCTTCATTTTGAATTCAAAGTATTCAGAAGGTCCTATTTTTCCTAGTTGGTTTATTTTTCATTGGAAAATATCTTCTGATGACTGCTAATTAATCCTGATGTGTATTGGTTGTCTAAGATAAAAACAAAAGCTCTTTTCACTGCTGAAACATCTCTAAGGAATTAGAAAACTCTCGCTCCCTTCAGTACTAGAAAGTTTAGTGATTTGTTGTTTTTCAGCTCTATTTCTCTGCTTCTGTGCCTCTACCATTCTGTCTCAGTATGGCAACTGTGTCTCATAAGCATAGACCTTTTCCAGCCTTCCCTTGAGGTTTTGACAGACCTACTGCAGGGAGGGATGGGGAATTCCCTTGGGCATGGGTACTCCCCTTGTGCCTCCAGCCAAGCTGCAAGGAGCCCAGCTGGTCCTCATGGGAGGTGCAGACTGATCTTGCAGTTGAAAGCTTGGAAAATTCCAAATGAATCCCTGGAAAAACCTGAATGTTTGAACTAAATCCAGGCATTTTGAAGTTCAGTTTCCAGAAAAATTTAATGCATGTAAGAAGAGCAGTGGCGTTCAGAAGACTCTTTAGTCAGCTCCTTGCAGTCAAGCTTATCCAGCACTATTGATGAATTGAAACCCTAAAAAAAAAAGTGCAAACAAATAAAAAAGGAGCCAAGATCCTGTCTCCTCTAATAACATTGGGAGTAAGTGTTGAAAAAAATGGATGAAGGAGGATGCTGAACGTGCTCCTGGATCTGGCAGTTCGGAATATTTTTGATTGTGTTACCTGTATCACCTGTTTGGAAGACTCTAGCTAGATGTGTTATTCTCTGTGGAGAGAAATGCCTTTCTACATTTATTAACTTTGTTATTGGAAAAATAATGTAATTTCTGAATGTGCAAAAAACTTAAAATGTGGTAGATTGCTTTTTTTCTTTACTTAAAAAAAAAAAAGAATCATGTTGGATGCCCATGCTGAGACCAATAAGCTAATTTGCTGAGCCTGGGTGCAAGGCCATTTTTGAAAATGTGCTTTTCATGTTTGTTTATTTGTTCAACTATTTACTTCAAATTAACTTTAAAAATGTAAATAATAGGGAGTGACATTTTCATTTCCCTTACTTTGGAAATGGCAGACATAACATATGCTTGCTTGTTTCCTCATCTCTAATATGCATATATATATATATATATATATATATATGTTAAATCTGCCCAATATTTCATGAACTGTTTTTAGGCTGAATAGCTTTGACAAGTTTAGTCTCCTCTGATCAAAGGTAAAATCACAGGTCAAATTATTAACTGCACCTATATAGGCAATTGGAAGGCATTTTTCTCCACTTGGTCCGTAACTGAATGTCTAATCTGCCACAGCTCCTTGAATGTAAGAGCAGCAATAGCTGAGCTAGTATTTGGTTGCCTAAAATGTGAATTTGTGCTACTGTTTGTAGTGATCAGAAATACCAGTGAAGAAGCTGGAAGACTGATGTGAATCTTTAATCTATGAAAATGGCAGTTTAAGTCTGTTTCAGAATTTTCAGACAGCAGTAGGCTATGGTCAGATTCAGGGTGGCAAGCTCCCATTTGTGTGTTTGTGGTGATCTAGAGGCAAACATCTGTTTGGCAATGTGATTAAACTTAAAATCAAGTTAACCTCATATGGAAACATTTGTTGCAAGCGAATTCAAGATTTTTACATCAGGAACAAAAGATTATTCCATACTGCTTACCCTCAGTACTCTGGATTTCTGGTCTGCTAGTGTCTATTTTATATAAAGCAACAAAAGAATGAGAGGTTAGATCACCTAGACCGGATGGCACTCATCTTGGATTACTGCAGGGAATAAAGTGTGAAATAACAGTGGTACTGATGAGGACACGTGATATATCCTGAAAAATCAACAGCTGTTCGTGACAATTGACAAAGTACCAGTGTGGGATCTGCCTCCAGACTGGAGCAGCAAGGTGCTGGAAATCAGGGAATGGGCAAGCTGCCTGGTCACTGCAGGGGAACTGAAGGAGAATCTCGGGATAGCACAGGGCAGTGTGTGAGTCTGGGGTCAAATCACCATTTCACTCCGCAGGTGGAATCTTACATCAGTTAGACTTTGCAGATATGAAGTTGCACAGACATAGGACTACATATGAACACAGAATAAGGGCAGTCCAGCTTAGTTGACCTGAGTAACTTGGTTTTTCAGAAGACTTTTTAACTAAGTTCTGTCAGAATTTGGAATATGTATTATGAAATGCTGACGATAATAATTAAGAAGTGAGTATAGCTTCTGCCAGCTCTCATCTCTGTCCTATAATTTTAGTCAGTGGGTTCTTAAATTCCTGTTTGTTTTGGTCTGAAGCAGTTCATATATTTTATATCTCACCCTGGAGGTGGATAAACACAGCTCATCAGTGTATCTTTATTCTTTCCTTTCTGGGAAATCTGCATGCAGTAGGTTGCTTCATCAAATATTCCTAATACTTCAATAGCCTTGAAAAACCCCTGATGCAACCAAATCTTCAAAGACAAATACAGCTAGGACATGTTCTCTTAAAACTCCTGTTGAGTATCGGTGCCTATTCCAAATGCTGCAAACACTTGTAGGCATATATGTGTGTCTGGAAGCATCTCTGTAGTTCACAGCTGCAACCTCCTGCTCTCAGCACTGATGTTAAATGGCAATTCAAGGGGCATCTGAACAAGGGAGATGAAGAACTCCATGGGCTTTAGACCCTAAGCATCCACTAACTTTAGGGTGGGTGATCCCTTTATATGATGGTATCGACACATTGAAATAAAGCTGAATGTATAAATTTCCATCTGTTTGTGAACCTGTATGCTCTTTGGAGAGGCAAAGTATTTCACAGGCCTGTCAACAGTCAAATTTTCATTTGCAGAAAATTCATGTTTGGAAAAAAAGGAGAGGAGAAAACGTTTGGTAGAGACTGTAAAGGACGACAAAAATCTCCAAGTAGATTTTGGTGTGCCAGGAGCTTTGTATCATGGCGACACTTTAAATGTCAAGTAATGCATGCTGGCAAAAATGGCCTAAATTCACAGAGAGTGATGTGCTCTGGAGCCGTGGAGTTCTCTAAGGAGTAAAAGTCACTGTGGATATTTCAGTGAGGATGTCTAAACAGAACATTACTGCAGCTGGAAAAGAAAGAGGGGGGAAAAAAAGAAGAGGGGTCTTCTGAGAAATACAGTGGAGGCTAAGTAGAAATTTAAGTGGGTAACTGGGTTCATCCATGTCTTCTGTATTTTCTCAGGGATCAGTCTCTCCTGTAATAACCTTATTCTGCTTTCAATAGTTGATAAAAGAGTGCAATTTCACTGTAATTAATCAAAAGCAGCACTGAGGTAAGAAATCTTTGCCCAACTCCTACTCTTGCCTTGCCTGCACAGATCTTAAATGAAACTCACCAGGTGTTTCCATATTTACTGAAATTCCCTTAATTCAAGGTTTTCCCTCAGCTTCAAGATAGAAAATGTTGGTCTAATCATTGTGAATTGTGAAGGAATCACTGGAGTCCTTTGCTTGGAGAGGAGCTCCTACGAGGAGCAAAGTGCTCTTACTGCCGAAGGTCTTTATTTGTTATGTTGTTCTAAAGAAAGTATTTGAATTGCCATATATTGTTACTTCTCTCTTTTCTGGTGAGCCTGTGGGCAATTGTGAGGAACAGAGAGCAGCTCACACAGCTCTGTGTTCAAGTGGGAAACTGCTGTTTTAGATCAGGTTTGAAAAGATTATTTTGAAACTGAAGACTGTCCTTATAAAAAGCATCAGAGGTGTGGGGACTTGGAAAGACTTCAGGGACTGGTAAATTTAACCCTTTAAAGAGTTTTAGGTTGGGATTTATGCCCCTTCATGGGAAGGAAATAGCCAGTCACATGGATGTTTTGGAAAAACTGGGATGCAGGGTTAGAGCTGTTATTCTCCATCAAGGTCTGAGATTTTGCTTTCAGCAGGGACCCATCTCACATCATTGTATTCAGCAAGTGGTGTCGGAATGAGTGTGGCTACTACAAATTAGAACTAAAAGCACTCAGCAGTTCCTGATGGCAAAAATCTCTGCCCAAAGAGAAAATGGTTATGGAACTGTAGTATCTCTCTTGCCTTCCCTGAAATGAGGCTGGGAATTAACTTGCATTGGCCGAGCTGGAAGGAGTTAAGGCAGGGAGGTGAGCAACATGAGGAGCTGTGGAAGCTCTTGTTATTCAAAAGGATGGGTTTGGTGTCTCACTAGCAATATTGGCAATTCACTGCTCTCTCTCAGGGAGGCTTTTGGATCCAGGCATGTAACTGCAGCCCCCTGAGGTTCCTCTTCTCTTGACAGACAAGGAGGCTGACTCAGACCAGTATATAAGGGCTTCCTGACAGTTCCCTTTGCTGTACATGCCTGTGTACGTTTTCAGGTGAATCTTATTTCCTTCAAAGCAAAATAAGCAGATGACCTTTCTTCATAGTTGCTTTAGCTAATATGGACATCTCTGCAGGATGTTTTAAGTGAGAAAATTGCCATGTAAAAAGTTTAGCATAGTGGTATTATTCAAGAGTTGCTTTTTTTTTTTCCTCTTCAGGCCTTCGTTTAAATTACCCCGTGCCAACAGACTTTTTGCTGGGATGCCTCTTCCATGAAAGAGGTCTACTATTAGTAAGAAACAAATTGATCCTTTCCTAATTCCTGTTTAGGTGGTCATCTATGTTAGGGGTCAGTTCCTATTTTGGTGAAGCTGTAAAAACATGGCTCTATCCTGTACGGCGTATAAAGAGCATTACACAAACAGTTGGAACTTTGAGCAGTTTAGGATTACGTCCTATGGAAAAGACAAAACTGCTGTCATTATAAGGTCAATAAACCCTTGAATTGATCTATACTGACATTTTTCTGGGTTGCATCCTCTTCTGCCATTCCTTATGTGGGAAGGAAATGGTTTTCTGAAAATGTTTCTGCTGATGTCAGCGCTGGTGTTCCTAAACACAAAACAAATTCAAATGGTCTGGGCTTCAGTGACAGCTCAGCACTTCTTGGTCCTGGTCAATACGAGGCTTAGTTCTCCTATAATTTATTTGGCATGTATTTGGACCTCTTTCTGAATTTTACTTGTTTCATGTCTGTGTTGCTTGCACTAGAAAAAAATGTGCTAGCAAAGATTTTTGCCTTTGATCCATAGGAGTGGCACCTCTTCCTTTGTTTTCTAGCTATTTGGCATTGCTGTTTAAGTACTTTTCTATGAAAAACAAATTTCAGTCTGCATTGTCCTTTCTATTAACAAAATTACTGGCACACAACCGTAATTATACTCTTCCTCTTAGGTCAGGGTTCTTGATGCTTTTAAGGGGAAAGGGTAAGAAAGGCTTCAGAAGGGCACTTTAATTTAGAGATGCATGTGAATTTGAAGAGATTTACAATGCTTCTCTTAAAACAATGCAGAGCTGAAGTCTACAGGGCTTGAAATTGGAAGAAGTCTGAGAAAACAAATGGAGCTATTGGACTGTATAGAAAATGATTGCATAGCCCAGTGAACTGAAGGGAATTGCAGGAATAAAAAAATACATGCAGCTGAATTCCCAGATTTTTTTCTCCATTGTGAGTGCTTCTCATGGAAGATCACTAATGGCAAAAAAAATTTAAGTCTCTACAGTGTGTCTATCCACCTTAGCAACCCAGTCTTATGCTGTAGAGGCTCTAAGCACCTTCACTTCTCATTTGTGATGCTATTCACAGGTTTCTGGGGACACCTGGGGCATGTTGGCCTTACTGGGGAAGAGTAAGGGGGAAGTAAGAGTACTGGGGAAGTACTAGTGTGTAATAGTTATTATGCAGAGTTATCTGGCAGCTGAAAGACAACCAAAATGTTTTACCAGTCTGGTGGAAGCAGCTATTGAGGCGCACTTTGATTGCATTTAATCTAAAAATACTTCAATCTGTTTAACCTAAATAGACGCAGCAAAAAATTTGGGCAATGCCTGGTACTTCCATGTTTTATACAGAATTTGAGCTGTATCAGTAAGAAAGGAAGGTATTTACTTTTTATATGGCAAAGGCATCATTCCCACCCACCTCGACCTCCAGAAAGGCTCTGGGAATGATCAAACTATTGCCCTTTAACAGTTGCTTTCTTAGCACCATCAATAACCATCCAGTGAGCGTGAGCTGTGGTATGTTAGGGCTTTAGGGATGAGTGGCTAGTGCTTTATTTCCCATACATGTGAGCTTTGAGATAACTGTGAATCCTTGAGGGATTTGGATTTAGTATTGATATGCAGACAAATCCCTAAGCCTGACTGGGATTTGCTTGCATTGAGTTTGGATTGCTCAAGGCTGAAGTTGGGCTTGAAGTGGCAGTATTTAGTCACACTGCTTCTGGTTCCTCTGCCAAAGCTGTGTTTGTTTTATGATCTAATTGACACAATGTCTCTGTATTTGCTACTTTCTTATTTTTCTGAACAGCATTTTTCTTAGTCTAGAAGAAACAGAACTGCATTCTGTGGAGTGAAGATTCTTAGTCTAAAAACTGATTAAAAAAGACTGGACATGAGTGGTTTTTGGTCTAGAGGGGTGTTACCAGAGATTTATGCAGAGCTAGAACAGTTGTTGCTAAATGTGCTCCTGGAAATTGTTTGGAAAGAGGAAATAAACTATGGGGTGCTGAAACTTGTCTCTAAGCTATTTAAAATGAGAATTAACTGTGGAGTAGAAGGAGGATCGATCAATTGTAGTGAATGAATGGACTATAAAATGGGGGTTGCAATTCTGCGTTGATAGGGCTACTTTTCTCCATCTGCACTACACTGCAGTTAACTCAGGCAAGGATGGACTGTGCATTAGTTATTACCCATTTGGAGAGAGATTTAGTAGTCACTGTAGATAAGTCTGTGAATATTTCTGCTTACTGCTCAAATAGAGCAATAGTAATTCAATCAGTGAAATAGAACAGTTTATGGCTGGGAAAAGACTGAGTAGAAAAAGTTTTACCAGCTTGAATGGCTTGGACAGCAAACAGAACGCAGGTAGGGAACACTAAGTTAGTCTTTCCTCTGATGTAAGAGCCAAGGAGCAGCAAATAAATTTGTCAAACAGGTTTAAAAGGAGAGGAATGATTGCTTCCAATTCAATATTATGTGGTGGTTTCCATTGCCAAGCAATGTCATGGAGACAAACATACCTGTTTTAAAAGTCCAAATAAATGACCACTGAGAATCCGCTGGTGAACAGGAAGTGGGAGGATTGGATGCAGCCCGTTCCAAGGAGACCAAAGTTTTGCTTTGCTAAAGGTAGGATGGATATGTGGAAGGCAACATACCTTTGGACATTCTCAAGCTCTCTCTATTAACACCCATCACTAATTTGGTGTGAGCAAAAGCTGCTGGCTTAGGTAAACATTTGGTCTGTCTCAATAAGGTTGTTCTCTTAGTCTTTGTGCCTGTCTACAGTAGACAGAGGTGAGATTATACTGCCCTTTGCATAGGAGATTGAGTCTGAAGAACAGCTCATCTTGTTGATGTGATACTGAGACTGATCCAAAAACCCCTACTAGCAGGACTGCTGGATCCTGCTCTCTTTGAGTGGCTCCATGTGAGATCCATTCACATAAGGTGGTACAGACATGGAGGCACTTACTGTCACTGAGGTGTCAGGACTGCATGTGAATTTTAAGCAGAAATAGAGACCACCCGTGCTGCACGCTCCTAGCACCTCCCTACTAGCCAACTTAGTTGCTATGTTACTTGGAAGAACCTAATTCCTTTCCTCTCAATAAATTATTATGTCGGGAGCCTACATTTCTTTGTGGGCCAGTTATCTAAAATGTATCTACAAGACTCCACATTAAAATACATACATCTGCTTCTGCCTCAAGCTGTTGTTCTGGAGCCTATTTTTTTACAGATGGTTCCTGTTATGTTTAATTGTTTTAATTTGCGCTGAAAGCTGAAATTGTAGCTGTCCTCATGTGTGTTTTAATGGTCTAAAACCAGTTAGGAACTGCTGAGAAAGTCCACTAAGCTTGAAATAATCCATGTTACCCACATGCTTCTAGTTTTGCTGTTGAAGGCTTGGAAAATCCTTCAAACTTCATAAAGCTCAGTCTGAAATAAGCAATTTTGCTGAGCTGCCAGACAGGGAAATTGTTGCATTTGTCAGACCTCTGATGTGTATGCAAGGTCAAAAGAACAGGAATGGAAGCTGGGTTTGCTGTCTTTTTTTTCCACTTCCTTGATGCTCTAGTCTCATTGCAGAGTTGCACAGAATGGTGCTATCCACTGCACACTGATGTGGCTCTGTTGTGCCATTGCAGTTTTATACTAGATAAAAGCTGATTTGTGACACATTCAGCACTCGCTTTTTTTTTTTTGGCCAAAACTGCAAGGCAGTACCATTGATTTTAGCAAGCTCAGTATATATCCACTTGTCCTTCAGCATGTGGCATCATAGAGATCCATGCCAAAAAGAGATTCTCTACAGAAGCTGGTGCACAGTTTCCAGGAAAAACAATTAAGAATACTTTCTAGTTCTTATATATGTGTACACAGTGCCCTCCATGAGTCCTCTGAGGTTTGCCTTTCACATTAAGGAAGAGTAATGTGGTTTAAAGAAAAAAAAACTTATTGTAAAACCTCATCTCTTTGCTAGAGTTTCCAGTTCAAAAGTATTTTTGTTTTTTCCTTCCTTTTAAAATTATTTTTCTGTTTGAGCATCTTCTCTGACTGGCTGGAGCAGGAGTTAAAGTCGAAATCAAGCTGGTGCCCTCAGTGCTAGCACAAGATGTATAGAGCTTCCCTGAAGAAAACAAAAATGTTGAGCCAAATGATTTTTTTTTCAGGTAGCTTAGCCTACCTTTGATCTCAAAGATCTCACTGTCTTGCAAATTAGAAAGAAAAAAAGCTTTGTTTTCCTCATGAAAAAACCAACCCACAAAAACAAAAACCCCAAACCCCTCCAAAAAAAAAAAAAGCCCCTCCAACCCAAAAATGTAGGCAAAACAGACCTTATGAGAAGAAATGTGGGAGAGAGAAGAAAACAAGATATCAGAAGAACAGCATTAATTCTTAGCTGTGTATTAATTACCAACATTAAGGTGCATGGGATCAGACTGTATTGTCTCTGTTTTTTTGCTGATTTAATTAGGTCTTCTGCACCCTTGGGCTGATCTTTTGAGAATTATCTTTGGCCATGGAAAACATAATTTTCTGGGACTAGTGTGTTGGGGGAAAACTGCTGTCTCCACTCTCTGTGAGATCCAAGGCTGACTTTTCTACACTGGAACAAGTGGTTTCCCACCATCTGTCCAGACCAGGATTGTTGGACTCGGAACATCCCCCCTTCACTTGGTGACCCCTGCCTAATATAGACCTCCAGGGGTATGAGTAACGTGGTATGAAGTCAGGAGTGTTGGGTCACTGGAGGCTGGTGCTACACGAGCTGTCTCCATCCTCTTCTGTGAGCAGCTGAGGATGGGTGTGGGTGGCACCCACTTAGGAGAACACATTTGACACATTCTTGGGTGCAGATATCAGCCAAAGGAGCATCCAGTGTCCTTTGTCTTCTCTCTTGTATCTTGTACACGTTTGGCACCTCTCACCTTTCTACTCCAGCAGCAAGGGCTTGGAGAATGGAGGTCTTACTGTTTTAGCAGTGTCTGGAGAGATGTTTTCCTGCCAGCTACCTGAGCTTAGATAAAGAAAAAGCTGTAGGTCTTGTTAAATATCACTCTCTTTTAAGATCTAGAAAAATAAACTTTTGGGGGAGTTTACTGCTTTTCTTCACAGTGGGAGTGCCAGATGAGTGGGATTTGTTAGTCATTAGCACAAGTAACAAGGATATTCAGATTTGCCTGAAATGAGCAACCTGGGAAAATCACATGACAGATTGATTACATGGAGTGCCCTGTTTTCTTTGTTTAAAGTCTGTAAGTTCACACAAGGACCTGCCCTTCTCCCTGCTCATTTCCAGAACACTTCTGAGGTGTACCCAGTGCATAGAGCTGCCTCCAAGCACATTATGTATCATAAGGTAATGCGTCAAACTGAGAGAAAATAGATGCTTTGACAGAGAGTTCTGCACTTAAAAAAGCAACATTCCTCCTAGCTTCCAATCTTTTTATTTAGCTATTTTAAAAAAGTATTTTCCCACAAAAGCAATTTATTGCCAAGTCTATACCAGCAAAAGTTGAAAGTGCAATCACTGTTTCGAATTTGAAAGGTCTGGGGGGGAACGATAGGTGGTACAAGCAGTGTGGTTTGTTAGCAATGACTGCAAGTGATTGCATTGTTTGATTTATTTTTGTTAAAGTGCTCAGTTCTGCTTCTTCAAACACTTCTTTAGCTCCGTCTTTCCCCTGTTTTGACTCTTGAAAATTAGGGAAAAAGAAGAAAAGCTATGCTTACCTACCTCTTTTTATTTTTTTTTATAAGTAATGCAGGAGAAGTAGGCTTTCACAGGGGATTTGAAAGGGAAGAAGATAATGGTTTAAACTGGTGCAGGAAGTAAACTTAAGAGGATACAGAATCTAATCTGTGTTGGCTAACAAGGAGAGTAAAGTAATAAAAGTAAGAATAATATTTCTGTTGCTCGTGATTTTGGAGGGAGAAATGGTCAAGAGGCCTATGAGGAAACTAAATCATGCTTTGGAATGCATCACATTCTAGAATCATGGAAGATTGCATCGCGTACTAGAAAGACTCTATTGTTGATAAAGCATTTCATTTTAATTTGAAGGAACAGGAAAGACTGTATTTTCCATATGTGTCTCTATTAAAAATGAGAAGCCTATCTTTGGGGAGGAAAAGACACTTTGTACCTTTTATGTGATATCTGTATTTGGTACTGTTTTGTATATTTAAAAAGTCGTTAGAGCCCCAAGTGGAAAATCCAGACTTTTCATCCCAGGCCTCTTCAATAGGAATATCCTTCCCCCTCTCCAACCAAATCTGTATGGAATTAACTTCTTTTGTCTGAAATGACCCAAGGGAACCATTTAGGACTCCAACAGATCTTATATATTTTAAAGACATTAGGTATTTTTGAAAACTGTAGTGTACGCCTCTTTTCAAATAGTACCTTTTATTTTAAAATGAACCAAATGGTTCACCAGTGCTCTGCTTTGGTAGAACCACACTTTCCTCACCAAAACCAACTGATAATAGATTATGCATTGCTGAAAGGGATTTTTTAACAGTGACTGCCAGGTTCACTTGTATGTTGAGTCCAACTCTTAGCATGAACTGTTAGTGCCAGGCAGTGGCTGTATAAATAAATACAACTGAGGACATTGCCCAAAAGCACTTTACTGCAGCAGCTTGAATTAATGCTGAAGGAATGGAAATCTCAGCAATATTAGCTAATGGATGGAACTGGGGTGGGAATTTTCTCATTGTGCTGGGATTTTTCTAGCTGTAACTGCAGTCCCAGAGAATCAGATCCACTATTGCTGCTCATTTGGGTTTGCTCTGAAGTAGTCTACATGGACCAACAACAGGCAGGGAGACTCAGCCAAACTGCAGCTTTGCAACTGATGTCCCAATGTGAATTGATAACTCCTGTGGCAAAGGAAAAAATACATACTCCTTAAGATAATCTCAGACAAAATTCTTTCAGCATGGAGACATTCTTGCTGAAAGTATTTTGTCATTTCTTAATCTGTTGCTCATTGTATTTGTTATTATTCTGTGGAGGCTTGATTAGCTTCTGCAACAAGAGAGATAGGGATCAGACATGCTACCTGAGTAAGACTGGTCAGAGAGATGAGAAGCTGTGGAGTGGGAGCAGAAATACGTATTAGCTATTCCTAAGGATGGTGTTCCATTTCTTGATATCTCCTTTCTATTCTCCCTGCTTTTCTTGCACACATTTGCTGCATAGGCAGAGGAGGTGAAAGCAGTGAAACTTGCTGTATAGTAAGTTAATTGTTCAGTTGTTATTAAATAATGCTTAATATAATATCAAATTACTGGAAGAATTGCAGGTTTTTTTATAGGTAATCCAACTGTAAAATGTGACCTTCCTCCTTTCTTTCTTTTGGAAGTGAATATAATAGAGTCAGCCCCTGGAATCCTTAAGTTGTTGGCTTTGAGGCGGAATAATTTAACCCAAAAGCTTATCTCTGCAAGAGGAGGAAACAACACACATCAGCAGCTTCTGAACTACTCATGTAGTGCTTCAAATGGCAAAGCGCAGACTACTGGAGTCCAATTATTCATTATCACATGTTTTATTGGCAGGCAGGAGTTATGAAGAGAAGGTGGAGAACTTGCCTGAACTGGATGGAGTGTAGCTTGTGAACAGTTAGTTGATGCAGTCAGTTTAAGTCCTTTGAAAAGAGGTCCTGTTCAGATTTTTCCTTTATTCTTCCTCCTCCCCTGCACTGATGCTGCAACAAGCCTTGGGAGCTTGTTGTTGAAATATATTCCCTTAGTGGTGGATTTCTCCTCTGGATTCCCTTCTTCTGAGTTACCACAAGTTGCTCATGAGTGCTAGTCTTAGTGTGTTAGCTGCATTTTTCTTTCAAATGCTCTTTTTGCTCTATCTACAGTTCTGATGGTGTTTATGACCTGTCTTGTTAGTCCTTCACTTGTAGAAATAGACCTGAATTCAATTTCAGGATATTTTTATAGAATGAGGATAACACTGGTTTGGGTTTGGGCACCCTCCCCAGTCTCAGTACTGCAAGGTGAGTCCCAGCCTTTGATGTGGGACACCAGCTGGTGGCTGTGGCTTCAATGAAGTGGTTAAGTAGAGTGCAGGCCTTCAGTTTGGGGAGCACAGTGCTGAATTACAGCCTGGAGTGCTTGTTTATATACTGGGCATGTGTTCATGACATATGGAAAAGGAGTGCTCATGTGACTGCAAAATCAAACATGCAAAAGTGAGGAAATGCCAGGATGTGAATTTTCCCACCCGCTTGCACATATGCCTTATGACTCACTCTTTAATTACACAGTTGCACACTGATTTTTCCACAGAATTCCTGCATCCCTCTGTGCATGGGATGCCGCTGCTGTTTCAAAGAGAAGCCATTCAATGTTTTGTTTTCTCCTCATTGCTCCTCATGGCATTATTCAGGCTGCACAGTGAAGGAAGGATTATGAATGCCCTTATGGTTTAGTTTTGGTTTTTTGCTCATCTTCACCACAGCATAAGGGCCCAGGGTTTCATGAGCATCCTTTGCAGTGGTCCTGTCTGATGCTGGATGCTGTCCTGACCCCATTCACAAACCATGGGAATGCAAGAACATTGAGGATGTACTTTGGACAAACAGCCTCACCAAGTGTTTCTGATTTTATTATCTCCATTACTCTCCTCATTCCCAGTGTCCCATTTCAAATCCCAGTCCAAATTTTTTCCTCCTCTTACCTGGCTTTAAAAAATAAATTGATATCGTAATTTTTTTGTTATCTATGTGTGATTTTACAATCCTTTTTAGAGATATCCTGTACCAGAATAGGAGACCAAGCCTCTTGTAAATATAATGCTTAGAGAACCACAGGGGAGAGAAAAACTAAAGAATAGGGAAGGTAATGTTGTTTTTACACCCACACTCCATCTTTTTTCATATTATTCTTGGTCTTGTCTGTTTCAGTGAAATTTCTCTATTTTTTCCCTTTAAGCAGTGCTTTGAGAAGATGCAAACACCACCCATCAGCTTTCTTTTAGTTGGTAGGTTAGCACAGAATTCTGTTACCAATAAGCAGTAATAGATGTAGAAAAGAATGTGTGGGGCTGCTGGCTTCAGGTAAGGGTCTGAAAGCCTAGCTTTGATATCCTTCAGTGCTCTTGAGTTTTTGTAGGAAGCTGAGCAAGCCACCAGTGCAATCTTGTTTCCTTTTTAATTTCTAATAGCCAAAATATTGTTTCTCTACCTTGGTGGTACCATTAGAAAAATCAATGAATGTCAGAGGATGCTGGAATACTTGTTGTGGCAAAAGCCAAATAAGTTGATTGTTTTTAACTCAGCTGGTTACATTTGAATTGATTTACCAGTATATTAGCTTCAAAAGCAATCCCAGTATAAAATACATTGACATGTAGCTGCCTCACAATGATTCATACATTTGCTGTAGTCAATATCACAGATTGTGTTTAGTGTTTACATTTTGTACGTTCACTGAGTTTACCCAAAACATGGAGTTATTTCTAGTCCTGGTCTTTATGTAAAGCTGAGTTTTGGAGTCCGAGCTGGCAAAGCATTGCTGTATTTGATTAGTAAAACCTAAACCAAAACAAAGCAACTGACTGTTCTTTTCGTCTGCATTAGGCAGTCCAGTTCAGCAAAGTTTCTTGAGAGTCTCATTTCAATGCCATATAATTAATTTACTGTCATTATGACTGGGCTTCAGGCTGACCCACTTGCATGGTGGTTAATCCTCAATCAGAGTGGTGACTAGACCTCTTTTGACTTGACCATATTTAAACTAAAAAGAAGGGAAACACCAAAGCTGTAAACAAGTCACTAAAATTTCAGTTTTTCACTAGAACCTCTGTTTCAGGTAGTATTGTGTGCATATATAATATATATAACACAATATATATAACTCTGAAAGTTATTCTTGTTCTTTGAATTCCGTCTCTATATACAAGATACTGTCAATATGCGGTTTTGAAAAACGATAATTGTTTCTAGATTAATGTGTAGGATCACTGCAGCATTGGGGAAATTCTGGTCTTTTTAAAAATATTTTCTCTGTTTCTGATCCACACTCAAATCTACTGAGAATTTCATGATCAAATAAGCCTAAAAACTCTTGAATGTTTGCTAATCTGTTATTCTAATTTGCACAAAAGGATCACTTGTCATTCCTTCTACCTTCTGGTGCCCTGAGCTCGTGAGGTAGGGCATGCACCTTTGTACATAATATATGGGGAAAAAAAATTTCCGCATAGATCTATTGCCCCCTACCTTCAGCATTTGGCTTTGGGGTTGTCATTGCAAAAAGGACCACAAGCTGCTCTGCTTTCTAGACTAAGAGTCACTTTCTTTTATGGATCTAAATTTGGGATAAAGAAGGGAATGTATTTTTTTTCCTGTATGCAGTCTCTCTAAGGCTTTGCATGCCTAGAAGAGCATATTAATAAACCAGGCCTGATTTTTATTTCCACAATGTGACTCTGGCAAGCCTACTTACAGATCCAATCTTAATTTCACTGTATTAGTATTAATTCTGTGTTAAAAATCAAAGTTCAGCAGCAGCTCCCAATGGGTTGGTCCCAGTGACACTTCAGGAGATTCATGTTCTGAGCAGCATTGAACAGCAGAATCCAAAGTAGAAACAATTATGTAGAAGTAGTTAGAAAATATTGGGGTTTGGCACCCTTTTTTGATGTCCCAAAAACTAGTAATTTATCTAATATTTTGTCCGCCAAATGTACATTTTTGTTTGTGATCTGTAGGCTTTATTTGTTCTGTGTATGGATCTCAAGGTGGACTGGAGTTTCTCTGGTGAAAGCATGGTGGAAAGTTCCTCGACACTTCAGCACGTGTGTAGTGTGTGATGTCTCTTTGCCCACATCCTCTCCTTTGGGTGGGCACTGTGGAAACTGATCTGGCACATTCTTCACTGAATCCTTTTCAAGGCTCTAGCTCTGCTCAGTGAAAAAATGATGGTATTGCAGTTAGGACAAATGGAGAGTCAGGACACTTTGGCACAAATGGATGAAGAAACAGATATGGCTTAAGTCATTTGTGGCTCAGATCTGCCAGGTTGAAAGTCTCCTCAGCACAGTACAGAATTAGTGCTATTCAGTCACCACTGGATGCAATGAGTGTCTTGAGGAAACCTGACTACTCTTGTCTTGGCCATTGAAAAGATGGAACCTGGATGAGTCATTTCACACCTCTGCTTCCTTTCCACTCACCATTAGAGCAATAGCTCATAACAGCAGGGTCTGTCGCTCATGGCATACATTCCTAGCTCAGGAAAGCTTTGATGTTTGCTGTCAGCTCATGCTGTAATGGTGATAGCCTCCAACACAGCAATCCAGAGTGATCCTTTCCAGTCCTCAGCATATAGCCATGGGTGGCAGGGCTAGATAAAACTGAGATACAGACACATTGCGAGGGGGCTGGAGCATGACAACACATTTAGAGTGTTACTTTTGTTAAAGCAGCCCTTTCTTTCTCCTACTCCTCCTCTTCTTCCCTCAGATGATGATGACATTGATTTATTTGTTTTACTTCTATAGTTAGCAAACATGGTTACTGAGCCAAATTAAAAATAAAGCAGCAACCCTTCTCTGTTTTAACACTGTGAGAGCTGCTTCTGTTGAAGCTTTGCATTGCAGAAAGGGCATCAAGTCCTACCCCTAACTGGGGAGGTTGTGCTCCAGATCGACACACTGGAGTAGCTGGCAATTTCTGTCCTTTTTCTCTCTTTTGTGTGACTTCAGGCATATGAGCATTAAAGTCATCTTGGTTAAAGAGTGAGGTCCCATTTCCATGGTAACATGGGGAAATGTCTTTGGAGTTTTAAAGGTCCTATATTTATTGTGTAGGATTTTCATCTCCTGTTTAAGCATTTAAAACAAAGAAGTCTGCAGTGCTGGAATCTTTTAAGAGAGATTGAGTTAAATGAGGGGGGCAATTATAAAAATGACATTTAACTTTGTTCTGCTCTGTAATCCTGTAAAAATACATCAGCTGGTGAAAAAGCAACCTAGTAAGCTTGAAGCCAATGGAAATAGACTAATTTACTATAGCCAGGACTTTGTCCCAGAGGTCTGGTAGCCTGTGAATTAGATTCCTAAAGGAAGCTATGGGATTTTCGTCATCTGAAATTAATATCTAGAAAATATAAACAATATAAACTACTGAACAGGTATGGGGAATTTTAGTTCTTCCTCAGCCCTAGATGAACAAAGCAATTGAAAAATTTCTTTAGAATTTATTATTATGCTCATGGATTTCCTGATGCAAGGTTTATTTATGTCTAAATGGCTTAATATTTTTTCACTGTTTAGTGTCAAAAGAAGCCAGTAACTGTGCAGACATTTTGTGTTTTAATGTGGGTACATAGTGTTTCCTATTTAGTATGAGGTGCATGATATTGAAATGACTATTTAAACAGAATTCAAATACTGTGAATTCTTCACCTTCGTCTTTGTTTTATTATAAGTTATTTGCAGTATATTACTGTAAAGACTAATAAAATACTTTAGAAGGTACTTGGTGCCATGAACAATGCATGGAAAGATGGAATGCACAAAAGGCAAAGTAAAGAATATGTTTAAAAAGGCTTAACTAGTGGCATGGGAAATTACAGTCTTTAACACAGTTACTGAAGCTGAGGGATAAAATACTGGTCCAGTCAATGTTGATGTTAGGGTCATTGTATTAGATGAAAACCTGGTTCAACTGAAGATTTTTAACCTTACACATCCCTTTGTTTCACCTTACAAATCACCAATTTTTTTTTTTACACATATGAATCAAATCCCTGTTCTGATTTAAAAAAAGTTTTCTTTCTTTCACCAGTTGAATAGGAGCTGTTCCTGTTTATTCTGCGTCTGAACTTTGTTCTTTTCTGATAACCTTCAGAAAATTCTGCAATTGCAAATGTTAAAACCTGCTTGGAATAACAACTACTACATACATGTGTCTCTTGACAGAGTACCAAAGGAGCAGTGCAGATAATCAAACTTAAAATGTGACAAGATCCCTGGATGATATATTATCTATAAGTAGTAAAATGAGAACATAGAGGGGCTTTGGATTCAGCAATGGCCTTAATTTTTGTTGCCATCTGATTCCTACTCTTTTGTTGCAACCCTGGAAGAGTTATGCTTTGCCTTTCTGAACCTTGCTGGTGAAGGGAGGTAACTTAATTTCACTTTGAGCTTCCTGAATGTAGGACATCACATATGGAGCTGAACCAGAGATGTCAAGTGTATTTGCATTTACTTCAGCATCAGGCAGCTCTTAAAAATTATGAGAAGATATAGGGGTGTGTAGGTGTCTGGGGGGGACTATTCCGTCTGGGGGGACTCTTCCATCTGGGGGGACTAGCACCAGACTTGTTGCTTGGTCTTCAGTGCAACAGAGAAAATTCCTAAATGTGGGGATTTCAGGGAGAGGCTTAGGGCACCTGAAATTGATTTCTTACTTCTGGGCAACCTACTTTTTCTGCAAGTTTCTAGTTCTCTGGTTCCTTCTGTATAGACCCCGGCCTCATTTTCTTTAGTGTGTTTCCCTGTCAGATGAAATTAAGGGGAAAGATGAGGTTGGTGAGCTGTACAATTAGGTGTGATAAATTCAACAGTAAGTTAATTTTCAGGGGGCTTTTTGAAGACTGGAATATTAGTGAGACAGATGATGTGCACGAGTGTTGAATAAGTCTCCTCCCTTCTCCAAAGAAATTTTTCTCAGTAAACAATTGTTAGTGCTTTCCTTTCTGATCTGAATTTCAAACCAGTGACGACGTACACACTAAAGTGAACATGATCTCAGGACAAGGTCTTGTACAGATTAGAAGATTAAAATACTGCTCTAAATTTAGGATGCAGTCATTCGGGGGAGATATGATGGCAAATGACTTTTATTTGTTTTAAAAGAAGAAAATCCTATCCTCAGCATCTGTTAAAAATATTAGCTGCTCTGATCAAAGCTGAGATCCAGAGGTCTGTGGGAAAAAATTGTGTCTGAGGAAGATGCATCTTTTGTTTTATATCTACATGATTCTGGCTTGTTCCCTGTTTTATAATGCATTTCAAAATCTGCAGCATGAACAACTCTACAGAAATGAAATGTCACAATTTATAGTGCTGCAAAGATTTTTTTTTTTTTTTTACTTATGAGCTTAAAATGAAGTTACAAATAAACTGTTATTTTAGTCAATGGTATGTTTTGGCATTATAAATTAACTCATAAAATAGAACAAATAGCTTCTCTCAAGTTTCAATTGCTCTTTGTTTGTCTGCTGCTGCTTCTGTAAAAGCTCCTGAAACATTTTATTGATGAGGTAATGCACTCTTGTCTGCATGTAGTACTTCTGTAACTCCAGCAAAGGTTTCTGGTGACATGCTAGACCACAAGAACAAAGCTCAAATTTATTGTGTTCCCCCAGATGGAATTACAGTCTTCATCAGTTAATGCAGCATCTCTCAAGTTTGGAAAGCTGAATCCTGAGTTGTCAAGAAAATTAAGCTTACACTATTGCTGCTACCAGCAGTGTTGTTTTAAAAGGCTGCCCAAAATGAGCAGTCACTCAAATCGACTGTGTAGGTATTCATCCTCATCTCTTGTACACTTTGATTAGCGGTGCATTGTCAACAGTGTTGAAGTAATGTCATTGGCATTTGAATCATGACCCTTTTATAACCAAAATTACTGCATCAGTTTCTCTGCAAATTCAGACAGGCTTTTCTGCATTATGGATGGGCTGTGGTTTCAGTATTGCCTTTTGCAATCAGATGTCTTAAAAAAAAAAAGCAATCACAATAACAAAATAAGTGGAGCTTCTGGAGGACCTGTAAGAGTCTGAGTTAGTATTCGTTGCCCTGTAGATTTTGCAATTTTTGTTATTGTACACAATTTACTGTTACTTAGTTTTTCTTAGAACACTGCTAAGTGGAAAGTTTGCACTTGATTTATGTACCAGTGTGAATGAGTGGCTTCAGAGCACTGTGTCTCCTGTAGGCACTCCCTTAGCAGTTTTTTCAGTTTATTATAGTCTGAGGGGCACAAACTTGGCCTCAATTGCAGTAAGATGTTATTAAGTGAAAGTAATTTTCGCACTCTTATTTGGACTAGTAAGAATCAAGTAGTCTAAAAATTTAAGTTGAAGTATTGCAATTTTCTTAGGTAAACAGTGTTTGTGTTCTGCTTTTTGGTGTGGATTGTAATGTTTTATTAGCCCCCACCATACACAGAAATTATCTGCTTCTGTGCCTCCTGACAGCAACGGGAATTGGAATGTTTTTCTCATTCTTTTTAATTTTTCCTGACAATGCCTAATTTAGTTTTTTTCACTTAGTTCTTGCTTGGTGCTACTTATAAATAATTGATTTAATATAATACTGCTAGTCTGTTAAGAACAAATTTGTGGATAATGGATCCAAAGTGGTATTACTTCACTGGAGTCGGAGTTGCACCACGTTTGCCAATTGCAGATCAGGACTCTTGATCCCAGCACGGCAGCTACTGGTCTCTCCATGTTCAGAAGTGGCCATCCTTATTCAGTTCAAGGAACAGACAATATATTGAAGAAAATCTGGGGCAAAAGAATGGCAAGAGTACTTCACTTAATTTTTTTATTTCTGTCTGTTTTGCTTTTCCACGGAAGAGATTTATTTTTCTTTCTTTTTTGTTGCCTAGTACTTTATGTGTGCAAGAGTTTTAGTGCAGTATTTGTTTTAAGAGAAGTTACCTGCTTGTATCTGGAAGGATCTTACTGGATAGTTGCAATTGCCTCCCTGGTGGATTTTTCTCAGTAGGAAGTTTTCATAACCTTTCAGTATCACTTCATGGCTTGAAAGCCTGAATGTGGCTGTGGGGAAGAAGCATCACCTGTGGAGTCGTCAAGATAATCTGCTGCAAGGGCAGCCAGCCAGGATGGGTTTTGTGGTCATATTAACTTCACCAGTTAGGTGGGTTTTGTGGTCATATTAACTTCACCAGTTAGGTACTTTTTGCAAGATTTGGAAGCAGTGCATTCCCCCTCTCTTCCCTGTTGCTCATATAGATGTGCCAGGATGTCAACTCTGTCCTACCACCAGCATGAGCTGATTATGTTTGCTTTTAGAGCAGCGAAAATCAATGCTAAAAAGTACATTTTAATTCTAGGTTGAGCAGATATTGGTCATGCTCCCCTCAAAATTTCAGGATTTCTCTGTCTTTTGCTATGTGCCTTTTATTCCTGCTCTCGCTCCTTCTTAACTATGTTCTTCTTAACTGTGTTTTGTCCTTTTGCCCTGGTAAAGGCAGTTGGAAGAATGAAGCTGGAACAGGTTGATGCAGTAGCACGCAGGGGTGGTGGGACTGTGTAGCTTCCCTCATGTCCTTCTCCTCAGTGACTGGTATGCTGTGGGCAAGGTCCCCAAGCAAGCTGGTTGGTTTGGTCAAGCTGTGCTGTCACTCCCACTAAAGAATACCCCTAGAAAGGGCAATGATACTATTTCAGTAGCACCCTATGCAAAATATTTATTCTCTCACTTCACTGCCCATTAGTATTTTTTTGAAGCCTTTGTTGAAGGCATATACAGGATGGAGTTTCAGGGGAGAATTTATTTCTCCCTCCAAAGTGGATGTAGTACCAAAATCAGCATAACACCCAGTGATTCAGTCCTTTTTTGAGTGCTGGAAAAGTGACATAGTGACACCAGTAACCTAGTCCTGTGCTTGGGTGTTTTTTACATCTATATTGTGATCCCATCAGATCAGATGATCCAAGGTAGTTTGGATTCCATGCTAAGAAAAGGTCAGGTTTCATCTCATATGTGTGCAATGAGTTTCCAAAGAGTATCCTGGCCTGGCTGCTTCTGTATTTGCCAGGAGCAAAAGGCAGCTGGGATATTTTTGCTCCTGTTTGATAGAACAGTAGTCATTTTGTGGTCAAGGTGTGATTTCATCTAACAGATGGTTGCTATCTAAAGAAATGATTTCTGTGTGCATGTCTTTTTGAATAGGTGATGCTGCAGTAAAATATGTGGGGAGAAAAATAAATTACTGCATTTCTGTACCTTACGGTGCTTGGTGGGGCTGATGTAATGAAACAAGGAAAGTGCTACTTAATTTTAATTCACAGGAGTTGGATTTTCTTTCTTTTAATAATGCTATATCTGGAGACAGTGCCAGTTCAAGGCATGATGAACAGTTCGCTTCAGCTGATTTTAAATCCAGATTTAATTCTACCTGAAATCAGAATGATTTAATGACTATTTAGTCATGTGCCAATGTAAAATGACTCAGCATTCCCACACGGGTCAAATCTTAGGAGACATAGTTTTAACCTGTGCAAGAGGAATAAGACACTTGGATCCATTGCTCCCTTCTTGAAAAACCCCAAGAAAATATGATGTAAAAATTGGATTGAATCTGGTGATTGGCCTGCCTTCTCAGTGCTACAAGTGTTATTCCAGGGTAAAAGTGGGTGGGGTGGATGTAGAGTTGATACCTTTTGCTCTGGTAATTTTGTGATAAAGGATTTTAATCTCCCATGCTGTCAGTTATCTTCACATGTTAATGCTCAATGATAGAAAAAGGCCTCAAATACTGGTCTTAATCTTTAATGATAAAACCAGTGCCTAAACAGGTAATATTTTCTTTCTATTGTAGTCTTATCAGTGACTTAATTTCAAATCAGTATTTTGACCCCAGTGACTAAATAATACACCAACACAAGAGTTAAGAGTGTGGCATTACAAATCTGTTTTACACTCAAAATCTCTTTCAGATTAAAATAATGTCCAAGTAATAGGGCATGTCCTCTCATAAGGTTAATATCCAGATCTCTTCCAGTTCAAGGTGGGCTTTCAGGTTGTTCTGTCTGAGCATTTATCCAACCCTGAAGAAGCACCAGCAATTTAATGTGCTTTTCTGAAGCAGTATAGGCACAAGAGAAGCAGCACCCAGTATTGCGGTAGCCAAAAAGAAATTAGAAGAAAAATAAGTCTTCTTCCTCCCTGCTGTTTGCTTGTTGTATGCATTTGACAGTGCTTTGTATTGTGGAGGTTATTTTAGCCTGCTTGTATACAACTGGTGAGTCAACAGGGAGGAAGCAAAACCACATATGTAAAATTTAACAGAATTTAGATGGAAAAAAGAAAAGGGCAGATTATGAGAAAAATGAGCATTTCTTAAATTGGTTCCAAAAGAAAAAAAACATAACCCAAACTCCAGTTATACCATTTGTTTACCTAGATCAACACAGCTGCTAATGAAAGTGAAAGATTTCCGCTTTAATCTCAGCCATGAAGATCACTGCTCTAGTTGATACTGCCTGCACTTTTCTGCCTCAATGGCTCCCTGAAAGTTTCCCTATTTCAAGGCTGAGACATAGGCTCAAGCCTGTGACAGCTGTCTCTTGGGGTCAGGTGAGAATGCAATAATCTCTCTCTCGTCTGAGAGTGCCTTGGCGTCTCCCTGCAGCACAATTCAGTGTCTGCTGCAAGGTGAAGGCAGCAGGCCCTCACTGTGATTCTGGTGAGATTTGTAATGTTGCATGACATAGGTGATGTTGTCATCTTAATCTGATGTGAAACCTGGTGTGATTTCTCCTCCAGACAGAAATGTTAGTTTGCTACAGAAAGTCTGATTTTTTTTTAAAGAAATGTGTATGTGTAACTCCCAACATTTATTACCAAGAATAAGCTTCAACCATAAGTATTTTTGGTAGGTAATTAATGTTTTATTCAGAGCTAAACAGCTGGAAAAATACATCATGCAGTGGGTGACAACTGGCTCACAGGTTGGGCACAAAGGGTTGCTGTGAATGGGTTGACATTAGACTGGGGACCTGTCACCAGTGGGGCTCCACAAGGCTCTGTCTTAGGCCCTGTGCTCTTCAACATCTTCATTAATGACTTGGATGCAGGACTGGAAGGCATACTAAGCAAGTCTGCAGACAAGACAAAACTGGGAGGGGCTGTTGACTCCCTTAAAGACAGGAAAGCCCTGCAGAGAGACCTTGACAAGTTTGGGGGCTGGGCGATCGCCCAGTGGGTGACCATGTGAAGTTTAACAAGGGCAAGTCCCAGATTCTGCACCTGGGATGGGTAACCCTGGTTGTGTGTATAGACTGGGGAATGAGAGGCTGGAGAGCACAAAGGGACCCTGGGGTCCTGGTCAGTGGCAAGTTGAACATGAGTCAGCAGTGCCCTGGCAGCCAGGAGGGCCAACCCTGTCCTGGGGGGCATCAGGCACAGCATCACCAGCCGGGCAAGGGAGGGGATTGTCCCCTCTGCTCTGCACTGGGGCGGCCTCACCTCCAGTGCTGGGGGCAGTTTTGGGTGCCACAATATGAAAAAGACATTAAGCTATGAGAGAATGTCCAAAGGAAGTCAATGAAGATGGTGAAAGGGCCTCGAGGGGAAGCCATACAAGGAGCAGCTGAGGGCACTTGGTCTGTTCAGCCTGGAGGAGAGTGAGGGGAGACCTCATTGCAGTTACAACTTCCTTGTGAGGGGAAGAGGAGAGGCAGACACTGTGGTTACCAGGGACAGGACACAAGGGAATGCCCTGAAGTTGCATCAGGGGACGTGCAGGTTGGATAGGAGGAAAAAGTTCTTCACCCAGAGGGCGGTTGGGCACTGGAACAGGATCCCCAGGGCAGTGGTCACGGCACCTGACAGAGTTCAAGAAGCATTTGGACAATGCTCTCAGGCAAATGGGGTGATTCTCAGGGTGTCCTGTGCAGGGCCAGGAGCTGGACTTGATCCTGATGGGTCCCTTCCAACTCAGCATATTCTGTGATTCTGTGAGTGGGAATTCATTTTTTATAAACACGCTGGGTATTCTGAGGCTAACACCTCAGAGCAGGGCTTGAGTCAGATTCTCTTCCAGTTTTGGAAGTTAGTTTTAAGCTGTTTCTTAAGTTTTCTGCTTTCTGTGGATTGAAGGGAGAGGGGGAATCTTGTCACAAGGTGCACTTTCCCCTCATTTCTGTATTGCCATACAGTTGTTGCTGATGAGGAAAGGGGAAGGTGCTGATTTATTGTATTTTATACACACATCCTTCATTCCTCGTTTAATTCTTTTGGAGGAAATTTTATCCCTAAGCCTCTGTTCTTTGATCCTAAATCTTGTTAAAAGTAATCAAACCCTTTTGATTAGAATCTGAGCTTTGGTTGGGGTCCTGCACGAGTAGGTTGCTACACAGACTTGCTGGGGAACTGACACTTGCTCTCTGTTTTCATCTGCCATTCACTTACTGCAGTAAATCCTCTTTCTCCACCCTCTGCTGAGCTCTTTTGGTTTGTCTCAGAGGGAATTGAAAGCAGTGGACACGCATCTGCTCCCTTGGGATGGGTGCATAAAAACCATGCCAGAGGGAAAAGAAGAAATTTGGGAATGGTATGGAGAGGATGAAGGTGCAGGTGCTTGGGGCATGGTGGTGCTTGTCTCGCCTGGCAGCCACCAGCCCCCTGAGGCATTAGGGGCCTCTTGTCCCACGTGCTCAAAACAAGATTTTTTTAAGCACAGCAGTAGATACCATCAAACAGTGTAGTCTTTGTGGTGAGGAATGAAAAGAAAAAGACACTTGTTGAATTTTTTTTTCCATCAGTGTTTCTATCTCATAGGATCCTGGGGAGGGAAGGTGGGGGACAAAACCTTTGTTTTATCTCAGTTGCTGGACTTCCTTCCTTAGAGAGAAAATAGAATTTATTTGGTTAGTGAATGGTAGTTTTATAATTTTATCTGTCTTTCTCGAGTGTCACTCTAATGAAAAGCAAATGTAGGCTTTTTTCTTCTCGCTCTCTTTTTTTTTTTTTCTTCCCCATGACCTGTGTAGGCCATGCCTGAACTCCCTTCCCTGCTCCGCTCTCTAGACTGTGTTTGGAATTTGAATGTCTAACTTGTTTTTTAGAAGAGAGGGTATTTCTCTGTCCTGTATACTTTCAAAATCTTTTGTTAGAAAAAAAAAGGTTTTTTTGGATTGTTTTAAAGCTTGCTGTTGTTCTGGGTCTTCCTTGAGTCCTACGTATTTATATATCTGGAAAGAAGAAAATTTGATTCTTATATCAGTACTTGGTAATAAACTTGTTCTGGCATCCCCTATAATATTCCATTTTTTTTCTTTAATCCACAGTCTAGAAACTGTGGGATTATTTTTCTTTTGTCTAGTAAGTATGAATCTCCATTACCTTTTCAATTTTTGTTTGCATACTCAGAAATGGGAGATTTTTATTTTTAACCCCTCTGAGACCTTTGCATGCTAAATGAAAGCTTATCATGGGGAAAAAATGTGGAAATGGACAATCACAATTTTTGATGTTTTTCGCTGTCAAGGAGAAGATACTATACAAAGAAAGTAAAGGACACTTAGTGATTCAGGGACATGGAAAGGTTCCCAAAAATCCAGATTTGAAACAACTGTCTGCAGCTTACAGTGCAAAACTGCGAGGCACACATTGGATTTGTAGGAAAGAAGAAAAACATAGTAGTTTATGATATAGTTTGTGTGAGGCTATACTGTTCTTGAGTCATAATGGCATTTCAGCATGTGTAAATAGCTTATGCCAATGAAGGATCCTGTGAGTGGTCTGATACAGAAATTACCTTAAATTAAGTTATTTTAGAAAGCATGTGCTAGCATCTGAGTGGCAAGAAAACATTTCCAAGACTAATGTTAAAATGCTGCTCTAAATTCCTCCTTTCCTCCCTGTCTTGTTTTATTTTCCTTCTCTTTATCTTCCCGATCAAATGAAGATTAATTGATGCCACCAAGAAGTACCCTGAAAAAAAAGCTTAACATTTTTTAAATCTGTTTGGCAGAGTGATAACATAGAATATCTGCACTCTTATTTTATTTTGGAATATTATTAAAAAAAAAAAAGTCACAATTATACCACAGTCATGTCAATCCAATTTGCTGTCACCACTGTTTGTCTATGCTTGAGCTACAGAATGCAGGTCCTGCAATATCCCATGATTTTTGTCTGGATGAAATGCATGAAAATGTGTAATGAAAATGATTCCCATTCAGACTTCCTTTGCTTTCTGAAATAGTAAAAACACATCAATCTTCTGTAATACTGATGTCCAGTCTGTGATGCAGCTGGAAATCATCTATGCTCAGAGTTCCCTAGAGCATTTCTTGTTGTTTGCTTGGAAAGACAGTGATTAAATTTTATCATCTTGGTTACTCGATTGATTCCAGAATCTTTGAAATGTGAGCTTCTAACTCCCTATGCACATATCTGCCCTACATAAACTCACTCAAAGGATTTTGATCCAAAGATTTAAAGATTTCTGGATCAAAACTTTCAGGTACCCTTTATTCTGCAGAAGGATCATATAAAATCATTGGTTGTCAGTTCAACTTTAACTCTTTGGATGAAATGTGAAAATCCTAATAATAGGAATTTAAAGATGATGGTGCAGAGGCATGCATATTGAATGCAAATTACAAAAAAAAAGGATTTTAATGATGGAAAGAGTGGAGTTCTACCATAGCTTCTCAGTAGGAATAAGAGAGAAGGAACAGCCGGGCTATATTTGAAAGGCGTCTTTAACTTTGTGAGTTCAAACATATGATAAGTTTGTCTGAAACAGAGTTGACTGGATTTCATGACCTAAAAGGTCTTTCCCAGATCTGATATTCATGGCTTTAAAAACTAAAGGCTACAAAAAAAAAATTAAAACCCTTTTCTGAAACAAATTGGTTTTGACTGCAGCAAAAATAAAGAAAAATCAGTTTGAGAAAGCTTTTGTATCTTTTTTTATCCCCAACTTTCCTAGACCCCTTTGTTAGTCCCTTTCTTTGTAAACTACAGGGATAGAGGACACTCTTCATCTTTATTGCATCACCAACTGTATCACTTTTTTTTCTTTCCCCCTCATGAAAATGAACACCAACATTTCTGTTACTGCAAGGAGTCCTCCAAGGTCTGTCACTTTTTGTGGCAAGAGTAATCACCACATTTGTACATATCTTTTCAGAATTTTTAAGTGAAATATTGGGAGGAATCCCATTGTTCCTAAAATTTAGCTGCCTTGTATCATAAGTCCCCTTCATGTTTTATCCTATTTGCTAAGAAATCTAGAGGATGAATTAAGAGTAAAGGCAAAAAATCCCTGTGGTGAGCAGAAGGAAGAAATGGGTGCTACCCATTGATATATGGAAATCTGAGCTCTGATAGGAGCTCAGAGAGAATTCCACATGACTTTGACTTTTTCTTATAATTATCTGATTAATTATCCAAGTCTTGGATCTAAGCCATTTTCAGTTCCCACATTGCAGATGAGGATTGTTACAGAGTTTCCAGGGGAATAAGCTGGATCCAGGGCCTGGCCAATGAAGGCATGCAGGAACAAAGTCACCCTGATTTTAATGCAATAGAGACTCTGAAGTGGCTTATAGATCTGGGACAAGATATATTGGTCACCTTGATAGGAGCTGACACAAAACTGTGTACTTTCTCTGGCTTCTGAGAAGATGAACTCTTGATGGAAGATAAGAATTAAGGGATTGAATAATTTAGCACAGTTCAGGATCAAATTGAAACCATAAATTACTTTCCAAAAGATAAAATTTGGTCCTTAATGTGTGCCTACTGGTCAAGTGAAGGAGAGCAGAGAAAAAAAATATATAGTAGAGATCTTTGGCATTTGGGCTTGCACTGTTTTGACACTAAATCAAGCTCCAAGTATAACCATAGGGCAGTAAGGATTTGCATGTCTACATTAAAGAAACTGCAAACATATTCATGCCACAACTTGTGAATGCCTCCTGTAACACACAACCTGTTTCATGAATCTATTTTATTCTTTTGGGATAGGAGAAGTAACCTGCCATTCTTGTATCCAGAATTTGAAGGGCAAGAATACCAAAAGGCTTCCTTTTAAAGAATATCCCTTCATGTGCATAACACAAAAATGTCTGTGAACTGCAGCATTGACACAGAAAAGACAACATCATGTGGTAGAGGTACTTCCTCTGTTAACCTGATCCAGCTTTCTGCAGTTCTTTTCCGCTCCTTTTGCTTTGCCTCGTAATTCCTTTTGTAGGAGGGCTTGTTGGCTCTGTTTGGTCTTGCACCTGCTCAATACAAGCTGAATAAAGTGTTTGATGTGATAGATCCAAATGTTGTTACCAGGACTTACGAGGGAGTTGATGGGCTATGTTACAGCTCTGCGGTTGCTGTTTGAGGTACTTGGGAAGATTGTCATAGCAGAAATTTGTTTCACTCTCTTCAGGTCAGTCTCTAGTGGACATGAGCTTGCTCCAGGTACAGGTGGGCTGGGCTTGAGGCTGAAAGTAAAGCTGCCCAGAGCTGCATGAAGCTGCAGTGTTTCATGGAGATGTACCAGTTTCCATGCACTTTTTATCAAATAGCTCTGTATGGTGAGGGGTGGAGAGAGAGGCAGGAAAGGTTTCTTTGAGGTATTGGTGATGTGGATGTTGACTGGCTGGGAAATTACCCAAATCTTTGCTTTCCCATACACTGGTTCCCTGGGCAGCAGGGAGTGACAGATGCTTAGGAAAGCATTTCATCAGGAGTTTTGAAAGGTCTGTTTCTTTTAGTGCTGATTGAATTTCTTGCATCAATGTTCCCTGCTGAGGGTGCTTGAGAGTGTCCTAGGCTGAGCTGCTACTTGTGTGGATGATCCTGAGGAAAATGAGAAGGTTAATATAGGAGGCTAAAGACCATATTGAGAAAAGGGCCATTAACTAATCACTAAGATTTGATTTTGCTAAGTATTCTGGTGGAATTCAAATAAGAAACTGCTGAGAGGGCTTTATAAATCCCCCGTTAAGTGAGCTCTACTCTTAAAGGAGTGGGTTGGTCACATGGGTTCACAGAGTGCTGATGGGGTAACCCAGAAGCAAGTTTTAATCTGAGAAACTGGTAAAGCTGCTGATAAGATGCAGGATTAGTAAACGCATGGCTGAATGTGATGTGCTGGAGGAGAGCCAGCACAGCTTTCTCAATACCAGGACTGGTGAATCTTGCAGAGGTTGCTGACAGAGGCATGAGGCCTGTGAACTGGGGTGCTCTGGCCAAGAGGGGCCCATGTGGGCTTCCAGAAAGCTTCGATGGGGTAAGAAAAAAAGCTTTTGGTACTGAAACTAGGGCTGATAGGCATGGTATCCTCATGGTTAAACAACTATTTATGTGTAGCAAGCAATGGGGTTGGGGTTCAGAGTTCACCTAGGTGTTTACTGTTGAAGACCACTGGGGATCTGTGATGGGAGCAGGGCTGCTCACTGGAAGCAAAATGAAAGGGGGTAAAGTTTGCTGTTGCTTTGCACAATTAGAGTGGGCATGGTCTGACTGCAGAAAATTTTCAGAAGGATCTCACGATGCTGAGTGACTCTGCAGCAGATTGCAGCTGAAATGTGAGATCGGTGAAGGCAAAATAATGCACGTGCAGGACTAAAAAGCTATCAAGTTTGGACTTCTATTAACATTTAACACTCAGGAAAGAGATCTTTGGATAATTAAAGAGAACAGTGCAAAAAGTGTGATGTCACCACTGATAAACCTCTGGTGCTGGCAGATGTTGAATATTTTTTCTAGTTCTGGCAATTGTACCTCAAAAAAGACATACTTGAGCTAGAGAACATTGATAAAGATAGAGCCGATTCAGGATTAGCAGAAGTGAAAGTAGTCTAGGATGCTTCCACTTGGGGTTTTGTGTGATTTAAGGGGTATATCAATAGATTCATAAAATCACAGAAGGTGTAGAGAGGCAAGTGATTACTCGCTGTTACTTACAGTATGATACAGAAATTGAATTATCCAGAAAAATTTTAAAACCAGACAGAAGGAAGTACTTTACATTGCTCATAATTAAATATTAGAGCTTATTACACAGCCTGCTGTGGAGACCAAGACTATAAATGGGTTCAAGGAAGGACCAACACATTCCTAGAGTAAAGAGCCATTACAGGCTATTAAGCGCAAAGGTCTGGAAGCAGCCGCCAGCTCAGGAAGTCCTTAAACTACTGATTACTGGAAATTGGAACTGGAGTATGTCAGGGAAAGGATCACCCAATTTGTGCCAGTGCTTCTCTAAACACCTGCTACTGGCTACTGTCAGGAATGGGTTGGTGCACCAGACAGATTATTTAATTTGGGTGAAGTTGGCTCCTTTCATAGCAAATGCAAAAAATCTGGGAGCCGATGTGGCAGTGAAATAATCGCTGCCCAGTGGTCAGCTAAAAAGGGGAACAATACATGCCCAGAAGGCAACCTGGGGACAGTGGGTTTCAGGGTCATGATGCAGTCAGCAGAGATGCATGGGGAAAATTTAAATAATACCAGAGATTAACCAGTATATTTTCTTCATTACATTCATAAGCACCAAACTGCAAGAATGAAAACCGCCTCCAAACAAACTCAGGCACATATAATTTGTTCATACAGCATACAGGTGCTGTCTGGCCTTGTACAGGGCTTTTCAAGCTCTGGTTGGGAAGGCTGAGGGCTGGCAGGCGTAGTCTTTGAATATTCAAAGAAATTCAGAGCTACTGTAACTTAAACATCATTATACAAACGACTGTCCCTTTCTCTGTAAATATCTAGGTTAACTTTGAGAAAACACTCCCAAACATCTCTCCTGGCAGATGTCCTAGCCATAGGATCTGTGAAACCAGTCTCTCTGCATTTTTATATTCTCTCAACCTTGCAGCTGAGAGATTACCCCAATGTTAATGTTCATATACAAAGGAGGATAATAACCCCAGCCTTCGAAAGGCACCAACTCCAACACCAGTGGCAACTAAATTGACAGTCAAAGCTGTTAAGCACATACAACAGTAATTTACTCTTTCTATTCCAAATAAATTTTTTTCTAGAGCTTAAATGTGTTGCATACTATTGACTAATTGTTGTGGTCTTTGAGGGTTCAGGTAAAACTATTCAGTCTCAAGAACTCATTGGAGGATATTTATATGCCTTCAGTGGAGGAAAAGGCTCAATAAAGCCAAAGGCTGGGATATAAGCTCAAATCTCCCCTGATCAAATATGTATCCTTTGATCTAATAAGTAGGTTGAGTCTCGCCTGACTTTTCAGCAAAATGCAAATTTAATGCTTTTAAAAAGTAAAAAAAATCAGTCAGTGTACTTGAACAGCTTGAATGTCTGATTGCTTTTGATTTTCAAAACAGTTGACTGCTCTGTTAGAGAATTTCCTTAGTGGTATCAACTATGGAATTAGTATCAGATATTTTTGTTAGTTGTATATTTTTATGTGTACCCATGCTTGTTCACAATGGTGATGTGTTAGCTAAGTCAATAAATAACATCTACTACAAACGACTGATTACTGGATATGAAAAAGTAATTATCAAAATACAGTTTATTATTTATGATGAAATATTTCCTAGCTGTTGGTTACTACATCAGCAAGCTGGGCTGGTTGTACCCATTTTAACAAAGTTGTTCTCTTCATAGTCTGAAGAACGGAATATATGATGAAACCACAGATTTTTTCTGTCTGTCTCTTATCAGGGGAACAGTGATTACTTCTCTGGGAAAGGCTGACTGTCAAGCCTGTGTTTTCATTCATGCACTCAGCACAGTGGAGATGAAATTTCTGGGAAAGATAACTAAAAGCCAATCGTGTTACCTTGCCGTTGGAAAAGTGCCAGGTGGTGTAATTTGTCAAAGTAATATGAGATATGATCACCTGGATACTCAGCATCTGCTCTGTTACCAGATCTGCACTACCTTCCCTTTCCCCCCATTTTCCCCTCTCTTGTCTGTCTTACATTTATTAGAAGGCCATGTGCTTGCTCGTTAGCTTGGCCTCCTTTTTTAATGGGAAAGGCTTCTGCAGTGCATACGGTCTGTTTTGACACTTTGTGTCTCTCTTTGCTCTGACACAAAATTCTGATAAGAAGCTGTGCAAAAGTAGACTTTTTTTAGCTTGTTCCTGGGCCTAAGGGTCACTTCTGACTGGCTCATGTGAATGTGCAATCCCTGAGATCATTTTAAGGCTTATATATTAAAAAGACCAGAAAAAAAAGGCATTATTGTCACGCCTGTGTTTTGTGTACTTTCCAAACAAAGCCATAAATCCAGCTTGGCATGCAGAGGAAGGGCAGGCTTTTGGCACAAAACTGTGCCAGGTCTCCCCTAAAAAGGATCATCAGCCTCGGCTCACTCTTAAGGAAATGTGGGCCAAGTCTCAGGTTCTCCTGTGGGAGGCTTGCACATCTTTAATTCTGACTTGAAATAGTATCTGAGGCTTGATGCTGAGATGTCTGTAACCACTCATTACACATATTTACCTTCCTCTGTTGTGAGGACAGCCTAAGTAGGTTTGCTTTACCCCGTCAGTGATGCAGAGTGGAAAAAGTGATAGTGCCCTGTTTCCACCCAAATAAACTAACACATTATAAACCACAAATAGATACAAGAATATACTCTGGTGTTTAGGAAGCCCGAATAACTACATTGATACCGAAAACAGCATAGAAGGAGGCTGCCAAATATTGGGAAGTTTTCTTGAAAAATACATTTAAAAAACATTTTTGTAGTTTCTTGTAGCTTATTTCTCTAAGGCTTTAATACAGTCATTGAGATGTGTAGCTTATGTTGTACTTATATATTTGGCATAAAATCTTTCTTGCTAAATTGTTCCCTCCTGATACATTGCCAGATGGTAAGAGTATTTTCCTTGGGCTTCTTCCCTTTTTTTGTCAAATGCAAAATATTTTGGAAAAAAACACCTTAATGTCAAAGTCTTGCCCACATTAAGTAGAAAGAGAGTATTGGATGATCAGAGGCTGATGTTAATGTTCTGAGTTGTTCATGCTGCCCACAAGAGAGGGGATTTAAGAGATTCTAGTTCAGTTCACTCGATTTTTCCAGACATGCACTGTGAGCAGCGAGGCTTCCAAGCTCCTTTACTGCGGATATATATTGAACTGTGTATTTTCAGGACAATGAAAAGATTTATTTAGCATATGGCTGACCTGGATTGTCTCCACTGGCTCAATTGACCTTTATTGCCTTGGGACAGTGGTAAGATTAAGAGATGCTATAAATAGCTGTAGCACTGTGGGAGCGATATCACAAAAATGCACTTTACACAAACAGCCTGTCATTTTACTTTGTGGGGGATGTGTGTATTTGGCTTATAAAGGGGGAGCTATCTCTCTGAGATGATTTTTGTCCTCTTTTGAATCACTGCAGCTGAAGCTGTGAGATTATTTTGGCCAGTACCATCAGGTTCTAATATATACAATGCAATAATGTTGGGAAACTCTAGGAAACAGACTGTTCAGGTGCAGCTGAGCTTTGAATTGGCAGCGTACTGTGCTTCCACCTGAGGGCTCACTGGTGGAGGCAGCTCTGTCGGGGCTGGATGTCTCTGGAGAGACAGACAGTGGGGATATCCCCTCAGCACTCTGGAGACAGCTTCAGGAGGGTTTCTGGCCACCACCTATGACTTTTGAAGAAGGCCACATCTGTGCCTCAAGAGCTGTAAATATGATTTTAGACCAGAAAGATAGAAATGAAATATAAGTGGAAAGAAGCTGTAATTCCTTGGGGGATTCTTACAGGATCAAAGAAGGTGGTGGTTTATGACTTTCCTTCCCAATGGCATCCCCATGCCTTGTTTTATGTAGTTGGATGCTGAATGGATGACTTTTTCCAGCCTATTAACTAAGAAAAAGCAACAGGTGTTTGATTCTTTGTATAAACTCATATTTTGTCTCTCCTATAAATGGTATTTTGAATTATGCATAAATTGATTTAACAGGTCTAGTTGGTGTGTAAGGAATAAGTGTAATGCATGAGGACTCCACTGACACTGGCAAACATAACCACAGATAATACACTGGATTTGATATTTCAGCTTAGTGCCAGATGAGTAACTGATCTCCATTAAACAGTAATTTCCAGTGATCAGGTTGCTTTATTCTTTCCCTAAACTGCTTTAACAGGAGATGGCATTCAAGCACCATTTCACTGAAGCTGAAATGAGATGCAGTGCTGCCTCTTCTGATTTCTGGAGAAGGCTGGGGAGGATATCTGGTAATTATGTTTGAGGTATATATTTGTTATATATACACTCTGTATATACACTCCATTTATTTGTGTTTTTATTCTTCTTTTCAATTTGCAGGAAAGCAATCTCCAGGTCAGGCCTCCAGCACTTGGCTCCTGTGCATTCCCTCAACATTGCAGTCACCAATGGACCTGTGAAGGAACCAAGAGCGGCCTTAGAGTGGACTGTAGGTGTTTGGTTTTTTGGCAGTTAATTTGAGCAGTATCTCTAGTTAGTGCTCTCTCCATCCTTAAATCAACATAAGACATTGTGTTTCTGTCAGAATTAGTGCTAGTCATTAGGAACATGTTTCTATTATGAAGCAGAAGGCAGAGACACGACAACTTGTGGGGACTTGAGTAAAACATGACAGATTTTCCAGCTTGGAAGCTGTCTGGCTACATTTGCCATCCTCCTTCTTGACAAAGTCTGCCAACAAAGGTTGATCTAATTTTAGCACAGTTTTGTGCCTCTGCTCGATGGGCAAAAATTTAAGGCTGAAGACACATGTCAAGTTGTCTGGGTCTGTAGAGTAGGTAATTGCAATCTTTGGTCACAATTCTTTGCAGGTGTGATTAGATTTCTTCTGGGCCCAAGCTGGCATATAGACATGGAGAATATGTTTTTGCCTCTCCTATCTTGCTTCTTTTAGGTTTCTGGGCTGGACCACATCAGGGCTGGCCAAAAGTTAAAGCAGATTGTTAAGGGCATTGTCCAAATGTCTTTTAAACATTGGCAAGAATGGGTCACCAACCACTTCTCTAGGAAGACTGTTCCAGGGTTTGGCCACCCTCTCTGTGTGTAATAATGGCAAGTCTGTACCTCCCCATAACCATCCCTACACACCTCCCATGTGCTTATGCACAGGTACGAGCTAAGAAGATGAGCCATAAGCCAGCAGGTCATACAAATGTCTCAATTAAAGCAAAGCATGCAGTAAATTTTGCACTTGGCTGTTGGTAAAGAGCTTGATACATTGCAGTATCAAGGCACCAGCCACCCAAGCAGGTTTTGGTTGAAGATAACTTCTGTTCTGATGAATATGGCTTATATTTATCTTTGCTCTTTATATCAAAACAGAATTGCTTTTTAGATTGCCTGCTCTTCTTGAACCCCAGCTGTTGCACCCAAAGTTTAAGAGGATGAAAATTTGCAGGCTGTGCAGCATGAAGTTGGATTAGATTCACTATGAAGGTCTGCAGTTTGAAAGCTTGTGTAGAATCCTCTTGGAAGTGCTTTGGAGAATAGCTTGTTCTTTCATTCCAGCAAACCCAGGTACTGATTCAACAAGGTAGTAAAGATGCCTCTTTTGAGCCATCACTGCTGTTCAGTGGAAATCTGAATGATCAGAGACATAAGTGAAGGGTTAAGCACATTAGCTAAATGTAACACCTTTGAAAACGGTATTTAGGAAAAACCAACAGCAACAATTCCTGCAAAAAATCCCAAAAACAACCCTGAACCCCAAGACAACAACCACAGCTTGCCCTTACTCAGTCAATTGTCTGCTACTCCTTTACCAGGATGATCCATGATCCTGTGATGATTACTCCTTTTACCTCATATGATTCCTATACAGCAGGACTTGCTATAGGTTGGTAAATATTGATTAAATATTGTGGCTTTTAATTGCATGTGGTGTTTTCGCAGTTTACTTCCTTGCTTATGGTTTAGATTTTTGATCAGTTCAATTTCTTAGCTGTTTACAGTCTCTCAGACTGATGTTGCTGCTTTACTTCACACTTTGATTGGAAAAGGGAGGCAACCTGTGTCATGCAGGGAGAGGCACAGGATAGTGAGTGGAAGATATCTGTGGCTGGGAGGAGACTGAACTGACCAGCTGTAGTAACTGGTAAAAAGGAGAAAGGTATTTCTCAAATCTGAGGTATGATGGAAGTAAGGTTTGGAGACTTGGGGACGTTGAAATGGACCAAAGTATTTTAAAATGTAGTGAACTTCAAAAAAGAAAAAACCCTAAATTTTAAATTAAGTCCAGAGGTATTACTGCAGGCCTGGGGCCTAGGGTATATCACCATGTCCCGCAGCCATAGGGAGGAGGAGGAGAGAAGATCCAGCAGGCAGGAATTGTGCAGCAAGATTGATTTATTTAATTATTTTACGAACTCTTTTATAGACTTTTTTCTTCGTAGTCTAATTGGACTACGTAGACTTCGTAGTCTAATTGGATCAGCCACCCCTTGGGGTGATTGGCTAAAATCCTAAAACATCCATTGTCAAAATATTTTTCTACTACACCATAAACAAGACTTTTCAAGGCTGCAGGTGTTTGGTTGTTTACATACTCTGCTACCTCTTCTGTGAGAGAGAAAAGTCTCTCACGGACTTAGAAAATAGCAAGAAAATCCTTGCTAGCAGCATTTTTGTATCTACACAGAGGTGTATTTGGTAGAGTGAAAAGATATTTCAATTGATGTGTCGGAGCCAGAGAAGAAGGTTTTGTATGTAATCACTGGAAGGCAGCATTGATCGGTGTGTGTTGCATCCCCATATACATCATCCTGCTCTTCAGTAGTTCTGAGGATGATTCTCCAAGGACCCATGATGGGAGATCTTTTCAAAGTCTAAGTGACACAAACATAAATTGTCGCTTGACTTAGCAGGGAGGAAATGTTTTCTACCACAGTCTTCACAATAATAACTGGAAAGAATTCCCTGGCTATTGCCTCCATTTTTGAGAGCTGCTTGCAGGTGATTTGCCATTATCAGATGGTCTTGTGAACAGGGCACTGAGTCAGAGAGTGGGATTCCATTCTCTGCTCTGTCACTTACCTCGTGAGTGAGCTCAGATGAGTTGTTTTGCCTCTCAGTACATCAGCCTTTCTAGCTGTAAAACAGAGGTGACGATTCTCATGACCCCCAAGACATTTTACAGAAAAAAACAGAATTCTTTATTATTGTTGTTGCTACTGCCTCCCTTCCCTGAGGTTTCTATTCCCTAACATAGTGTCCAGTTTAATCACATTTGTTACACCTAATTCAAGTTAACTTGCAGCGTTGCTGTATAATTTAAGGTTATCTTTTCACACCAGGGCCATACAGAATACAGTGTCTGGAGTAAGTGTTATAATAACCAGAGGGGAGTGCTGAGGATGCCTTACCAAAAAGGAATTGACCTAAATGGCTGCCCCTGTGATACATTTATGCTTTATCCCCTTTCTCCCACACTCCTCCATTTTAGACATCACTCCCAAGTGTTAAATAATAAAGTAAGTAAGTAATTCTAGCCCAGATTCTCAAGTAAGTACAGAGTGAGCCGCCCAATACACTGCCTGTGTGCCTCTGAGGATCTAGGTCTTTGTGTATTTTTCTACTGCCATTTGTTACCAAGGATTATAACCACAAGCTTGTACACAAAGTCCTCCTGTAATTTTAAGTACTGCCTTCTAGCTCTTCTTTCTATGGTGTCTACAAAAATATTGACAGCCACTAGAATAGTAGAGTGTTGAACATCCCCAAATATATCATTTTTTTTTTTTCATAGTGCATTTTTTCTGTTGATGCCCATTTCTTTCCTTCTCCCATGACAAAGAGATTTAGAATCTTTCCCCCATATCTTAAGAAGCATTTGAAGATATTCAGTTTCCATTTTTGGAGGTCAATGAAAAAACTTGACTGATCCGTGCTTTGTGTTCTGCGAATGAATAGCTGGAGTTCTCTGGGTACACATTGAATGTTTTTTAGAAGAGAAATATTATGACTTATACCATAAATTATGTGTGTAAAGGACAAAGCCAGAAATCTTACAGACTTAACAAGAACAGAAAACTATGTGTCAGAGTAGAAGTTGAAAAGTGGTATTTGGTAATATGTGGAAGCAGGCTTAGGTCAGGAGCATTGTACAAGGCATTACCTGATTCCATACAGATAGAGTAAGGAAAGCCAGACCTCATCTAGAGTAGGATCTAACAGGAACAGGAAGGGTTACAAGGATGGTTTCTGTAGGCAAATCAACAGTGATAGATAGGAACAGCAGGAAAAATGTTGGGTTGCCACTGAATAGGTCAGAGAACATGGTGATAAAGGACACGGAAAACCTGAATTGCTCAGTCCCCCCCTTTTTTTTTTACCTCCATTTTTTGCTGGTAAGAGCTGCCTTCAGGAATCCCAGGTCACTGATGCCAGCGTCTGAAAGAAGGAAAACTTACTTCTGTGGATAATGATCAAGTTAGGGAATACTTAGACTGAACACACAGAAGTCCATGGGACCGGATGACATGCACAGAAAAGTGCTGAGGGCTGATATCACTGCTAGGACAGTCTGTTGTCTTTGAGTGGTCATGATGGTCAGAGGACGATCCTGAGGACTGCAACAAAACAAATGTCAATTCTGTCTTCAAGAACGATAAGGAGGATCCAGGGAAGATCAGGCTGATCAGCCTTACCCTGATTCCTGGAAAGGTTATGGAGTAAATCCTTCTGGAAGTAATTTCCAAAAATATTAGGAATAAGAAATAATTGAGAATATTCAGCATTGATTTATGGAGGCAACGTGATCCCTGACCAGTCTTACAGACGTCTGTAATTAAATGACTGGCTGGGAGATGAGGGGAGAGCAACGGCTGTTGTGTTGACTTTTGCAAGGTTTTTGACACCATCTTCCATAATATCCATGCAGATAAACTGATGGGGGGATGGGCTAGACAAATAGACAGTGAGGAGACCTATACCAGTGAGGTATTTGTAATTAGTGAATGTGACTTTGAAATGAGTCTGTTGCATCATATTCTGTGCCTTTTTGGCAACAGTCAGTAGTTCTGTCTACTTACTGTCATGGACAGTAAGTGCTTGGAAGTGCCTAATGATATGCTAAAGCTTGGATAATTAGCATATGTGTTAATATAGTAGTACAAGTTTTACATATGATGAAACATTTCCCTCAATATAGATAACTTTATTTCTTTTCCCCATGAATGGTTTGGCTGCTGAATCATAAGTGCCTAAAAGCTATACTAAATTTTGCACCAAAGGATGGGCTTTCCTTCCATTAGACGGTCTTCAAGGCTAAGTTTTGTGAATTGGGAATTGAGTATTCAGTTGAAAAGAGTTGTACATTATTAGATGCTCTCATGATAAAAGGAGAATCTCAGGGTATGGGTATTCCATTAGTCACATAAAAACATGAAGAGGTGATGGGAATTCTAGTTCAAATTAAATAAGTTGTTGTCGTGGTTTGACACTGCTTTAGCACCAAGCCCCACAAAATCTATTTTTTTTTTTCTTCTACAATAGTTGAGCGGAGAAGGGGAAATTAAAACTCCATTTTTCATAAGGTGAAATAAGGATTATTGGGGACAACGAAAAGAAACTTCATGACAAAACAGGTCCACACTTAAACAGTTACAGTATAAAGAAAATTTGTTACTAACAGAATTAAAAGCAAAAAGAAATAATAAGAAATTAAAGCAAACTCCCAGAACACTTTTTCTTTCCAGTACCGTCCCTCTTTCCACCAACCTGTGCAAGGGAAACAGAACATGGGGTTTGGTCAGTGTTTCATTTCTTAAGAGTCTTTCTTTATGTTTAAGGAAAAGAGTTTCTTCTCTTCAGGAGCTTTCCCATGGGAGATAGTTCTCTACAAACTTCTTTAGCATGGTTCAAACTTTCACAAACCAACAGTCTGCCTGGAAAATCTGCTGCAGTGAAAAAATATCCCTCCCATGAATTTTGCAGTCTTCTCACACTGCCAGTCATGGGCCAAAATAGCCATGGGGTTTAGTCTTTTAAGGATGAGCTACTCCAGCCTGAAAGCAAAGGCTCTCTTCAATCTCTAAAAGCCTTTCACAACATCTGTGGGCTCTGGCGTTGAGCACTTTTTCATGAGCTGTGTGTGGATTTTTGCATCCCCCCCCCATGCATTTGAATGAATTACAGAGGAACAGTTTGTAATATTGCAGTCCTCACCATGGCTTGCAAGGAGAATTTAAGTTCTGGTGCTGGAAGCGCCTTCGCCCTCTTTCCCTTCCTTCACAGCTGACCTTGGAGTCGCCATGTTAGCTTCTTTCACATGACTCTAACTTTCCCTTCTTTCTGACTTGGAAGAAAAGTTGGCATCTGCAAGCCTTCAGCTGAGAAGTTGATCTCAGTCGGGCCTGGCACCGGGGAAAGACCCGTCCAGTCTCTCACCGTTGGCCGCGTGTGGCGTTTTTTGGTTGGGTGTGGGCCATGCTGGCTGTGTGGAAGGCTCCGCTGGCTCCGTGCAGTGGGCCCACGGTGACTTCAGATCTATCTTGGCCATGTGGTCCCTGCTGCGCTGTTGTTTAAGGCTGATCACGGCTACCTGCGGAGCTGGGACAGCTTTTTCCCCTGCCTGTGCAGGGGGAGCGGAGGCCCAATCCGGGATGGAGCCTGGGGCCCCCTCTCTTTGCCACCCCTGGCAGGGGGAACTGGAACAAAAGGAAATTCCCGCGTTTCCTCCTTCTTTAAATATGCACATTGCAGAGGCGTTGCCAGCTTTGCCATTGGCCCAGAAACCTGCCCATCAAACCTAGTTTTAAACCTACCACGGTTGTGAAGAGTGCAAGCCCCATGTGTATTTAGAAATTGCTGAAATTTTGTGTGCAGCTGACACTTGAAGTGCTGTGTTCTGGATCAGTAGTTCTACTCTGCTGCTTCTTTTTCATGAAGGTTTGAGAACTGAGATTCTTTCCAGAGAGATCTAAAGAGGAAAGAGGTCTGTCAGATTTCAAAATGGTGGCCAAAATAACCCTTGTATTTTTCCAGTGGTGTAGAGGATACAGTGATTTTGCAGATGGTGCCCTTCTTGAAAACATGTATTTTTTCACATTGCTGAAATGAAACTGTTATCAGCCAAAGCAGTGGTTCATGAGAACATAGGGAATTATCAACTCAATTGATAGCATCTGAACATTGCTGCTCCATGAAGACAAATGTTGTCATTCTGCTTCTGTATACAGGTGATCTCTTAGCTGAAGCTTAAGGGGATCTCAAAATGCAATTGATGCAGAGATGTTGGAAAGCATGATGGGAGAAAGGAGAACCATATCTGCGTGCTGTTTTATTTTGTTCTATGTCCACGTATTACATTTGCAATAATTAAAAAATAGGTGACCTCTACAAGAAAAATATTCCCAAATTAAAATGTCCTAAGATGGAGTTAAAATTGAGAATATATATCAACAGAAAAATATCTGAGGTATTGCTCCTATTTGCAGCATGAGTATTGCAAACTCTGCAATTTCGGAGTTAAGGGTAAAACATAAACCAAACATGACAGAAAAACATTTGGGAAAGAGACATCCAAATAAATTTGTTTCTGCTCAATAATCATCTCATAAATAAAAGGGCCAAAACTAATAATTTTTCTTACAAATGTATTTAATTAAGTTTAGATTGATGAGCACTAATTTTACACTAATCATAAGTATTGCCCAGATGCATATTTGCAAGAAGATTCTTCTCTCTTGCTGGAGTGTTAACAAAGGGAAAACTTTCTTACTGACTTATTTTAGATATCTTTCTTAAATAAGGTTTTGTGGAATGTCAGTCATAGCGGGAGTGAAGGAGAGTTCCATTCCTCCTGTTACAATTAGAGATACAACTCTTTTGAACTAGAAATTTGGGCTGACTGGTTCATTTGTTTGGCTGAATAAGCTGCTTGACATGGCAAATTAAAACAGTCAGGTTTGTCTGCATTGCTTTTGAAACCATGCTGACTGTAATCTGAGGAACAGTGAGGTATGGAGATACTGGAGGGCTTTAGAAAAATGGTAATTCTTGCTCTGTCATTTACTGTGCTGGAGCACTTGAAGAAATCTAGTTGAATTAGTGAAATGTGCACAGCAAGTTACGAACACATGCATGTAATTACATTGTTCCCAAACTCCTAGTCCTTGAATTCTCATTTCACTTCCACTTCAGGGGAGATTGTGTGTGGTATTTGTTTCGTAGGCAAGGAATGTTTGCTATACTGAAATTATTTTTGTTTGCTATTAAGGTGGTAATGGATCAGGAGCAATCAAATGGGAGGTCTCCATCTAGGGGAGCACATTGAGTTCGTGTGTCCCCTGTGAGCCAGGCTGCATCTGCCAGGAAAGCACTGCTGCCTCCGCTTCACTGAGCAGTGGCTCTTTTTCTTCCCAGATACTGAGTTCACACACTTGCAAGGGCTGGGAAGCTGGCGACGAGAGAGTGTTCATGGTTTTCTTTATTAGGCCACAGGCATTGCTGCTTTATCCACAATGATGGACAGTATCCATTTTCCACATAGTGAACCATGCCAGCCCAAAAGCATGATTTGATGGGTCAGCTGAGGTGGCCCAACACTGAGCTGGCACCAAAAACATCAGTCCTGCTGAAGCCATCTTTAACCCACCACTCTTTGTGTCAGATCCAACAGTTATGTGGTCACAGGGTGAGTCATTTTGTCTAGCTGATTTGGGAGATAAGATATCTGGTTTTTTTCCATTAGCTGAACGGATTTTATATGGAGCTCTACAGCCACAGATTCGGCATGAGGAAAATGGTGAGAGCATGAGACTGGCGTCTGTGGCTTCAGGGACAGAAGGAGAACGACCGCTTCTTTAAAAACCATTAAATCCTAAAGCCAACGTAAAGACATCAAGTACAAAATAAACCAAACTGGCAAGCTTTTTATGGAAAAAAAAAAGAAGTCTGTCTCAAAATATACAAGTGATGACAGAACTTGTACTGTGGTTTATCTTTGTGTTAAACAAGATGTCATCCTTGAGGTTATCCCAGGGACCTCTTCCTGTCGGCTTCTGTGTTGGTAGGTGGAAATGAGTACCCTTTTGCCCAGCATGTTGTGGAATATTGCCTCTAAATTCTGGAGTAGAAAATACTGTTTTATTGAAGTAAAAATTCTTTATAGAAATGTATTGATTTTTGCAAAAAATTTTTGTCAGAAGTGAATAAAAATTTGGCTTATAAAAGGTCACAGCACTTCCTTTGACTATATCATCTTGGTTTTCATAAGTGGCAAGAGAATGTCTCATCATATGAATGACAGAGCCCTGTAAAATTTAAAACAGTAATTCCCTTTGATCTTATTGAGACAAATTAACTGACAAAGAAAGATTTTTGAGGGAGGGCATTTCATCTTGGGCAGCCTCAGCTCTTTGCTCTGATTCAGGATGAAAGATTTTTCAAAAGTCAATTTGCTGGATTTGAAATTGTGAGTTTTCACACACAGTGAGGTGAAATTAATTGTGGCAGTAGGTATCTGGAAGTGTGCCACTTATACCGGATCAGGTTATTTACATTTTTATTACTTAGTTGTGTTAGAACTCTATAATAACATGAACTACGAAGGTCATCCTTGTAGACTACTGACTAATTTTATTTACATGGTGATGTAAAGTTAGACATGTAAATCTATGATACAATCTGGAACAATACAGAGCAAACGGTCTAAACTAGGTTATGGAAATAGGCCACTTTATCTTTAGAAATCCTGATGGCAAGTTGTGTGGACCTGGTCTGAATGAAGCAGCAGTTAATCTATTTTTTAATGTAATTTTTATTCCTTGTTAAAAATTCTGTCCCAGGAGCTGTGTGCTTTCTTACTTAGCTTTCAGAATTCGTCTCTCATCAGAATCTTTTATAACCTATGAAATATACCTCTGGATTATAATGTTGAGTTTGCACTGTTTTGTCAGCAGAGAACCTGCTCAGGTCAAGTACCCTTTGGTGAGCTCATATCCTGCTGCTGAGGAGAAAATAGCTGCAATATAAGGACACATCTGAGGGACAGAGTTTAAAATCTGAATAATGTACCCTCTAAGAAGGGCTTGAAGAACTTCTTAGGTTAGTGCAAGTTCTTAGAAATTATTTTGCATTATAAAAGTGTTGAAAATCCTCACCTAAACTATTGTGCTCTGGGAATTGGAACATTTCTGATGAAGTTAAAGACCTTTAGGCAGGTAGACCTCTCACCAGAAAACAGCCAGTGTTATTCTTGTCCTCTTGTCTTACTTGAAGTGAATGCCATACTTGTGGTAGGCACCGTGTGAAGCCTTGCATAGGTCCTGGCTGTTGTGGATGCACTCTAGAAAGAAAAGGGTTTTGCTACTTCTACTTTTCTTCATTATCTAAGAAATCAGCGTGGCAAGGGAAGCTATCTCATTTTATCACTTTGAAACTGACAGTGGTATTTTAAATAAATAATTTTATCCAAGATGGCTATTTCAGAGTATCCTGCTGTCGGACGCCATCTGTTTGGTGAGCGTCATCATTTGTGACTTCTGCTGTGTGGGAACCAAATGTCAGACTGTCAAAGCGTTTTCTATCATGCTCTAATTCTAGCTGAACAGAATTCCTATTTATTCCCTTTGCTCAAGTAGTGTGCAGAGACTTTTAGGCTTTTTAGTCACACCAGGATTACAGGCAAGTGAAACCCATAGTCTATCTACAACCAAGTTTCCCTAGAACAAGAATTTGCATAGAATCAAGGTACAGATTTGGTCAAATGAGGCTGTCAAGAAAAAGTTAGATGTTAGCCTGTTGATCACTCCTAAATATCTGTGTGCTAGGTAGATTCTTTTTTGAGAATGTTCTCAGATGAATGTGCTGTTATTTCATATATAAAGTCTGGTCTCTTCTGGCTGAGTAATATTTTGTTGATGTATTTGCAAACAGAGTGTTGACCCAGCCACTTCAAAGAAAGCATTTTCCCTTGTCTAGTTTATCCCATCATCCTAAAGCTACAGTCAGCGTGTTGCTTTTCACTCCTGTGCCCAGTTCTCAAATTTTTTGGTCTCTCCAGTTGAAAGTTCATTAGTTGTGTTTTGCTTTCATCTCTCTGGATTTTCTGTTTCTTTAAAATTCTGTGTACACCTCATGCTTATGAAATCTGAATTCCCAGTCAAACTATGCAGCATGTGGGAAGAACATCAGCAAAGTTTAACTGAAGTGTGCTCAAAAATACTTTGGTTTTGATTGGTGACACATCATTGTATTGTCAGCATCCTTTCAGCTGGGATGGTCAGCCAGGGTAATACTGATATCTGCTATGGTTTTGTGTTGTAGAAAACCAAAGGAACACTGGTGGTGTGGTGGTTTTTGTTTGTTGTTTTTGGTTTTGTTTCTTTTTTTTTGTTTGTTTGTTTTGGGTTTTTTTGGTTTAGTTTAGTTTTCTGAATTGATGTTGAAAATCAAAAATTTTTTTTCCCTCTATACTCACGTGGCTGATATTCACAAAACAGATTAACAAGTATTTTTTTTTTTCAGGAAAATGCTGTGAATGGAGAGCATCTGTGGCTAGAGACAAATGTTTCTGGGGACCTCTGCTACCTGGGGGAGGAAAGCTGCCAAGTCAAATTCTCAGTGAGTTATTTTCGGATTTCTTTTTCTCTTTCTGAGGTAACAAGTCTGGCTTCAGACTGATGCAGTGCTCAGTCACTTGAGAGCTTGAATTGTTTGCCCGTGTTCCAGAAGGAGAGCAAAAAGGGCAAAAGGCTGCTGGTAAAGATTTTATTGCTTCAGGAAAAAAGCCCAAACCAGTTTTGATTGACCCAGATTATTTACACAGTGAGAATGTATGTAATGAACAGTTTTACTAACATGGTAAGGGGAAAAAAGGGTATAATATTGAGATGTTTCAGGAATATTAAAAGACAGTAGTCTATTTTATATAAAAATATATACAAATATATCACTTGTTTCAGCCTCTGAGAGGAGGGTCTGATCAAATTTCTGCAATTTTAATCACTGCAACGGCTTGAACTGAATTTTCCAAACTCTTGAATGCACTCACTGGCAATGAGTGCACTCATATTTGAGTGTTTACCTTCTCCTCTTTGGGAATATTCAAGGTTAGCTTTGTATTGAAGCTTTTCTGCTGCGTATGAAAAAGTTTCACTGGATTGATCTCATACCCATGTGTCTGTTCTTTGACTGTTACAATGCCAGTCTACTTCAGGAGCTCTTTTTTGCCTAGTGTATCAGTTAAATTGCTTCAGCCAAAGAGAAGAAAATACCCAACCCCCTCTTATTTTGGTATTTAGGTAGCTTGGGTGAGAGTGGGGATCCTGTGTTCAAGTCCTTGATTGGAAACAATGCTCAAGGGGGTATCCTAGCCCTTGGACTGTGAAGGTTAAAGGGAATTCTTCTTCTCTGGGATGTTTGTGGTTGCTATCTGTGACTCTTCATGATACTGTCTTTCTGCTTTTATTACCATCCTCCCCAACCCTCCCCCCTCCACCTTCAGAGCATTTGATTCAAATCAAAGCATTTTGATTCACTAATCACCCCCAGTTTTCAGGGCAATGGGATCCAAGATACTAGTGCTTTCCATAGCACAAATTTAATATCCATCTCCCAAATCTTCTCAAGCAAATTTGTGGATACAAATATGCTGCTAGCAAGAATTTTTCTTGCTTCTTTCCAGTCCTGTGAGATATTTTTCTCTCTCACGGAAGATATTAGCAGAGTTCTATAAACTATGAACACCTGCGACCTTGCAGAGCTTTGTTTATAGTACAGTAGAAAAATATTTTGACAATGGATGTTCTAGGATTTTAGCCAATCACCCCAAGGGGTGGCTGATCCTTTGACCAATTAATTAGACTATGAAGAAAAAAGTCTATAAAAGAGTTGTAAAATAATTAAATAAATCAATCTTGCTGCACAATTCCTGCCTGCTGGATCTCTCTTCTCCTGCCTACCACTGTGGGATACTGTGGTACAAATTGGTTACATTATGGAATATAGCATTAAGGCCAAGCCTGAGAAGCCTATGGCTCCTTAAGAGTGCTGAAGCAAAGTCCCAAAAAGTGCTGATTGTGTGGTGATACTCAAGGGAAGAGCTACTGTGTGCTTGCTGTGCGCTTACGTTGGTCCTGAGGCACTGAGCAAAAGCTGGACACAGGATTTGTTTCACTGAGTGGACCTTTGGTCTCAGCCAGTGTGATGGTTTTTGTGTTCTCAGCAGAAGTTTGCCGTTCTAAAACCGAGAAAATTCTTCCTCGTGATTTAGCGCACTGGAAGTAACATGGAAATTTAATATTATGTTGCATATGGTGTTCACAGAGATTAAAAACATGAACTTACTAAGTAGCAAAACATGTGAAAGCTTAAGCTAATCTGCTATACGATGCCATGATTCATGCCGTGAAACATTAGAACACCACATACACGTGCACATATACAGTTAGGGTGTATCTAGATAATGATGAGAATTAATAAAATTATTAGAATTATTCCATAATGTGAGCTGAAGCTGTGTTTCCTGTTTCTTCATGAGCTTATTTAAACGATGCTGAAAACTATAAAGAATTAATTTATTAGCGATTTAAATGGACATGAATAAATTGAGTGTAAAAATCCAAAGCAAAGAAATATCAACTTAGCGCGTATTTATAAATCTTCTGTCCCCCAAGCACAAGTCTGTAAGTTAAATTTCTATGAAAATTAATTCATCTGGTTAATTAAATTGAGTTTATGGAAGTAAAGTAAGTAAATACATTCTCTATTCTGGATGTATTCTCTTGCCTTTGATATGCTTTGGCCCAGGGGATTTGATGGAAATTATTTCAAAAGCTCTACTGAAATTAATAAAGCTAACCAGCATAATTGAGAATTTTGTCCCTGCTGTAACATTTCATAAGCATTTAACAGCATTCTCTGAGAACTTTATCATTCTCTGCTAAAATGACCCAAGTATTTTTCTGCAAGGCCATGGTCAGGCCAATCCAATTAAATATTATATGATAAGCATGAAATGACCTCTTGCGAACTGATCCAAGTTCACCGATTTGCACGTACCATTTTTCTCCTCTTTGCACTGCCTTGACTCATCATCTTCATGGGATGCTTGCTTTTAGAGTGATGCTCTGCAGTGTTAGCAACCTAATCCTCTACCTAAAGGGAGGCATTCACTTCTAGTTCCCAAGCTGGAGTGCTGTGGCTGTGTTTCTCACAAAGAAAACCAGAAGAGCTTTAACCAGAAGAGCTTCAAATCTTTTCATTTATTTATTTGTTTTGTACTCAGTTCAGAGCACCAAAAGAGGAAAAAAAAAAAAGGATGTTGCATAGGGAGTGAAAGATCTCCTGTTTTTCAGCTGACTTTGTTTTCCTGAGGGAATAGCTCGCCTCCATGCACACACGTGTCCCTTTCCTGTTGCAGAAGTCTGCCCTGCGGAGGAAGTGTGCTGCCTGCAAGATCGTGGTCCACAATGCGTGCATGGAGCAGTTAGAGAAGGTAAGACATTGCCATCTTCTGGAGCCTGACGTAGCCAACACGCTTTTAATTCTTTTAGTGAGGTTTCAGCCTGTTAAAAACTATATATGCCACATTAAGTTTTCACAGCTGTTTTAACAATGTACTTGTTAACAAAAGCTGGCTTAAAATTCCACCTTTTTTTTTAAGTATATTTCTTTGAACCCTGTGAACTATAAAAAACCCCAAACCCAAGAAAATTCAAAACCAAAGACCAAAAATTACAGAATGCTTTCACAGTTTTAATATTTAAAAAATAAATTGCCTCTACTTCTAGATTAAAAATTGAAGCTAGAAAATGGAGTATCCTGTCATGTATGAAATTGGCCTTTTAGAATTCCCCAGCTAAAGCCAGCATAATTCATTGTATGACAGCTATACTTATTATGAGCAGTACAGCATAAGATGCTAGTGTGAACCTTTTCTCCTGTGTTTACTAGACTATGCTGTTTTCTCCTCGAAACTTCAGAAATCAACTTTTTGTCTGTAAAATGGAAAACATCAAACCTTTAATGTATACTACCATTATCTGTGAGCATCTGTCCTTCTTTGCATTTCCTTCAAGGATCCTTGATCATACTCAAGCACCTACAGAATATCTATCACTGACTTCAGTCTTCCCCTCAGTGATTTGTCTTCATTATGCCTAACTGGAAATGTGCCAGAGAAATCTCCCCCCACCCTTTTCATTCCTGGTGGGATATTTGAAAAGAAATATGTGTGGGAATTTCCCCACTGCTGTCATTAGAGCTTCATTTTCACTCCTATATGTTTAGCAATGTTGCTCTTCATAAAAGAAGCTGATGCATAACGAATTTATAGCAGCAACCCTATAAGGAGAGGGCTTTTTCCTTTCCAAGGAGTTGGACTCCTGTTGACAAATCCCACAGTGATCGCCATAATACCAACTTGGAGAGGTACCATTTCCACCCCCGATACTTTTATCCACAGTGAAATTAACATTAGCGCATGCTTTCAGCACAAAATGTTACCAGTGAATTTTTCATGACTTCCTCCATCACCAGCAGTGCTGACTTTCCATAGCCCAGCGAGCTGGTGGCACTGCCAGCCAGAGGAAATGAGCACTTAGATAAAACCCAGCTTGCCTGTGCCATTATGGAGACTGTGAAATCCACCTCTTGGCAGAGGGTTGTTATAAAGTCTGTAAAGTTTAAAGCTGGTGGGTAAGTCTTCTGCTTGGCCCTCTCTGCAAAGGTGCACGTTTTAGGCAAAATAAATGTAAGCTGGGTCTTTCCAGCCTGCCATGAGTGAGCAGTGAAACAACAAATTGCCGTTCCAGGTGAAGAGCAAGGGAAGAAGACTAATATTACAATGCCCTTCATTTCTTTATAAGCACTAGGTATTTAGTTTACTTCTTTTTTTGTGTGTGTGCTTTTTTTATTATTATTTTTATTTTTCTCCCTAGACCTAGTATTTTGAAGGCAATTATTAAATGAGGGAAGAACTTATTTATTTGGGGAGGGTTGTATTTGAATTTGGAGAAACTCGGTCCTTCTACCTTCATAACTGAAGCATAGCTGTGCAGTATCTTTAAATGTTTAATTCTTTGAAATACAGTCAACTCAAACTTGAATTTATTTCATTTAGTGCATCCTTACTTCACATATCCTTTGGTCTTTTTCCAGGTCTCAATCTTCAGTGTATTTTTAAAATTTCTACATCCCTCTATTCTTATTTCTGTAGATTTTCTTTTCTCAAAAAATTTTTTCCCTTTCTCTAGGAAAGACTGCCTTTTTAAAAATTAAATACTTTTTACTCTTCACCTTCCTAAAAATGTTTTCCATTCATGGAAACTCCTGTTGTCCTCTTTGTCTTTCCTCTCCCATCTGAATTGGCAATACCACTGCATGAGGCAGTACAATGCTCCCCAAATGATTTGTGGCTGGGGAGGTGGATGAAAACATCTTAATTTAAGGAAAGGGTAGAAATTTATGGTGATTTGCATGATTCTTTATGTAAATGACAATTACTCTACAGATATTTTTTCTGAAGACATAAAGATGGGATGTGCAAAAAGGTTTTACAGAGTGAGATTTCCAGCACCTACTAACTTTTGAGACCTAAGCTGAAGTGTGCACTTATTTGCAAATGATCTTCTGAAAAACAAAACAGATGAAGCTGTTTCCTCCTACAAGGAGGAGGCAGCTTAAATATTTGAACTGAGTAGGCAGCAATAGCATTAGTGCAGATGGGGGTTGTGTAGAGATCTAGCTAGGAGAATTAATATGGCATATGAAAAGAGATTTTTCTGACATCCAGGTAAGTTACTTTTTTCCACCTAGTGAAGTTAATATTTTAACAGATAATAAATGCTTTGGAAGTCTGGCCTAGATAAAAATATTGGAATAAATTTTCTTTCAGCTCACTTTAAGTTCTAACAGTTTTATTTCAATGCCAGATTAATTTTCGCTGCAAACCGACTTTCCGAGAAGGAGGCTCCAGATCTCCAAGAGAAGTAAGTAAGGGACAAATGATGATAGCTTTTCATTTGACATGTGTGCTGATCCCCCTGGTGTGCAGCTGCAGAAGTGCTTTTAGACTGAGAGGAGTCTTAGACAGAGAATTTGTTCCCAGTGGAACACGTTCTCCTCTCCAGAATAAACGTAAAATGAATTCTAGCCGAAGCTCTCTATTACTTACACTGACAGAAACCATTTCAGCTTTCTGTTGTCTTTTGCCCATTTGTTCAGTAATTATTTTTCCTTTTTTTTTCTGGTAGCATTTTTTTTCTTCCTGGCCTTTGAGCTTGTATTTTTATTATTTTAAAAGTCTATTTCCCTCTCCTTTCACTTGTACTCTCTTCATATATTTTTTTTTTTCTCCTCTAGAAGTATCTCAAAGATAAAATCAAGCATTTAAAAACCTGAATACTGAGGAAGTAGTTCTGGCCTCATTTCAATGTGGATAAAGAAAACACCACCTTGTCCTTATTCCTCCTACAGTTTTGGTGGTTTTTGAGGTTTCCTGCCATGCCTGCTGTGCATTTTGCTCCACTAATTGCTCCACTGGCTGAAGGGACTTTTTCTTTGGTGTCTGTTAACAAATTTCACATAGATGGTACCACTGACTGCAAGGTGCCAATGTTTCCTAAACCACATCTTTTTGTCCTTGTTTGCAGAACTTTGTGAGGCATCACTGGGTGCACCGGCGGAGGCAGGAGGGCAAATGTAAGCAGTGTGGAAAGGTAAGATTTCCAGCACAGCACAAGCATGACACAGGGCACTCAGAAATTCTGGGTAGCCTGTAGGTCCTTCTAGTCACTGCCTTTTTTCCTATCACAAACACTTGGCCTCTTTTAATGGCTGATGACAAGCCTGAGATGTTGAGCATAAAAGTCCTGATTCCCACGTGGGAAGAGAAAGGCAGCTGCATCTGCAGGTATGAGCACATCATTTGTCCTGGGAGGTTGTGTTGTACTGGCTGCTGAAAATGAGGAGGAGGAAAGCTGTGACTCCTTGAGCCTTTTTAATTGCTAAGCTAACCCTGTACTAATACGATGTTCTTGTAGTGCTGTCCTCTGTGCCAAAATTGTGATGGCCTATTTTTCAGACTCCTGGAAAAGAAATGCTGTTGCTTTCCTTCTGCCCTAGCAGACTCTAAGATTTGTGAGACTGCTTCACGTTTCCTCTGCTTCATAGATTGTAAAAGTTTATTTTTAAAAACCTATAAAAATGGGGAAGTATTTTAGCTACTGAAGGTCTTTCTTCTGAATTATTATGAACCTCTGAAATATATTTAGATATATTTAAAAATTAAATTAACAGGAATTTAGCTTCCTTTCTCTACCACTATATTATACTTTTACCTCCTTTTTTACAACTAGTAAGAAAGTCCATGTCTCATCTCCATGGCACAGCACTTCAGTCAGAGGAAAATGAGATTTGTATCTGGCTACTCATGCAGATTTTCAGCTACCAGCTGCAATAGGACATGCAATAAAAATGTGATGTCCTTGCATAGCAAGTACTATAGGAACAGTGCAGCAAGGCAGTTTGCATACAGCATTCTTAGGGTATGACTTTGCCATCCTTCTCTGTGTTCTTGGCCTGGATCTCCCCTATAAGCATTTGGAGTTGATTTTGCAATGAGAGTGCTTACTGGCTATCATATCAAAACCTGTACTGGGTATGGGCAGCCTTGGTCAATATAGGTCTTCAAGCCCAGCCATCAGAGAATATGGAGAAGTTCAGAGAAAATCTCAGTTTTCTCCTTAAATAAGAAATATTCAGTTAAGACTAACATGAGTATACTGTAGTAGAGTGGTTCTTTGCCAGGAAACAAAGAATAAGAGAAAATTATAACACAAAAAAAATCAGTTATACTTACTGGCCAAGCAATCTCCTATTACAGCAAAATCCATGTGCTCTGCTATAACATTTCAAAAACATCCAAGTAAGAACCACCTTTATTATTCTCTTGTCTTGCAAGAAAAGGGGAACTATAATTGAAATGGAATGACAGTAAATTTAAAGCAATAAAAAACCCCATTATTCATGGAATACTTAAGGATTCTTGTAGATCTCATTGTTGTGTAATAATCCTATCCCATGCCTGGAATGGGATGGGTAAATATGATCATTAATAACAGTTCAAATAAAGAATGTTTTTCGGATATACCCATCTCATGCTTCAAATCATAAGTAAGTGGATAGGAATGAATGCACCCCATATCCTTAACATAGCCTTGTGGCTTTATATTCTGTGTGCCATTATGTGCCATGGCTGACACTTCCTGAAAAGTTGAGTACACAGGTGTATGTCAGTGTTCCACCTCAGATCAGAAATGCAGTTTGAAAGAAATTTTCCTTATTGTCATCCCTTCCAATGGTTCACATGTGGGACAGTCTTGTAACAAATGAACTTTTAGATTAAACTCATTTGAAAGTTTACTCTGCAGTTACGAGTGGGCAGGACTACAGACTACAGCTAGTCCAGAGTAAAATTATCTGAAAATCCTTGTGTGTGGCGTCCTGAGTACACACATTACTTGCTAGTGCAAATACAGCTTATATGAACTCATCTAGGCTTTAGGTTTTTACTCTTCCCAAGGGTGATTTCACTGATTTACTGCTGAAGTACTATATAGAGAAATTGATACCAGGGAAAGGGGACCTGGAATGTGCAGTGTAACCAAGCAATCTATTTCTGTCTTTGTCTCATGAATTCCCAGAAACTGTGGCTTTATATTTAACAACCTATCATAATTTCTTTCCTGTGGTCTTGCCTTGTTGAGCCTTGAGTTCTTGTAAAGTTGTAGCATTTACATCATCCTTTAGCAGAAATTCCTGAACTTAACTACATGCTGTGAGAAGAACTACATTTGGCTGTTTCAAACCTGTCACACATTAATGCTTCATCGCTGTTTTGTTGGAAGAGATGGTAATTAAGTGTTCCCAAGCCATGGTATCAACAACATTCATGAAGTATAAGAATTCTTTTCTTTCTCTTGAAGATGTGGAAAAAAAGACAGTTTCATAGCTGTTAGCTTTTTGTTACCTGGGATCATCAGAGAAATCTGGATACATTTTTTATCTTTATATAATATGAAATAAAAATGCTCAGACCATGTGGCCCAGCATCCATTTCATAACTATGTGCAGTAATAGAAGCTTAAGGAGGAATGAGAAGGAAATGGAAAGGAGGAGTGGAAAAGAAATCTGTTTCTCATATACTTCCAGTTAGCAGTGGCTGAGGGGCTTTCTGAGACTGAGAGCACATTTTGGACCATAATGCTAAACAAAAACTATTTCTTTAACCTTCTGTGGTGTCCAAAGCAGGGTGTCCTCTATACACCTGCATTATGTGTCTACAGTGTCTCTTTGTCACTGGTCCCTTTAGAGGTCTGTGGATTGATGCAGAGCTGCAGGTAAAGTTAGGACTGACATTTCTAGTACTTGAAAGGCTATTCTAGTTCTTCATTGTTTTAGCAGAGATCACCATCCAAATGCTTTTGCTGAAGTCTGTATTTGAGTTGTAATAATACCTGGCTCTCCTACAGTAATGTTGCATTAGGGTATCTCTAAGAGCATTAAAAAGAGAAAATCTATTGTAGGAAAATACCAACAAAAAATATTATAAGTAGCCCTAACACTGGTGTGAAAATAGTCTTTAATGATAAATACTTCTGAGACTATAAATAAAATATATCAGAACTAGTAATCCCTATGTGCTCTGCTTGGTGCATGGGTGTTTATATTAATTTGTACTTTGATTCAGACTATTCAGACAGGTTGAATTACCAACACAAGCTGGTTTTATGGACATTCAGGTGTTTTTTTCCTAAGAGTACATTTTTTTCTGGTATGCACAAGTGTTTATTTCTACAGGAGCAGGTCACCACATGTGTTGTGGAGGGATTGGTTGCTGGAGAATCAGTGCTAATCATATACTTTAGGCTGATGTTCTCAAAGAGGTGGAATTCATTTTAGGTCTCAAAATTTCTCATTTGGTGCAGACCTTCTTGCATGATCGAGGACATCTAAAATTCAATTTTCCTTCTCACTCAGAGACGGCAGAAAATATGATTTCTAGTGAAATGTGGAGGGTTCCTGTGTTTCAGTCCAATAGGCCCTGTCAAATCTCACTCTGACTTATTTTATCAATTATTTTATTAAATATTTTATTTAGTTATTTTATCAATTGCTTTATTTGTAAAGCCAGCTTTCAAATAAATGGTATCTTACCCAAAACTTCCTTAGGAAGAATTAGCTCACATTTGTAAAGCAATTTGAGGAAGGAAAGTGATGGTTTATTGCTACTTATCATTAATATATTTTTATTGCTGTATCATTTTCTCTAATGACTCCCTAAAAGCTAAATGCCTTACTAAATAAATGAAAAACGGTCCATCCAGAACCAGACAAGCTGCTCAGTCCATATGTTTAAAATGCACAGCGGATGGGCTGTGGAATTAATATACTGAATTTAGTTTTAATTAGTGGAGATTTTGGGAGAGAAGAGTTTTCCCCCTGGCTGTTACAAAGCAGAAAAAACCAAAACACTTCGTGCCCATGAGGGACTGAAATAGTTCTTTTTATTTTAATGCACTTTGGAACAAGGAGAAGTGAGATTTGTGAGAAACATTTCGAAGCACTAGAGTAAGTAAATGAGAAACAGTGTTTTGTCCAGCATCAGACCTCTGTTCCACCACTTGTATCACAGTTACTGTCACTCTGGTTTTATGCCCACACTGAATGGCAGACAAGACGTGCCCAGCCAGAAGTATCTGGCCAGCTTGTCTTTGTTAAGCCACTTCACTACATTCCATTGCTAAGCCTGAATTTGCCAAATCACCACCATTATGAAGAATCTACTCTTTGAATTTCTCTGAATGTAAACCATGAGGCATTAGGGGAAGGACTGAAACAAAACCCCAAAAATCTAGCCAGAGGTGACACAAGCCTTTTCAGGAGCTGGTCTTGGCAGTGAGGTCTGTGTGGCAAACTGGTTTGAGTGCATGCTCGGGACACCTGTAGAAGAATCTGCAAGGTGGTCAGGCAGGTAGAGACTCCTCCCCTTCTGAGTATCAATAGGGTTGTCCTCAGCTGCCCTGTATAGAGAGATTGTAACTCAGTCTCTCACCTAACAAGACCAGGGCATCTCTGCATGTTTTTTATGGTTGTTTATTTAATTCTTCTTCTTGGTATGCCTGACCTTGTCATTTCGCTGAGCACTAATAGGCTCATTTTTCCTGCAGGATAAGAAGGACTTTAATAACAGAAGCAGTGAGGCAGTGTCCTGTTAGATGTTACTAAATCAGCTTGTAACGTTTTTGCACTGGGTCTTGGGCATTGCCCACCGTGTGGGAGATTCAGGTGTTACCCAGCTTGTTGAAAAGAAAACTGGCTAGCAAATTCATCACTTGGTAGAGAGATCAAATTAGAAAATTCTGGGTGGTGATGGGCTACTTGCAGAGGTAGAGAGGCTTGGTGGAAGCCCATGAATAAAGGATCCAGCCAACTGCAAATCTGAAATCTAGGTGATCATGACAAACTCCTCAATGAAATTCTGCACTTTCCATCTCTCCAGCCATCAACCCAAATATTTTTCTCTGACTGAAATAAGCTTTAACTCAACTCAAAATTACAGACTGTATCTTACTGTTGCCTGTGTTAGATGCAGAAGGTTATATATGATCCAATTGTCTTTTCCAGCCTTAGAATTTACAGCAAAGTCATATTGCATTCTATAGAAAGAAGCTCCTCTCTAGGAGAATAAAATCTCATTTTCTGGTTGAGGTGGGCTTTTTTATCTTTAAAAATGTAAACAAATTTTTTTTGTGTGTGATCTGAATCAGACCATATTGTTTTTTTGGGAACTTACTGGAAAGATTTTAATCGGAGTCAGTTCAATAAAACTATAAACGTAATTACTTACTTTCCCTTTTAGAACATTCCCAGAGAGACATTGTAGTTAATTTTGTTCTGTAGTAAAAAAAAAAAAAAAGGAAAATTCAAATTTTTATAGTTAGAGTAAACAAGGATGCAATGACAGAACACTTTGTTCAACAGAAAATCTGAAACTTTCAGGTCTGTAGAAATCCATTAAAAATTAAAATAGACATTCCATCTCTATTTCTTTCTTTGTTATTAACTACAAAAAAAATTAAGGAAAAGCATAAAATTTTGCAGAAACCCTTTTAAAAGGATTGTGTGAATATACCCCAGTGGCAGAATCTTCTCTGTTACCTCCTGTAATTGTTTTATCCCCCAAAAGTCTGCTTCCCTAGCACAGTCACCTGGCTAGAGCTAGAGGTATATATTTTCTTATAGTCAAGAAGAATTAAATCCTTTTTCCCCCTGGTTATTCTAGGGCTTCCAGCAGAAATTCTCCTTCCATAGTAAAGAGATTGTGGCCATCAGTTGTTCCTGGTGCAAGCTGGCGGTAAGTGGATAATGCTTCAGGAGACTGTGATCTGGGTTTAACTGGGAGTGGCTATGGGGTTTTTTTTGGTTTGTTGGTTTGGTGCTTTTGTTTGGCTTGGTTTGTCTGTGTTTGTGTCTTCTTTTTATTTTATTATTTTTTTTTTTTTTGGTAAGAAGGCATGGCTTAGCAAGATAATCTTTAGTTATATGTTCCTAAATCTCCATGGTTTGAAGGACTTGAAGATGGTGGAGTTGGGAATATTGCTCCAGTTTTTGTACCATCACCCTCTTCTTCTTCTCCAGGCTTCCCCTTTGTCTTTCTTGCCCTCCTTCTTGACTCTACTCTTTCCTTCTCTTCCAGTTCCATAACAAAGTCACCTGTTTCATGCTACATCACATTGAGGAGCCATGTTCCCTGGGGGCTCATGCTGCTGTCATTGTGCCTCCCACCTGGATCATTAAGGTGAAGAAACCTCAGGTAACTGCATGCTGATGTCTGTTTCTGAAGCTGTCTGGCTGTGCAGGGCCTGTCTGGCTGTGCAGGGCCAGCCTGGCTTCTCTGCTTGGTCCTCCTTCACGAAGGCATGCTTGTTCAACCTTGTCTCTATCCCTGAAACCCAGCATACATCCATGGTGGTTATGAACCTGTATCCTCCTGCCCCTCCATCAAGTCCTTCAGTAAATTTCCCTGTTTGGGATGATTAGCAACAAACATGACTTGTTCTGAGCTAATTCAGCTCAGAGTTGTTCCTGTAACTGTGAGTTCAGCAAGCATACTGCAAGAAATCCCGTGTGGTAGGCAGTCAAGCATGTTTCATTAAATAGAGCTGAGCAAATACAGGGAAAAACTTCACAAACATTCACTTGAACTGCAGTAAGAATTGGCTGTGTCTGGACTGGCATCCCTCTGAATCTGCCTTTAATGGACCTGTAAAGAATCAGGTCTTACTTACCACCAGTGCTTGCGCAGTCAGCAGTAAGCCCACATGCTGCTTTAGTTGCATGTAACAGGCATTGGACTTCAAAGCTTTTGTGATGGATGTGGTAGGTCTTGGAGAGGGTACTTCACTGGTGAACACAACAGGGAGAAAAGATATCCAAAAGAGAGCTGGCCAAAAATTGAAAGTGGGTTCACATCATGCAATCTTTGAAAGTCTGTTTTCACTCCAAGTTGAGCTGAAAGAAACAAACACTGAACATATCAGGGAGTCGGAAATGGTGGCTAAATTTTTATTTCAGAATAATATTCTTTATTTCAGTCCATCCTTGGGAAGTGACCTGGGCTTTTTGACTCTGCCTCCTGGCTGTCAAGAAGAAACTAAGAAGTTCAGGCTGTAGCCAAGGCACTAAGGCAAAACTAGTCCATGAAACAAGAAAAAGGCCTGAAGCCTAAATTGTGACACTGTCTTTAGTTCCAGTTTAGGGATATGGCCAGCAGATTTGGGCATGAGTAGGATTTCTAGCAAGCTGGTTATTAAAGACAAGAAGCAGAGGAAAGAGGAGATATATGTATAGAGTAACCAAAAAGTCAACCAAAGAGGCCTCTATTTTTCCTTTAGGTCAAGAGAGAGCATAGCAAGACTCCTAACCACCTCCGCTCTGAGAAAAAAGGGTTTTTTGCCATTTGTAGATTTCCCCCACACTCTTCTTTCTCTGTTTTAGTCAGTCTCCTCCAGAGAAATACTTTTTTTCCTTTTGTTGAGGAATGTTCGAGGCCTTGGCAGGGACTTTTTATCCTTGGCTAATTTTCAGCAACTGTCTGGTATTTGACAGATGTATGCATGTTTGACGTATTAGAAGATGCTTTTCTTCAATCCTTTTGATTTTTATTTTATTTAATTTTTAGTAAAAAAGAAGAGAAAACACCAAAACCAAACCAACAAACCCTGATGTGTAATTTTCTTTTGATTTGGCTTTTGCCTAAACCAGGCTACCTTCCTTATAACATTTGTAGAGAATTTGCTTTCTTGTCCATTTTTTTTTTAATAAGTTCAGAATAAAAAATTAATCTAGGTAATTATAATTTATAGAAAAAAATTTTTTTAAATAAAGGCTTAAAATATTAAACTAAAAGAAAGTATCTGTTAGCTTTGTGTGCCTGAATCATGAGCACAGAGAAAGTACTTCATTATTAACTTGCCATCACATATCTAGTCCTTGAAATTCCTGGTCCGTAGCATGGAAAACCTTATCTTGAGTAGCTGAAGCATTAAATAGCTCAAAATTATGACAATGGGTGCATTTCCATGAAGCTTCTTAATAGCACCCATTGGAGTTATGAGAAATGCATCTTTATTACTTTAGAAAATAGTGATGCATCTTTTGGATGTGTTTTCAGATTTTTGGCAGAAGTCTTGTTTTCTTATTTATTGTTTTCTTAGGAAATATTTTTCCTCTCCTGCTGTTTCTGGCCAGCTCTACTTCTACATATTATGACCCTCTTCACCCTATAGAAATATTTGATAAACACTATGAAATATTTAGTTCATTCGATCCAGAGAGTACAAACACAATATTTACAAATTTTTGTAATTTCACATTAAAAAAATGAATGTGTAATCAACAATCTGTTTTTCACATATTCCACAGTCAGAATAAATTTGGCTAGAAGCTTTTTGGGTTTAAAATATTTCCTCAGCTCTAATTACCTACTTACACTGGTCACAGACAACTCCTGAACTGAATTCCCTGCTCATATAAAATTGATTTTAGTGGTGCCTGCATCCTGTTTGTTTGTGGTTTCCTTTAAGTAAATAAGATGGCTTTTTGTAGCAAACCCTTACCCTGTTTTATAATCTTTATTTTTTGATTGCCACAAAAATAGTTTTCCATGCTTATTTTGTACAACGTGGGTCACCACCTTTCAAATATTAGGCTTGCACAAAGACCACACTCTGTGTCTTGTTACCGACAATGTTGTGCTAGTGAAGCATCGTGTTGTAATTGGTTAAGAACAAATTTATGCTGACAGCCTATGTTCTAAATGGGGAGCTTTTGCTTCTTGTAAGAAACTGATTGCAAGATGAAGAATATTCAGAATGGTTCAAGCAGCTTTGGAATAGGTGGTAGCCCTCTGTGTAATGACCCACTTACATGAATGGAAAACTCCCAATACCTCTGCCCTGTTATCTGTAATGTGAGCCCCTTCTGTAATTTTCTGCAGATTTTCTGTATTGTTAGCAGTGCTTTGATACCAGCTCTGTTTCCCTGGGGTTCAGTACAGTTCCATCTCCTAGTTTGTGAAGCAGGTCACCCCTGTTGACTGGTGGTATTTTGTTATAGGGGAGGTTTGTTAGCCAAAGTGGTGTTAGCTCTGGCAGTGGACTTGCTATGTGTTTGTGTTGTGGGAGAAAAGTAGATGATAAGGAGGATCTGACTGATGGATTTACTGATTCTGTCTTCTGTTTGGGAAGACAAAGGCAGTAACTGTAAAATTCCAAGGTTTTTCTGTTCAAGGTAAGTAAACTTGGTGTTTTCTTCGCCTCCTTTGAGAACTGTGAGCTAGTTCTAGTGAATACTTGTATTTTTGGGTTTATTTCTTTATTTCCTCAATTGCTGAGTGCAGTTGGCTTGTCTGGTAGTGGTTTGTGAACAACCAGGAGATAGTCAAGACTGACCTTCCCAGATGCTGTTCACTGTTTAAGTAATTTGAAAATCAGTGTGCTAAAAGCCTTTGGAAACCGAGGCTGAAATATTGTTAAGGAAAAGGTTGAAAGGTTGCATTGGATTTGTCTGAGGTAGCCCATGGCCTTTGCACCATCCAACACCATTCAAGAAGGACTCCAGTTCTTCTGTTCATCTACCTAAGCTTGCTGAGGGTTACACTGACCATTCAATAACATGAAACATCTCTTTTTGAAGATGGACAAACTGACATCCACAAAGGAGAGGTTTCCTCTCTAGAGGCAAGTTAGGATTTACTTATGGTGCCCATTTAAAGGTATGCTTTGCTATCAGGTACCTTGCTGAATAACATTATATGTTTACAAAACGCTCATTACCTTGTTCTGTGAACAAGGTATTACTTATCCATTTCTTCACTTCAGTGTGCAAAGACTGCTGATACTCTTTGGCTGTTACTCTTCTGCATGTTTGCAAAAAACCCTGCGTATGTTTAAGCAGCTTTTTTGCTGTTCATCTGCTATGGACATGTGGTTGCAATTGCTGTAGCAAAGCTTTCGGTTCTGTTAACACTATAGATGTAGGGAGGTTTAAAAATTTTTTAAAAAAGAGCTCGAATAACATTGTTTAGTGCCTTTTTGAGTATGGAAATGAAAGTGGTTATAATCATGGATGGACTCTTAGACTTAACCCTTTCCTTTAATACAGCTGTATGCCTTTTTCCACCCCACTGTTAGGTACATTATAGTGGGATTTAATGGCAACTACATTTAAACATTCTTCAAATTATTCTTTTATAATTAGTAGGGTTTTACTGAACTATCTTTACGCTTGGTATGCGTGTGAGTGTCCAGCAGACTGCTGACAAGACTGTGGATAGACTAGATCTCCTGTCTCTGTCCTGTGCTTTGCTCCAATCCAGGGAGAATCCTTCATCAGAGAATGCCTGAGGAACTAGGCTAAGGCTCCCATGGGAGACAGCTTTGAATGTGATGCCCCCCTAACTTTCTATTGACAACAAAACTTTTGCCTACAGTCAATGTGACTGCTGAGGTAGGGCAATGCAAGACCATGCAGATGGGATTGCTGATGCATTTGTGTAGCCAGTGCAGTCTTTATGGTTTACCATGCTTTCAGGATCACTGTGTATCAGACTAGGGAAGAGTACGAGCACTTCTTTATGTGGTTTCTCAAAATATGTTCTAAAAGGACAAATTCCTGTAATTGCTCTGCAGAGCTGTCTTGTCTTCAGTATTTTCAGTAAACAATATGGCATGATTATTTCCTTCTCCAGGAATGCTGAGAGCTTGGGACCTTGTGCTCTACAGCAGGCTTCTCTTGGTCCAAGTGATAAAGGATAATACCTTCCGGTATTTCAGTTAGATAGCTGTTAGTTTTTCTTCTCAGGAATGTGGAGGCATTGTCCTGTGTATCTGGTGTATCATAATCAAGTCTTTATATTTTGAAAGTGGTTGATGTGTATTAAACAAAACCTAGTAGCTATTTCTGTTGATGTTGGATAACAAGCAGGATGAAGAATAGACATTGGTTTTAAAGATTTGATGATCTCTGCTTGTTGACTTTCATTAGTGGTACGCTTCTGATCAAGGTCAGGGCAGAAATGAACTTTCAGATTAGCTGAGTGAATCTTGGTTTCCATCTTATAGCTAGGAAAAAAAAATCAATGAACTTTCTTTCCTCATGCTACTTTATTTCCTGGTGGTAGTTAGACTAGAAGTTGAAATACTGCAAAAATATTTGGAGTATTTCCCATAAGACAAAATTTCAGTTGTGGAAATGATTAGGGTTTCCTGCAGGTATAACTTCAATTGCTGAATTAAAATAAATAACAAAGTATAATAAAATTCTCCTTTTTGGACTGTTCTTATCCCACCAGAACACCGTTTTGCTCAGTGTCACTGAGCAGACTGTCGCCTGCCTGGAGAAAAGCCTTGACATAAGTTCTATTTTTATAGGTTCTGCAAAAATACAAGTAGTTCTACTTTTTTTTCTATGTAGTTAAGTGATATTGTTATTAAAAACACAACAAACAATCACCCCAGAAATACCTTCTTTACTTAAATCCTTAAAAATTAACAATTCAGTTTGTTCCTTAGCAGATGATTACACAAGTTTCTTGATAGGCCTGAACTGACTCTACAGTGCCAGCATCATATGCCATGGTGGCCTACGTTATGTTGAGTCATAATGGTTGCCAGAGCTAAAATTTGTTGTTTTCTTTCCTTAAAAAAAAAAAAAGCAAACAAAAAAACATGAAAAATATCTTATTTATCATGTTTTTTTATTACATCTTTATGCAGGTGGTCTCCATACCAGGAGACGAGCCTGATTGGGCAGGAGACTGGAGCCCCGAAGGGGAAACGGGCGTCTCCTACCCCTATTGGGAGGGTTGGCAGGTACAACATGTGGTGTTATGTGAGTCTATGGGAGCATCTGATCTTTTTTCCCCCCTCACAGCGTGGGAAAGTTTCCAGTTCCAAAGCACCAGTCTGGTCTCCGTGTGTGGCTTTCTCCATAAACGGTGGTGTGGAAGTGTAAAGCATGCAGCGCATGTAATTTAAATCTCGAGCATGTGCCAGATACTCTTATCATTCTCCAAGTGGACACGCATGGAAGAGCTTCGTAAAGGGGCTCTGTCTGGGCCTGTCTTCTAAATTTTGTTTTGCTTTTCATGTATTCTTTTTTCTTTTGATGTAGAACTCCTTAAAGACTTCAACACGGCGAAAGAAGAGAACGTCCTTTAAAAGAAAAGCCAGCAAAAGAGGAAATGAAGTGGGTATTCAAGTGCTTTGGAAATCATGCTCCTTTTGTTTAAATGTCTAAACGCAGACTTAAAAGTTTTTAGGCTTTTTTTTTCTTCTTTTTTTTCGCGGAAGTGTTTAATATATTTTTCCCCTGGAAAATTCCATGCTATTGAATGTGTTCTTAGAAGAGATAAAACTTGTATGAGAAGTTTTATTTTCTGAGTTGATATTTTTCAAGAAACAACGTACCAGACTCCAGAAGGACCATCACCTAATGAAAGAGTGTTCCCTTGGGATGTAAGAGACTCACCTCACACCCTTTTTTTCCACTAAGCAGAACAGGGGTGTGAAACTGAGGTTGTGAAATCTATGGTGAGTGCACTGATGCAAGGCTGTGGTCTGGTTTGAGGATATCTTCTTCAGGAGATCTCATATTAAAATTTGGCCACAGAGAGAGAAAACAGATTGTTGATCTATTGGTTTGATTTACCACGTGTCTTATAGAAGACTGTGCTTCCAGATCTTTCCTAGTGGATTAGTTATATAGACAAACAGCCTCATGGGAGAGGTGGAGGGAGACTCACCCTCGCATAGCCAGGGCTTTCTGGTTCAAATCCTTTCTTGTATGGTGGGAGAACTGCAGACCAGAAACTGGAATCTGTGTCTGTAAGAGCCCAGGACAGTGCCCTCTTACTGGGCTCTCAGGTGTCCTGCAAGGGTAGGGAACAGGGAGGTAAATAGTTTTCTCAGTGATATCTCATGTTGGATCTGTGGCATTTGTTCAAAGGTGGGAACGCAGCAAGGCCAAGAATTTGAGAGCAGATTATCTGCAAATAAGTGCTTATGCAACTTGGCTGTTGGAATTAATGGAATAAGTAGTTCATCTCATTCTATTTTCCTTTGGAAAAACTGTTTGTGTTAGAAATAACATTGTATCTGACACATAATTATTGTTGTGTGAATAATTGCAGGAAATAGGGTCAGAAATAATCTTGAAAGAATTTTGAAATAGTTGTGTGCTACTCTGAAATGATACTTCCCCCTCTTATTTTATTCTGTTGTCTCAGCTGGATAAATTATTCTCAGATGAGCACCACATTGACATGGCTGTACTGTTTCCAGTACCTGAAGTAGTTTTGTCAGAGCTAGGTTGGGTCTTCTGTGTGTGCTATGCCAAGGAAACATACATTTCTTGTGCTAAAGCTGTTTCTTGCTTCTGTTTCTCAGGATAACAAAGGCCGGCCTTTTGTGATAAAGCCTATCTCCTCTCCACTCATGAAGCCACTGCTAGTTTTTGTCAATCCAAAAAGTGGAGGGAATCAGGTAAGAGTATCAGTTGGGTCTGAATCACAAAGCTTAACAGCAAGGTTTCTGCAAATGAGACTAGTTCTTGGCCAGTCAGATAGGAAGGACTCTATGCCTGAACTGCAGCCCTCAGAAGGGGTCCTTGCTGTGGAATGGCCTTTCTGCTCCAGTGGAGTTGGATGTCTGGAATGGGTACTTGAGTATTTGAGTGGTTGTACTCCTCCCTTCCGATTCTTGAGAGGAGTCTAATATGATAGTTTGGAGGTTTTCAGAAGATTTCATCTTTCCACAGAAAATCTAGGTTTCCAGTGAAGTTTTAGGCTTACCTTTATCCAAAAAGTGGTTTCCTAGCTTTGCTAGGAAAGGCTGTTGAAATTACTGAATGTGAAATGACATAATTCCTACGGCATCTAAAAAAATCATTAGTGGTCTTCTACTGCACCATAGAGACCAAGTTTCAGTGATTAAAATGCAGCAGGCTTCTTCCTTAGGATTCTTGGAATTAATACTTACCCAAATGAATATTTTCCAGGTTCTGCCACTTTTTGAATATCAAAGAATCTGAGGGCCTTTTAATAGAAAAGATTGATGTAAGATACAACAGAGGCCTAGAGAGCATGGAGAGTAGCATAGGCACTGCTCATTTTCTCCTCTGTTAGAATTAGGGAGGATATCAAATGAAACTGTTTAGACTGATTCCAAACAAAGGAAAAAGCTGGTCCTCCTCACAGTCTGTAGTTCAGCTGACAAACTCCTTGCAGTAGGATGTTGTGGATGCTAAACATTTAGACAGGCTGAAGGAGATACTTGGAAGTGAAAACCCTGAAGATTACTGAAGTCCAGTACCTCCCTCTGGTTCAAGAGTTCTATGAACTGCACACAGCTGAGACTGGAAGAATACTTATGGCAATCACACTTATTTTCTCTCTTCTTATACCTTTTCCTAGGTACTATGACTGCTATTCTTGGTTCTTCACTTCAGGGAAGGTGTCAGGCAGAAGAGCCGTCCCTCAGAAGGGAGAGCTATGGAAAATATGATGTGTACCCTCAGGCCATGTCTGAAAGGCATTCTTGAATTAGAGTACAAGCTCACCCCATAGCGTTCTTAGCTCTCTGCTGCTAGTAGGAGATCCTGCCACTTTGTGTCTGGGCAGAACGTGAAGGAAGGAAATTGAGTGGAAATATGAACCCCAGAGACTGAGAAAACAGAAATTATACCTTTAGGTGATGGGCTGGCCACACTGCACTGAGCGATGGGGGCAGCTGTACCCCACAAAGTCCTTAAATCCTGCTGCTTTAGATGGTAGAGGTTACAATTATGAATGATCACTGTGGTGATGGTGGAGGCCTGAGCACTGTCATTGCTTGGATATTGGGCAGGACACTGTTCAGCATGATGAAGACTGGCTACAATCTTGTTCAACTTCTTGCTGTCATGGATGGCTGAGGGTGAGGTGGGATAACAGAGGTTTCTTCTTGTTGCAGGTGGTGAGAGGCAGGAGAACAGGTTGCTGTGGGAGATGAACCTTTGGTCTGACCCCAAATGCCTGTTCTTATGAACCATTAGTGATCTGTGTTGTTGAAATTAGTCTATATGCCTGCATGTGCACCTTGTCCAATTTGGTGGGTTGCTATTCTACAGAGCAGTCATTTGCTATGCCACTTTCTAGTTTGTCTTCTTGTTTTGTGTTTGCTTTATAAAGCACAGAAAAAAAGAAAAGCAGTTCAAATGTAGTGAATAATGCACACTTATTTGCAGTAATCATTAAAATACTCATGATTTCCCTTCCTTTGATTTTTCTTTCTTGCCAGGGCACTAAGGTTCTCCAAATGTTTATGTGGTATTTGAATCCACGCCAGGTCTTTGATCTCTCTCAGGAAGGGCCAAGAGATGCGTAAGTACTGGAGCCTTCATCACTGAGCACCCTATTTCTTGTCTGGTCAGGAAAGCAGGAAAAGATCTGCCTTGGCTAGATTAGTGACCGTGTGAGGCTTACATATCCAGGTTTTGGTAGCATGGGAAGGGCTGCTGTGGTGGCTTTTGTGACAAGAGATCAGGAGCTGCCCCTGTGTCCAGACAGAGTCAGGTCCAGATGGCTCCAAGGCTTGCTGCAGATCCCAGTGCCTGACCATTCCCTAATGAATGAGCATTCCAGTGGGCTGAGGCTGCCTCCAGACTGCCACACATGGTAGCACTGTATGATTGTCCCTGCTTGCTGAGTAACTAACTCAGCTTATCCAGACAACAGTTGAAGTGTAAGCCTCTTCCAAGGGAGAGAGGACTCTTTTAAAGGGCTGATTCTTGCTGCCAAGGGTTAAGAAACCATCCTTCTGTGGTATTGGACATGGGGATACTGGCCTTATTTAACCATCTGTTCAGAGCTACTTTCACAATTCATAAGTATGTTTTGTATGTTTTTGTAAATATTGTTTCTATAAATATTTTACAGTAATAATGTAAAATCAAATATTTGCCTGTAGAAGAACAGTCCAAGTGTTTCCTATTCAAGGAACCCAGCCTTTTTATTTTCCTGCAGAAACACCTGCAATGCTGTTCTCTCGTGATGTTTGGAAGCTTTAAGTTAGACATACATTTTTCAGAGCTGTATAATGGGGCAAAGGAGGGTTAGGTCCTCTGGTTACTTGGCTCTCTAGATGTGAATGTGTCCCCCCCTTCATTAGAAAATATTTCATTTTGCCTTTTTGAAGGATACAACTGAAGGAGCAGGACTTCAAAGAGTACTTTTTCTCGTCTCTCCTGTTGGTATTTAGATCACATATCCAGAGAAAGAACTCTATTACATGTTCTTGCCTTCTGTGGTGTTAAAATACAGTCACTAGTTGAAGAAGCTGTCACATTATACAAGACTGAGGAATGGTAGCTCAACAAGTCATGATGAAGAACACTAAATATTGTTTTAAAACCTCAATATTTAAATTTGTTTGCTTTAGGGTAAGAGAAAAATGAAAGATTTTGACCTCTACAGAAGGAATGTGAAAATCTGGGAAGATGCTAAACTGATCAAACACTTGTCAGGAGGTGCTGTCTAAGATGGAGGAAGGCCCCATTTCACATCCTAGTGATTTTGCATTTCCACCTCCACTCAAATTCTTAGTAATGAATATTTGAAAGTGCAGTAAGTGGTGGGTTACACTGTCACTCAGCAAAATGCATAAAAAGTATCTGCATTACTGTTCTTACCTTTTTTCTCTCTCTTTTTCCCTTTTCCCTCCCTGGGCAGGCTGGAGCTGTACAGAAAAGTGCCAAACCTGAGGATCCTGGCATGTGGTGGGGATGGGACGGTAGGTGGCAGGGACCTGGCAGTCCCATGGTCTTGGATCAATGATTAAACTCCTCACAGTGGCAGGTTTCCCACCTCACACTGCCTGCTGAGGCATAGAGAGATAGCATACCTTACACTTGTGAAATCTAATACTTGTTTTTCAATTTTCTCTGTGGCCTGGCCTGTGTAGCTATAGGGCCAGATTCTCATGTCCAGAGCCATCTTTCCTTTATGCATAAAGATTTTATACAGCTTAAAAAAGATAAAGACTAACTTTGCTGGTCTCCTCTCAACATTTACATTAGATCTAGAAGGATCTAGAAGGTTAAGTTAGTGTCTGGGAGCCATTAAATCTTAATTTCTTCTCCTTCCTGCTAGATTCTGGTAGATCCAGGTTCAGTATTTTTCTTTATAACAGAATTTCTGTGTTCTTAGATAAGTGACTGGAGTCAGATCTTTAAAGGATTTGGGCACCTTCATTTGGAGAAAAACTCTGCAGCTCAGGGTCTGAAGGTCATAAGTGGTAATGGAGTTATTATAACTGCATTCTGTTTCCAGTACTTAAAAATATTTTAAATCTCAGTCTGTGCCACTGAGTGCTAAATACTGTTGAAAAACTGACCTTAATCTCTAGGGGGCTCAGTTCCCCAACATGTGTTTGATGGCAATTTTAGCAATAAGTATGGTAAGGAAAATGCATTACTACTTGCAAGATGAAGTGATTGGACAGAACAGATCTATGTAGATGTTTAGGACATGGAGAGGTGGTTGGTTTACTTTGTAGAGAGCTGAATCCCCTCTCTTAATTCATCTCGGCTTGAATTTCTGGGGGAATTTTTTCAGCTTCTGTGTATTCTTTTAAAACCCCAGTGGCAGGGTTATTAATATCAATGCTTCCCCTGCAAGAGTGAAGAAAAAAATCAGTGATAAGACTGCTGTCTTTCTGGTACATGGGAAAGTAAGACATAGTGGTTACTGCATGATGAACTTTCCTTAAGAAACATGCAAGGCATTGCTTTAGCAGGAGACACAAGCTGAGAAAAAGTGTTTTGATCTGTTTTCTTTCCCATCTGAGGAAGCCAGTGTTTTCATAGGGGGGAAAAATTAATCATGAAGACATTAAAAGAGAAAAGAATGCAGCTACATTGAGTCAGACCATCCTATTTCACTTTGCTGAAATTTGCAAGCGAGAGGTGGCAGCACCTTCTCATTAGTATGAGCAGCACTCCACTATTACATTTGCTGCTGCTCACTTTGAAGCAAATTAATATCTAGTTATTTCTAAAGCCATTACATCTAGAAATGAAAAATATGGCTCAAGTGGACTTAATGAATATGCAATGAGACCAGATGTTACCTCACATTACTGAGGTGAATCAGAACTTATTGTAACTTTTCCATTGTCACTGCTTGCTGTTCCTTCCCGGGGCAGAAGTGGAAAGCTTTGCTTTCAAAGCAGTCAGGAGCTTTCTGTTTACAGGGAAATGATAGTCTGAATCATCCTGGATTGTGCAACAAATGTACAAGGTTTAGAAGTGACCTCAAGTTAAATAGCAGCGTTGTGCTTACAAATTAGTAATTTGACGTTTCTGTTCAGCTGTTAAAAGCATCTACAAAAGTGGTGGATGTTGTAATGTTACCTGTAGCAGGGGGAGGCTGAAGCACAATGTGTGGATTAAGTCAGTGGCAATGACAACGGACTCTTTAAGAAGTCCTGGCCCTACGGATGTTATCTTGACTTTTTATTCTGTCTCCTGTTATCAGTGCAGAAGTATAGATATTTTGAAAGAGAGAGGATTGCTTACCTCTGAAAATCCCTTTAAAAGACCTCAGTATTTTTGGAGACACCCAAGGTCATGAGAGCTGTAAGTAGTTGAGATGACTGTTGTCAGACAATGAACTCAAACAGGGGATCACATCCCAGATGAATGCTTTAATAATTGGACAATTGGTTATGATAAATAGCTGTCTGATAAATGTCATTTGTGCAAAATTAAATTTATTTTCTAAGAGACTTGGAGAAAGAAATACCCTAGAATACTAAATAGCATGGTGGTTTCTGTATTTATCAGGCCACCCCCTCTGCAGTCCTTCAAACTGCAGCTATTTTTCCCCATGCCCATGTTATGCTGGGTGGCTTTTGTGAAGCTCCAGTGTTATCCTGGTTTGGGTTGAGAATCTATTTGAAACCCCAGTAACATTGGTTGGGGGAAGAAAAATTCAGTCCAGCTGTAGTCAGGATTTTGATTTTCTGTCCTCTTTAAAAGGTCACATTTCCAGTAGAAACTGAACCTTTGAAAACTGGCAACAGGAAAAAAAAAATCTGTTAATTTTTTATTAATTCTTTATCTAAAAATGCAGCACAGGTTCTTCACAATCTTTTTTTTAAAGAGAGAAGTAGTTTAAGAAAGAGTCCTTTGTTTTTGTAGCAGGAATTTCAGTCACCAAAATTTGATAACATCTTTAGCAACAATTCTTGCTCCCCTTTGAAAATTTCCATTTAATGAGAACAAAATAACTTACAGTAATTTGTTCCTTCTGGCTAGGTTTCTATCTGAAAGTTTTATGTAGTCCAGAAGAAAGGAGAAACAGTTCTCTGGAATAACTAATAGCTTAGGATACAAAAGAGACAGTTTCATTGTTCCAATCCAAAACCTTCAACCCTGAGCCTTAGTCTGTCTTTTAGTCTAGTTTTTTATTATTTTATTAGATATGTATGTGTGTGTGTGTGTGTGTGTATCTATATATTATATATATACAGATATAATGTCTTGTACTGAGTGAAATAATTCAGCACTAAGGTCTGTTCTCTGGGAAAAAGAGACTTGTGAGCAAGTTCATGCTTGGCAGGACAAGTTCTGAGACACCATGCTGTTTTAATATGTCTCTCATTTTCTTTCATAACTGTTGTCAAAAGTTTAGTTCTTTTTACATAATGATAATTAAAAAAATTATCTTGAATTGTCCATATTATTCTTCATTCATTTTAAAATTTATTTTACTTGATCTTCTCTGTGAAAGAGAATATGGTATTATCAAAATATGTCTTTGTCCTTTTAATATTCCTGACAGTTCTCTTAATTTTCCTTTTTATAGGTGGGCTGGATCCTATCCATCCTCGATGAGCTGCAACTCAGCCCCCCACCTCCTGTGGCTGTCCTTCCTCTTGGCACTGGGAATGACCTTGCTCGCACCCTCAACTGGGGTGGGGTAAGGACTGGCTGGGGCACCCTTACGTGGGGGTTCTCAACTTGCTGCTCAGATTTAGTTGCGTGGGGTGGAACTTCTTTTTTGGCTAAAATAGTAGGCAGGGCTGTGTCCAAGGTCTGCTTCACTCTGGCAGAATGGTTTGCTTCAATTTGCAGTCTGGGATTTTGAATTACTAATGATGTTGTTGCAATAAAAGTGTACATAGATGTACCTGGTATTTCAGGCCAAGTAACAAGAACAGTAATCAGGCTTCTAATTTCAACAAAGTTTAAACTTTCTCTTTGTTTATCCTTTACTACAGCACTGAAGTTATTCCAGGAAAAGCAAATATACCTCGAATTCCTCTCCCTATGGCCTTACTTTGCCTGCCCTAGATTTGTGCACCCAAATAGTAGCTTGTTAAAATGCACGATCAAAAATTTATCGAGGGTCTTAGGTGTGTGTGAAAGGAGGGAAATCTGTCAGGTAATTGGTGAGTAACTCAATTTGTTGTCACCATCTGTGGCTGATACTCTGGTCACTCTGCTGTCAGGGTTACACAGATGAGCCGGTGTCGAAGATCCTGTGCCATGTAGAAGATGGGACCATTGTCCAGCTGGACCGCTGGAATCTTCAGGTGGAGCGCAACCCTGATTTGCCCCAGGATGAGCTGGAGGATGGGGCACGTAAGGTTAGAGGCCGCTTTTTCCCATGGAAAATATAGAATGCTTATGAACATCTTTGGGTTACATTTTAAGAGCATGGCTTGGGAGTTCTGCAACTTTTTAATTTTCTATTTGCATCTCTGCCTGTGACTCTTTTCATGTGTCAGTGGTTCCAGAGTTGTGTGAAATGCATTTATTTGTTGTTTGAAACTCCCTGGCATTGAACATTTATGTCAAGGATTAAATCCTGGATAAAAATCCCTAGCGCTTCATCAGAAAGGTCATTGTTGTTTTTCTCTAGTTGCAGGAGTAGTAATCCTGTGATTACCATCCATTCCCCAATTAGACAAAACTAAAAACAGGATGTAAAATTTTATTCCTTAGGATTTTGCTAATGGATACCAGATGTTTCCTACTTTACAGTAAGGTGTAGTGTATTTTTGTGTTTAACTTCTTTGTGTGTGGGTCTCCACATAATCTCCACTAGTGTATCTTGGTAGTTGAAGAATGGGAAAATTTTAGTGAGGAAATCACATAGTAATTTATCATTTGGACTGGTGATGTTGAAAATACTACAAAAATAAAACCCCCTCCCGATTCTGTGAACCATTTTCCTCTTCTCAGGGATAATTTCCAGCTTATCTATTGGATGCTACAGTTGCCTCTCTACAGCCCTGTTGGGTGTGTGTAACAATGAAAAGGCCAGATGTGTGCTTGCCTGCCTCATGCATCCTCAATAGGATTAGAGCTTCTTCTCTGGGACTTGGATTGCTCCTGGTTATATATGAAGTGAGAAGAACACAGCTGGAGTTTCGTTTGCCATGCTGTGCTTGAAGAACTAGCAAAACCTTTGAAAACCTTTGTGTTGGTGATATCTTAAGTGGTGCAGCCTTATGGGAAATTTAAATGACAACATAAGGAACCCTTTGATGTATTAACAAAGATACATATATTATCATAAAGCACTGTAGGTCTCTTTGTGTTCTTTGGGCTCCTGTATCTGATCATTTTCCACAAGCCATTACTAACCTTCAGAGCAACCTTCTGCTTACATTTCTCTGATATTTTCCACTTTGTTCTTAGTAGGTTCTCATGATGAGCCAAGTTTTAATGCTTAAACCCTGGTGTGTTGAGAAGTGTTCCATTCATGTTGTTTTTATGTCTCTTTTTATTATCTAATTACAGCTTCCCCTCAATGTCTTCAATAATTACTTCAGTCTTGGGTTTGATGCACATGTTACGCTGGAGTTCCATGAATCCAGAGGTAATAGGAACTTTTTATTTCCTTAGCCCTGTGGGTGGGCAGTTATTTTATTAATTAGAAATAGAGTTGGATTTAACATACTGTTCTTATAATTCAGAAGTAAAGCTGGAACATAAAACCTTAAGATACATACAAGAAGAAAAAGTGATTGTATCATGAGTTTCCAATTGATTCATGATTAAAAAATGAAAAAAGTACAAGGAAGATTGTAATTTACTGGAGGAAAAGGGCTAAAAGGGAAGATTTCCAAAGTTTTAGATCTTGTAAAGGAGATGGTATATAAGTCAGGTGCGAGTGTGGAAGTGGAGGGAAGAGAAGAGCCACAAGACTGGAAATAGCAGGAATACGATTGTGTTCTCAGACTAGACAGCTGTTACCTATGGATCAGTATAGCATAACATCCCTGGACTTGGTACAGACCCAGAGTGTCTCTATACAAGTAAAAGGGTTTAATGTCTGCAGAAGTGTCAGGAATTTGAGCAGTTGTAGCACCTTGTCTGTCCCCTTGCCAGTGGCAGTTATGCCCCCCTGTACATATTGACACGTGGCTTAAGCACTGATATGAATGGCTTTAGGCAGTGCTTGTAGAAACAAACCCTGTTCAGGTGTCTGCCTTCAGCTTTTGGTCATTCCAGCTTCATATGCAGGTATTTTTTCTGAAACACAGCCTTCCTTATATTCACTGTCATGCTATCAGAGTGTCATTTCAAGATGAAAAGATAGCACACTAACAACAGGCTAAATAAGAGCAGGATACATGATGGAATGAGCTAATGCATATTTTATGATGTTTAAGACTGCTTCAAGCTTTAGGAATAATAATGAGGGGCCACAAAAGGGCACAGGAATGAAATTATGACAGCTGTATGCGGTTTTTTTTATGAGTGCATATCACTCTGCATTGCTAATGTGACTGTGAATATACTGTATAGATTAAATGCATGGCTACTTTCTCATTTAATGGAGGCATTATTAAATAATGAAGTTATGGAGCCCTATAAAGAATGAATGTTATTCCAGACATGCCAGTGTTTTAAAAATTTACATGGGTGAAAAAGCACTTGGCAGAGCAAGCTGTGTGTCTGAGTACGTATGGCCAGGAGACCTTTTTGTAGCACAAGTCTTCACTGCTGGTGTCATCCTTATTTTCCTAAATGCAAAAATATGTGAAACGAATTCTATGTATTTTAGGAGATGAAAGCTTATAGCCTTGGAGGTGTTGCTGGTGTGTGGGTTGTATTGTTTTTCATGTGGAATTGGGGTTGTGCTGCTTGGAGAAGAAAAGCTTCCTGGGAGCACTAATTATAGCCTTTTGATACTTGAAGGGGATTTATAAGAAAAATGGGCCCTGTTTCAATAGGACAAGGGATAATGGTTTTAAGCAAAAAGAGTGTTAATCTGGACTAGATATAAGGCAGAAGTTTTTAACAATGAGGGTGGGTAAACGCTGGCACAAGTTGCCCAGAGAGGTGGTGGATGCCGCATCCCTGGAAACATTCAAGGTTGGGTTGAATGAGGCTCTGAGCAACCTGATCTAGATGAAGATGTCCCTGCCCATTGCAGAGGGCTTGGACTAGATGAACTTTAAAGGCCCCTTCCAGCCCAAAGTATCCTGTGGCTCAGTGAATTAAGCAATACAAAGCAGATTATGATCTCATTTACCATTGATGACAATCCAGAGAAATTCTTAGCAACAGTAGCAAAATGTAAAGTACTTTAACAGCTATAGCATTTATGCTCGAGATAAGTGGCTGTATGCAGTTGCTTATGTGGAGCTATTGTAATCGCACATAGTATTAAAACAAATGAATACCCTGCCTGCAAACCAAAATAAGATAAATTGATATGAACTCTCAGCCTAGCAGGACACTTTATGCAGTAGAGATTGGTCAGCTGTTATATTTAGAATAAGCAGTGATTGCAATGTCTCAGAGGAACCTATATATTAATGTGGCCTTTTCCATGGCAACCTCTACACTTTTCTTGTGACTAATCAGATTGAGACTTGAGGGTTGGATCCAAGTCTAATGTATTTAGCTCTGCTTCTTTGGGAAGTGTTCTGGGTAGTGGCTCTTTCCAACTTCCTCCATTGTTATCCTTATGCTTTGGTAGAGCATGGAAGATGCAATTTACTTTATCCCTGCTGACATGCTGTTTGATCCCTCAGCTCTGCAGGACTGTTCATTTGCAGGAAACTCCCCCACTGCACACAGAGTCTAACGTATTCAATTTTCCAGTTCCTTGATGGTTTAGGAATGGTGAGGATGGAGTGAGCCTTGGATATGCATTCAGTAATTTACTTCTACAATCAAGGTTACACTCAAATCAACTTAAGGCTCTATTTTACATCACAGAGTCCTTACTCCCTACCCATGCTCATCTGTGATGGCAGAAGTAGGAGCAGTAGGTTGAGAGACTGCTTAGTCCCTGACCTCAGAAGAGCTCCTTTCCTGTTCTAAACCAGGGCTTTTGTTATGGGGAGTGTTTGTCATAAGATCCATGTATGATCCAGTGCTGTGGTGTCTGCCGTCTGGAACCATTGGGGATAGTCACATGAGAGAACGTGCAGCACAGGCACTAAGCCTTCAGAAGCCTTCTGCTGCTTAGCATGGGGTGTCAGGACTCTGCAAAGAGCTGTGAGCTCAGTGTGATGAGATTTACTTATACAATTAAATTCATTTTTTGAGGTAGAAGGGGCCCTGTCTGAGTTTGAGTCACCTGTGACACAGCAACAGGTATAGTAACTGACCCAGCAAGCAAATCAGAAACCCCAAGCAGCTCATTTTTATGAAATGGAGCCACACATTGTGAGATGTAGTGGCTTCCAAGAGAACTAGAAGTATTGTGTTAAGTGGTCATTTGAGGGGTAATTTGGATGTGTCCTCACTAAAGTGCTGCTTTATCCAGAAGGACTGCTTTGGTAGTTTGATGTTTTCGCTAGAGAATCGATGAACAAGGGTGAGTAGTTGGTAGTAACACTGAATTCAGTGCCAGAAGGGCTGCTTCTGGAATCTCTAGATGCCACAAACAAGGAAAGCAGTTTCCAAGGAGGCCCAAGAATGAACTGTATTCTGGGAAATGTGCCTTGTATTGGGAGATTAAGGGAACTCCATTTAGCTTATTGGAAAGAGGGTTAAGAGGAAATTTAATTACTGCCTGTAAGTACTTACTCAAGGAGAAGATATCTGATAGTTGAAGGCTCTTTAATCCGACACAGAAGCGTGACAAGATTTAGCAGTTGGCAGTTGAAGTCTGAAAATTTCAAGATTGGAAACCTCCACATTTACATTAACAGTGAGAATAATTAACCATTAGATGTATATTGGTACTAGACTCAAATTTCTCCATCACTTGGAGTCTAATCAAAATGAAACAGCTTTCTAAATAGGTTTTAGAGTAGCCAATTCTTTTTTTCCTTTTTTTTTTTTTTGCTGCAAGAATCTTTGGGTAGATATGTCTATTCCTTAGTAACTCTCTAACACTTTCTTAAATTCTGATTAAATTCTTTAATTTAATCAGAATTTAAGGGTCTTTTCCACCTTGTAATTTACTAATACTATACTCCTTGTTCAAAGCACGGGTTAGTGTTTCATTAATTTCTAATAATTCTTAGAGAGTTGTTCTGCATTGCTAGAAACAGAAGTCTCACAAATCGTCATGAGGGGTCATAAGATTAATAGTCTGAGAGGTGTTAAATTAACTGATTAAATTCCTGTTACCTCTTTACTCATGTTTCCCTCTATTTCCACTCTCTACCAGAAAGGGGAAGGATTCAATATCAATGTTCAAAATCTGATAGCAGAGAAAGGCACAGATGGGGGACTCATACATGGAAAACCTACTTATGTTAATATTTTCACTGAGTGATACGCTGAAAGCACTGTAGTGCTAACAGGGAATGTGAAGGTATAATGAAGTCTACTTGTTTCATTAGGGTGTTCATACCTTTATTTTTCATCCTTTCACAGAAGCAAATCCAGAGAAATTCAACAGCCGATTTAGAAATAAAATGTTTTATGCAGGGGTAAGTACAGATTTGTCTTATGGAATGATGTTAACTTAGTTGTTTGAATGTTTTCTTAATTACCTTCCCCCTCACTTTCTCACATCAGGAGGTCATGCCAGTTACAATTTCAAGTGCACACATGCTGTTTCTGGCAGTGCCACACAGAGGTGTCTGTAGAAAAGAACCTGAGGTACTGTTGTTATACAGAGCTGAGCAGGTGTGAAAAGAGCCACTCCTTTGGACACAGTCATGGTCGTATCTTGGTCCCTCTGCTTCTGGCTCATAAGCTTCTCAAGACACTGCTCTGCTTCTTTCAGGGTTTGGGAAGTGCATTGATAGTGACTTTCCTAGAGGAATTCCCAAAGTTTTGGCCTTTGTAGCTTTGAGGAGTAGTCTTGGATGTAGGGCCATGGGGAGTGCAGGGCATAAATCAGGTATTTGGAGTGATTAATGATGTTTGAATATGCAAATATACTTGTGCATTCAGGAGGCAAATGGACAGCACTTTATTCTAAAGCTATTAAGAGCAAACACCATTTTGATAACGAGTGGCATATAATGTATTTCTGGATGGTGACACCCACTGTACCCATGTGCCTTAAACATGGAAACAAGTGAGTGAGCAGGAATTTGCACTTAACAGTCCAGGATATCTTGCACTGGGGTGTCCAAGGACTGTTTTTCAGTTAAGCTCTCAAAAGGAGAAGTATCACAATTTAAAACAAAATAAAATTATATCTTCTGAGAGAGTAACTTTGACAAAAGGATGGCATTTTGGTAATTAGCTCTGCAGGGGGATAAGAACTGAGGGGAAAAAAAGAGCAGAAGTGTTGGCAATTCCTGCACTTATTTCTGTTGCAGGCAGCCTTTACAGACTTTCTGCAAAGAAGCTCAAGAGATTTATCCAAGCATGTTAAAGTTGTGGTAAGTATAAGAAATTGTGTCATAGTATTTTGGGAAGGGGGTGGAGGTGGAGGTTTGGAGAGAGAGTGAGGTGAGAGTTTAATGGCTCTGTTACTTTTCAGTTTTGAGCATGACATTTGCAACACATTCCAAGGAAAGTCTTGGGAAAGTTGTTACAAAGCAGCAACACTTCTCTTGTCTGTGGCTCCATTCAGCAATTTCTCTGTGCTCTGTCACTTTGGCTTTGTAGTGTGATGGTACAGACCTGACTCCAAAGATCCAGGAGCTGAAGTTCCAGTGTATAGTGTTTTTAAACATACCCAGGTAAGTACAAGACAGATTCTTGAAGTTATACAAGAAAAATAAAAATAGTTTTCAAAAGACACTTACCAGCTGTCCTAGACTTGGTGAATGTGCAGGGAGCATTTTGCCTCTGGGCTACCTTGTTGAAAGCTGGCAGCTTATAATGCTATTAATGAGCAACCCAGAATGGCATCAGAGTTCAGAGTGCAGCAAAACCATCCTCTAACAAGTTGAATATCCTGATACAGTAGAAATGCTTAACAAACACACTTTGAAAAGTTGTTCATATAACCTGCAAATAAGTTAGTAAAGAGACAGATGCCTGGTGTTTTGCTTAATTAGAATCAGAGTGTGAAAAAAAGGAAAGGGGGAGGAGGGGACAGAAATGGAGAGAGGGGGAGGATAAGTATTTTACCAGTTAAGGAATACCAAACTGCTGAAAGAAGTTAAAAGGTGTCCTTAATAAAAATATAGCTGAATTATTAAAAGTTGTCAATCTCCTGCTCTCTAGAACAGTAGTCTCCAGGCTTAATTTGATTGTGCATCCCTATCAGTAAAAATCTTTCAAGCACCACCCCAATATTTGTATATTTATAAGTTATATACATGTACCTCTATACCAGTATTACAAACAATATAAAGCATGCACAAATATAAATTAAGAAAAAATGTCATGAAAATGAAACAAACACTTATTTTAATGTTTGTTTTAAAATTTTGCTTTCTTATTTATTAAAAGTAAAAGCAAGATTTTTCTTCACATCCTCTAATTGTCTTGTCAGTTGTGGATTTTTCTTGCATGCACCCCACTTTGGAGACCATTGCTTTAGACAACCTCCTACTTTGCTCCACGTGCAGTCCCAAGCACTTGCTCTTTTGAGTTCTGCACTGCAAGCTTCTACTTGGTGTCACCTCTCTAAAGTTCCCCCCTTCTATCACTTTTAGATCACTTTCACATCTATTCTTTGATGGTAGAAAAGAGAGATGCCACAGCTGTATCTGTTCCTGCTTCTTATGTCTCCCTGCCTCCTCAAGCTATGCAATGTTTTGCGTTCCTTGTGCTGTTAGAACTGCTGAGCTAGCAGGGAGAGAGGAAATAGGGGCAAAACAGCTTTATGGCTTAATAGCTCACCAGCAGGAATCAAAGCAAATGGGGAGAAAAGAGTGCTGCTGCTCTGTTACCTATTTCCTGGTGTTTCACCATTTTCCTCTCAGAGAGGAACCTGATAAAATTTATGGTGGATACATTTGCAGGTGTTGTATCAGCTTGGAAACAAGCGGAACAGGCTAATAGGCTACTAGTCAGGACCCATCTGGGCAAGCTGCTGCCTCAAACTCGCTCTCCAAACTTCTCTCTGTAGGTACTGTGCTGGCACAATGCCCTGGGGAAACCCTGGTGATCACAGAGACTTTGAGCCTCAGCGTCATGACGATGGCTACATTGAAGTCATCGGGTTCACCATGGCCTCACTGGTGAGTCCATGGGGGTGCTGCCAGGCTGGGTGAGCTCTGTGGGCAACACTGCAGAGGGCAAAATTGTCCTTGTTACTGAAGAACGAGTGGGTTTCCCTGTAGTCAGCAAAGGCCAAAGCATTTCTCTGCTGTTAAATGGCAGAGTCAAATTGTTCTTTTCTAATAAGAGATGTGTTATTTAATAATAAAAAGTATTCTTTGTAAAATATGGCTAATTTGCATCTGCAGTGCTTCCAAGTTAAATGGCAAGATTATTACAGTAAGAACAGTATGATAAATCATGATTTTACTGTGGGAGTGTTTTATGATCAAATAAATACTGCTTTTTTCTTTTTAACTTTTGTCTATTTCAATCTATTTCAATAAATGCCTATTTTTAGGTATAGCTAGCATATAAATATGAAAGATTATATTAAATTGTATGCACATTCAGTTTCCATATGCTCACCAAAAATCTTGTGAAACCTTAGTAATAGCTGTGGAACACTTTATTAAGTATTTCTTGCATGAATTTTATGTCTCCTTTTTATTCTGCTAGGAAAAGGAAATTCAGCCAACAATTTAATTTGTCACTGCACTTTCTGTCAATGCTGACCTTAAAGTGAACTAAAACTGAGTTACCATAAAAGCAATCTCTGTAAATACCCTGGTGTCCTGCTGTGGCAGTGGTCAAACACAGTGACAGTGTCTGCAGGGAGTGGTTAAAAGCAGCCAGAGTTGGTAGTTAGTGCTAGCACTAGCCTACCTAAGGCACTGCATCTTGGACTTAGAGTGGCCAACAGAAGGCCTGTAACTGGGCTTCCTGGCAGGTTTTTATAGCTCACACTTAGCTTCACGCCTGTAGGCCTTTGTTGCTGCTGTCTCATGTAAGCTAGTTTAAAACTAAGATGGATAAGCCTGTTTTAGCTAAATTCACTTTTTGTGTGACCTGCCCTCAGTCCATAACACTTTCACTAAATATCCATGATAATGGTGTTTGTTTCCTCAAAGAGAAATTCAGGCAAATCTAAGCTTCAAAGTAAGCAAAAGGCAGTCTTGGTCAATCTTTACTTTAAAAAGTTTGTCTGGGTTAAGGATAATTTTGTGGCATTTCTTTTTTTTTTTTTTTTTTTTGATGAGTCTAGTGGATTAGGAAAGAAAAATTGTTTATTAGCATAGTAGATCTTGTGGAATAAATGTCAAGAGTTTAGGGCATGTTTTTGAAAATGCTGTCAAAATTCTCTTTAGCATGTACCAACTGACAGTTTTCAGTCAGAAGAGTTTTTGGGTTTGCCACTAACACTGCTCCAGCCAATGGAAGTGGCTAAAATGATCTCAAAAGCTACCAACAATTTCAGCTGGGGCTGAATTCAAGATGTTGGGTCCTTTGAGCTGCTGTTTCTCTTTAAAGGAAGCCTAGTTGAGAACAGAGGGTCTACAGGTGTACATTGGTTGTGATGCTGAAGAACGATTGTAACCCTAGACTCTCTTGATATAACCCTAACTTGATTTGTATGTCTCTCAGATTTGCTTGCTCATACCTAAGTGGGTCTGTGAAACCAAGGGAAAGAAATACTTTATAAGAAGTATTAATTATTATATTATTGATGCTATTATCAATTGATCCATAATATTAAGTGCACAGAGCAGGATTAAGGCCTTGACTTGTGTTTAGGCTGTTCTCTGTCAGCATTGCATTAATATAAGATTTTTTTTTCTGCATGTGAGAGGTGAAAGCTAGCAGTCACATAATAGTCGTATTCATTGAAAAAATAAATTTCTGCCCAAATATGTCTGCCTAGAACTTGAAGGATCTGCTTATTGTCTTCCTTGCTTAATTTCTTTGAAATGAATTCTTAAACATGATATTTAATTGTTTTTAACAAGGTCCTTCTGCTTGCTCTTTTCAGCCAAATGTTGAGGTTGACTTGCTGTGTAGGCTTTCACAATAAAAAATTTAAATTTATCTTAATTATCATTAAGGACTATCCTTAGTCCTTCCTGTTCAGGAAGGGGAAATAATTTTTCTGTCTTGCAGATGTATCTAATTAGGGACGTTGTTTTAAAGAGCAAATAATTATTAACATTACTGTTATTGTAAAAACAAACCAACCAAAACAATTTGAAAGCTTGAAGAATGAACATAGGTATTTATTTGTGCGTGCACATATAGGTGATGAGTCCTGTAATGCACGTGGTTAGATATCTGCTTGTTGCCCACCACTTTTCTTTATGAAATTTGAAGTATTGCTTTGCAGTTTCAGGGTGAAAACACTTTCATTGTGCTCTTTTAGAAAAGCTTAGGTATGGAGTACTGTGTAATGGATGCTGGCAGCAAAGTGGCATTTTGGATTTGTTAACTGCCCCAGCTGTCTCTGTTCTGAGGTATCTTTTCTTTTCCCTGCTTGGTGTTTTGTTTGTTTGTGTTTTTTGTTTGTTTGTTTTTTGCAGGCTGCTCTCCAGGTGGGCGGTCATGGAGAGAGGTTGCACCAGTGCCGGGAGGTGACGCTTTTGACGTACAAGTCTATCCCCATGCAAGTGGATGGTGAACCCTGTCGGTTGGCTCCCTCACTCATCCGGATCTCCCTAAGGAACCAAGCCAACATGGTGCAGAAAAGCAAGAGGAGAACGTCTATGCCTTTGTTGAATGAGTGAGTTGCATATGTGCATGTCCTAGTGGCAGGAGGCCCGTGTGAGGCAGCATTTTCGGTCATGGATTTTGCATGTACTGGACTTGCAGCGCATTTGAAAAATAAATTTAAAAAAATCACATCTTCTGAAGTCCCTTTTCACTCTATTGTAAATACTTATCTGACTTTCTTTTACTCTTTACCTTCTGAGTTACCTCTGTCTTGCTTTTAGACTGGTGGTGTATCTTTCTGTCATGTATTTATTTATTTAGAGAGGTTTCTGCAGGCTTGGCAGTGTACCCCTTGGCTTCTGACAGTTCTGCATATGTATGCCATTTGCCCTTGAAGTTTTTTTTGATTTAGTTTCTCAGCTTTATTGATCTGCTTTTTAAGCTGCATTGAAGACCCTGTAAGAAATTGCCACAATCAAGAACTAATCAGGACATATTTCAGTCTCTGTTGTGAGCGCATGCTGCCTGGCAGAGTTTATGGAGAAATACCTGAATGTCCTGAAAGAACCCTTTGTACTTTGTAGGAAATCTTTCTCCAGTATAGAAACCCAAATGAGTAATGTGTTTTGTAAATATGACTAGAGAAAAGCTAAGAAGATTGGAAACTAGTAGCTTGTGAAGAGGAATACTTAGGACTAACATTCCTTTCCATGATTCAACCTTCTTTACAAGCACTTCAGGGATATTTTAATTAGAAGACACCTAAATGGTCAAATTTTGACCTATGAAAATGTCCATCTAATAAAGTCATTTAGATTATTTTGTAGAGGGTATTAACTGTAATCCTTGTATAGGTCTTTATTGCTGCTAAAATGAGTGATGCAAGGGACTTGGCTGTTTTTCATCAAGTATTCTAAATGTGAAGCAAAACAGTCTCTCCCTTATCCAAAGATACTGAACTAACAACCTAAAGTTATTAAGATTCATTTAATTCAAACACTCATGCACCAAGGGCTTTAATATTTCTCAGGAAATGGGTGGGGAATTTTGCTGTTGCAATTGTAATGGTGAGGCAAGTTCTGTGAAGAGATGTAGTACCTTTCACTAGACTAACTCATATAAATGGGGAAAAAAAGGACAAGGTCTTAGGCACATCTTTTCTTTTAGCTATCTGAAAAGTTGTCTCCCATACAGCTGTGTATCTAGTGAAAGATATTGCTTTACTTCAAACTTTGACTCCAGCCCTTAAGAGTTTTTTTGTCATCCCCTGGCTGTCAATCTACTCATGTAATCAAAGCCACCCTGGTTACTTTCAACATGTTCTTGTTCAATTTAGCACTCTGTTCTCTTACTGAGACTAATGCTTTTATTTTCAGTAGAAGCCCATTTCTCTGATGTGCAATTTCTATTTGTCTAGAAAATATATAAAGTATGCTCATCTTTCTGGAGCAGAGAATGGCAGACTCTTGACTGCGGGCAGCAGTGCCCAATTTCACCCAACCACTACTCTTCAGTCATTTGTGAAAGCTAGAATAAAGCAAAAGGCAATCCTGGGACATCTTTTCCTGCACTGAAGGAGATTTATGCAAACGTAAAAAGAAAATTCATGGTATTTCAAACTGATAATTAGCATGGTTAGGTTTGGACTTTTAGATCTGAATTTAAAGTATGGTAGGGAAATACAGATTTGTACTATATGCGAATTGTCAGGGGGATATTCTTTGTGGTTTAACTTTATTTAAATGTGCCATGGTACACTAAATTACTGTCACAGTCCTTTGATTTGGCTGAGGCATTTTTCTGCAGATCTGTGTCTTGGGAAAATGCAAATGATCTGTCAGGAGCTGGAGTCTCAGCTTCACATATCAGAAACTGTGTGTGTATATATTTACATCTATTTCTATATCTATCTGTGTATGTACTTCACTCTGAAGCATTGAAAGCGAAGGTCAGAGGAGTTGAATCTCATGGTGTGTTAAAAAGTAAATGGCATGTTAAAGGTTAAAATCTAAGATATTAGTATTGTAAGAAGTTGTCATGCTGATTGGTAGTATTGCACAAGTGAAGAAATTTGTAATTAAATATGTTTATCTATTTTTCTTAACTTGATATCTAGGATATAACTCCTTGTTCTGTTGGAATCTCCCAGAAAGCCTTGTATGGGATTGAACATGATAGATTAAGGGGTTATTTATGACTATAATTTGAACGTTAGATGTGTGAGATAAGTAAGTGGGTCTGGAGCTATCCTTAGTTACTAGGCAGCTCTTCTTGAGCTCCTTGCCAGGAAAGCAATTAGAAAATTATCTTGGTCACAGAAATGCAGAGTTGTTATTATTATCAGCTTTGATATTGTTGCCAGATAAGAAGTGGGAGTGATTAGAAAAAGACCTAATTTGAAGGAGATTTACACTGTTTCTGTATTTTTTTGTCCCAAACATCTTTGTTCTGGGGGGTGGGGTTTTTTCTCCTTGAAACCCTTGTTGCCTAAGTTCTCATTCCTGTTCCCCACTATTGATCATGGTAGCATGTGAAAGAGACAGCGTATAGCTCAGTTTTCTGTGATCGAGCCAAGAAAGTGGTTGTTGTGAGCTATACCAAAAATGATGGGGAATAAGAAGAGAAACTCTGGTTCAGCTTTTCCAGGAATAATTTTCTGATTAGAAACTCCTGCGTAGTATATCCCCCAGTAAATTTCAGTTAATGAACACTTTATGAATTGCAAAATGTACTTGGCTCTCACTGACTTTTAGTTTGGGTTGAGGAAGAGCGTCCTGCAAAATGGAAGAGGAAAAAGAGGGAAGGGCTTTTAGATGAAAAAAATTCTATACACCTGAGAAAAAGAAGGGCACCATTTGGATATTAACACTAAAGGTGAATTAATATTGGGAGTCACTGTATATAAAATGCAAGTTTACCTAAAGTATGAGAAAAAAGAATGGAAACAACAATTTGTCATTGTGGATACATAATCTCCAGTAAGGGTATTTTTTCTTAAACGGTAATTAGAGATGGTCAACCCTTGGAGCCAATTCTATCCATCTGGATCTCAGCTTTCATGTTTGCCTTTTTGGACCTGCTTCCAAAGTCTGTTTTACTTTGAAATTTTTCAGTGCCTGTGGAAGAAATTCCGGGGTCCCTTGTCCTACTTGTATACTTATATGCCGAGCTTGTCACTGGTCCTTACTTGTGTCTTTGGAAAACACCTGTGTGCCACATAGCAGTGATTTTCTCCATTTGCATGTCTTCAGTTGCCTTTGGCTTCCTAGTGTGAGCTCAGAGCTCTGCATGTCCCTTCATTCAACTTTTATGTGACACATTCCTTTTGTTTCTGTTTAAATGTTGTGTGTCTTTCTTTCTTCTCCTCCACTCCTTCTCTCTTTCTCTCACCATTTTTTCTTGTCTGTCCTCACTGTGTGCTGTTTTTCTCCTGGCCACTCATTTCCTGCTGCCTTATAGTATCCATAAAGTGCAGTCTGCTGACCTGAGGAGAGTCTCGGCTCCCCCTGATTCCTTCACTGTGTGAGTATCTGGCTTTTTTCTATCCTATAAGTTCCACAGCCTTTTGTTATTACCCTGTGTCATTCAGCCAAGAGATGAGGCAGTAAAATCCAGTGACAAATGGGAAGAGGGAGATTAGGTGACAGCACGACTGATGGGTGCAGGCTCTTGCCAGGAAGGGCACGGTTCTGTAGTAGCCAAGTAGTGTGAGCAGGACATATCTGGTGATGGTGACCAGGTTCAGCCATGAGCCAGCTCCCCAGACATCCATAGCAACAGGCAGATCTGAAGTTAAATGCCAGGCACCATTCCTGGAAAGAACTGAGATGAGATCTTTTCAATCCAACACAGGAGGTTTCCTCTGAACACGAGGAAAAATACTTTTTGTTATAAGGTTGACAGAGCACTCTCACAGATTGGTAAGAGAGGTTTCAGAATATCTGTCTTTAGTGATATTCAAGACACTGGACCTGGTCCTGGACCTGGTCCTGGACAGCCTGTGCTAGGTGGTCCTGCTTGAGCAGGAGTTTACACCAGATCACCTCCAGAGGTCTGTTCCAACTTCAGCCATTCTGTGATTCTGTGAAATTTCAGAAATCTGCAATACTTCATTGTTATTTTGCAAACAAGGTAAGATTTCCAGTTTGGTGTGCCTTATTCCTGGGTCCTATTTGGGTACACTAAATTACTGTCACAGTCCTTTATGCTCCTTTATGAGGAGCATAAAGTAATGAAACCAACTTGTCTCACCAACTCAACATCTAAAGCAGCCTCTAGAAAAAAGTTGGGGTAACCCTTATTTCTTACACAGAACATTGAGCTGTGTGTCTGGGAGAATAAGTACTATATCCAAGCTCAGGGATATCCCTTGGAAAATGACCTCCGAGTTTTGATGCAGTTCATTTTAATGTCCCGTTTGATAATCAACTGTCAGGATAAAGCAGGGAGAGAAAGACTTGCAATCCCCAAACTAATTTGAAAGTCAAAGATGTTTTCTATCTTAAAATCTGTAAAAATAGATTAAATATGCTGCTGCACTGGGGCTGCCAATTATTATGTCTGGCAAATTAAAATAAGAACCCATGAGGTAACAGGGAAATTTGATTTGGATTATGATGGCTTTGAGATTCAAACATGCCCTTGTTTTGTTGTTGAACAACATAGAAGCAGACTGAGTTCCAGTTAGTACTGAACAGCAGGGCAGATCCTACTGAGACCTGGATGGATATAGCTTATCTTAGGTAAATGTCAGGATTTCTGTGGCAAGAAATGCATGGGAATTTGGGGTAGCCAATTTATTAGGATCATATGGTGTTTTTTGCAGGGACAGTAGAACTGTAGTGTGATCTATTGCAAATGTTTGTACAAGGTGTGTAATTAAATATAAGTGTTGTATTTTTGAGGCTCTTTTAAAAGGAAGGTAAAGACTTACATTTTCCAGCTTTATGTTCAGAGATGAGAAGATGCACATGTGAGAGTAAGTTTGTCTTATGTGATTGATGCAAAGGAATGCTGAAAAAATTACCATTGAAAAATAAAACATAATTTACTTGTGTAACTCCTACAGCCCTTCTACAAGTGGAATAAACACTGTGGGTAGGCTGTAATTATTTTTTCAATTACAAAATCTGCATAAATGAAAATACAAATATCACTGTATTGGTAAATCCTATTCCTTTATGGAGTTTATGTGGCAGAGAATGTCTATAAAACCTGTGTGAATAACAAAAGGGTAATAGAAAATAATATTTTTGCTTATAGAGACAGAATCAACTTTCTCAGGCTGAATATGGTTACTGTCTACAAGAGGAGAGTCTAATAAAGAACAGTAGGAGACAAGGTGTAAGGGAGAAAGTGGTAGAAAGTGAGCTATTTTCCAAATGCAAAGTTAAGGATGAAAATGCTTATAGACATCTTCTCATTTTTTTATGAAACATGATTTATAGGGAATTGAGTCTCATCCTTTCTTTATCAGTTTTTCCTGTTTAGTATGTGGGTTTCTGAACATGAGCTGTCCCATGTGCTCTGGCAGCCCAGGAAGCCAACCATATCCTGGGCTGCATCAAAAGGAGCGTGGCCAGCAGGTCAAGGGAGGTGATTCTGCCCCTCTCTTCTGCTCTTGTGAGACCCCACTGGAGTGCTGCATCCCGCTCCAGGTCCCCAGTCCCCACCATGGGAAGGACATCAACCTGTTGGGGTGAGTTCAGGCAATTAGAGCAATGGAGCACATCTCCTATGAGGGAAGGCTGAGGGAATTGGGATTGTTCAGCCTGGAGAAGAGAAGGCTTTGGGGTGACCTCATTGTGGCCTTCTGGTGCCTGACGGGAGCCTACAAGAAATATGGAAAGGGACCATTTACGAGAGCATGTAATAAAAAGTGGAATCATTTCAGCCTGTAAGAGAGTAGGATTAGATCAGATATTAGGAAGAAATTCTTTACAGTCAGGTACTGGAACAGGTTGTCCAGAGAGGTTGTGGGTGCCCGATCCCCGGAGGTGTTCAAAGCCAGGTTGGGTGGGGCTTTGAACAACCTGGTCTTGTGAAAAGTGTCCCTGCTCATGGCAGAGGAGTTGGAACTGGGTGATCCTTAAGGTCCCTTCCAACCCAAAAAATTCTGTAATTCTGTTTAGTGGGATTATTACTACTGGAGAATCCACTGTGCTTGTAAAGTGTGAGAGAATCACAGTTAGCATGCAGGAGAAGAAAAGCAAGTACCAGGATTCTACTGGGAACTTTAGTATGTGTTTGTACTTTAAGTGTCTGTATTTTAAATGTCTGTGTGGGTGTGGCCTCTACAAAGCAAAGTGTGTTTGCTGAAGCAATTGTGAGATAAGAAAGTGCCAAAGAATTTACTACAGTTGGGTTAACCTGGCTTATCTGGGATAACACTTATGTCCTGGTTTTGGCTGGGTCATGGCTGATTTTCTCCCTAGTAGCTGGTACAGAGCTGTTTTTTGGATTTATGGAAAATATAATGTTTTGGCTGTTGCTAAGTAGTGTTTATCCCAAGTAAAGGACTTTTCAGTGTCTCATACACTGCTGCTGAGGAGCTGCACTCAAAGCTGGGAGGGTGTGAGGCCAGGTCAGCTGACACAAACTGGCCAAAGGGATATTTCACACCAGAGAAGGTCGTGCCCAGTATGTAAACTGGAGGAGTTACCTGGGAGGGGTCTGACCCCTCTTTGGGAATGGGCTGGGTGTTAAGCAATTGCATTGTGCATCACTTTTTTCTTTCAGGTTTGTTACTCTCTCTACCCTCCACTTATCATTACAATTATTATTATTACTGCCATATTTATTATTAGTACATAATTTTGTTCCATTATGAAATCCTTATCTCAACTATGAGGTTTACCTTTCCTTTCCAGTGCTTCTCCCACCCAAAGGGACTGCCCTTTTGCCCAGCATTCCATGACATGGCTGCTCATCTAGCTCAGATTCTCAAATGAAAGAAAAAAAAAATACGTGGTAGGGCTTATAATTTTAAAGTTATTTGTTTAGATAAAGAGCTTAGCAAGAGCTTTACCTTAAAATAATAGTGAACTTTTGTGAAACCCTGAAATTCATCCATAGAAGAGACTGGATGAGTCTGATCTGTTGTGGCAGTTCTTATGATTTAAATAGATAGATGCTGTCAGAAACGTATTTTTAATGTACCATTTCCAAGCTTTGTCAATGTGATCTTGAGAGGAAGGTGAATTTCTTTTTGTCTTCTGGCTACAACTTTCCTCTTTCCAATTGTTCTAAACACTGGAACATTTAATTAATTTTTCATGTTTATTTCTTCTCTAGGAGACAGGTAATTCAATAATCATTCATTGTCACTGCAAACATTCCCTAAAAGACTGATTTTTTTTTTTTTACTCGAGTATTTGTTGTATGGGGGGAAGTAGATTTCCTTTTCTGTTTACTGAATTGTGTTAAAATCTGTTTGTGTGTAGGATGGTGGAGGCTGTATTATTGAAGATCTATCAGAAATTTGTCACTGGATTCTGTACACTTGTTGGACTGTTTGTTCTTATTATTCCTTTCTCTACGGAGACATGAAGCATAAGAAATGGTTCATAAATAACTGATATAGGGATTGGGGTATTTATAATTTACAGGTCTGTCTTCCCAGCTGAATCAGCCTGGTGGCATGGCAGAAGTGTAACCGGCTGCTGTGCAGGAGTGCCAGACTTGGGCAGGACCCAAGCTCGCTCTGCCCCTGTTGTTCCCTGGGTGCCTGGAGGCAGGAGCATGTTTTCTAGGAAAACCAGCTGTGCTCCAAGTGAGCTGTCTGGCATCCTCTCACTTGTTGCTGGATGATCAATAGGGGTGAGAGGAGGAAGTCACAACTTCAGCAAAAACTGAGTGTATTTTCTAGGTGAAAGATCTTGGAGAAGATTCGTATTTAGGGTTTATGTTTAAATGAAATCCTTATAAATAATAACATGAACAAACAGAATGGTTTAGTTGACCCAAATCTTTATTTACATCCTCATGAGGCAAATGACATTTAGTATTTAATTCTGTGGATTGATGTGTTTTTGGAATGAGGATCTTAATTAGATTCTTTAGGAGGTAATGGAATTCATTCATCCATACTTTCAAATACATTTTGTTGACTGTGTAATACACCATTCAAAAAATAGTAGACAAGTAATTTAAATATTTTGGGTTGAATTAAAGCACAGAAATATCCCCAAATTTATTTATAAATTGTTACTATATGTGGAAAGCTTTTCTTCCTCTCGTTGTGGCTGAGCAAGTTGTTTTACACAGTATTCAGAGACATCTGTTTCTATTAATACTGTACTAGTGTTTGTTTTCGGTGACATTCATCACCCTGTTATTTGCTTTTACATGGACATGCTTATGTATTTAATCTTTCTGGTTTCTGCATGTACTGAGTATGTCTGAACAAAGACAAACTGATCGATTTGTATAATAATATGGATTATTATGCAGTGTCTATGAAGACTACAGAAGCGTTGATAGTGGAAGTATTTTGCTCAGCTGCATTAAATAGAGTTCTGTGAATGAATGAGTTAATTAGTTTGACTGATGAGGACAATATACTCTGGTGTCAATTGCTAGTCTGATAGCACAAGAAATGAATATTCAAATAGTGAGTTTTAGAATCAAATTTATTTTGAATAGGTAATAAAATTTAGTGACAAAAGGTGTCAGCCAATGACTATTCTAAGAGGAAAAGGGTGTTTGCAAAGAACTGATGAACAAAACAAGCTTCAGTTACTGAATAAATGTCTCTTTTGTGCATGTGTCAATATACACACATTTTTAGGAATGTGTACATGCCTACTTGTATAACAAATATGCTACTTGTGACTGGACCTGGCTGCATGTATAAATCTCTGCCCTGTAGAAAGGACCTCTTGGCATTGTTATTTCTGATAATAGTTTATTTTCTATAGAAAGCTACTGTTTCCAAGGCTACGTTTTTTTTGACTAGGACAGCTAAACTTTTCAAGTGGACAAGAGGCCAAGTTCTGTTTCTTTCCAGTTGTATGTTTTAGCACACAACCTGTTTATGTAGTAGTTTTAGCCTGTCTTTATAAAAATGGTGTGAGAGGAGGGCGGAACAGAATATCAAACTCTGGTACTTGGCAGCTGATTGCCCTCCTACACTGGACCTGCTCCTATTTCTCCTCAGAAAATACATCACACTTAAGATGGCCTGCTTGCTGCTCCTGCAGAAGCAAAGTCAGAGATATACAATGTGCCTATATACCAAAAATTATACTTTTTGCAAAAGCATGGGAAGTGTCCTCTTAAACATTTTCTAATTAAAAGATAATTTTGTAGAGTGTGTGTGTGGCTCCTGGAAAAACAAATATATTCTAGATTTGCTCTTCATTTTGGATATTTTTCTCCCTTGAGCTGGCTCACTTCTTTGCAGGTGAGAGGACTAATTTGACTCAGAAGGTGATACTGTGTATGCAATAGGTTGCCATCAGCTTCAAGCTAGGAAATAACATTTGTTTTTCTTCCTTGCCTGGCAATAGGTAGTGAGTCAGCATATCTACAGAAGTCAGTGTTGTCTTTCTCTCCCCTTGGTGTCCAAACACTATCCTCAGGTTCTCACAGGTAGGTTGAGGAGAGGCAGTTAGCCAAGGTTTGGCAGATGTTGGCATGAGGTCATCCTGTTTCGCTGTCTTTCCTCTCCTGCTTTCATGAGATATTCAGGTTATTCACTGAGATAATGAGTTGAAATGAGGCCTGTTGTGGTAAGTCTACCACTGATTAATTGATGAAGAAAATTCACATTTGAACCAGTGCTTAGAAATGAGGTAACACAGGTAATGCTTGTGAGATGTGCCTTGTACTGCACTAGCAGTGCAAATGCTGTAGGTCAAATAGTTTAAAATTGAGGTGAAGAGAGAAGCAAACCTGTATATTTATGGTAGTACACAGCATTATGGCTTTCAAAAGGCAGTGTGTATTAGTCAATATTACTGTAGGCAGAGTCCTGTTACTAACAGAATTAAAACAGAAAATATAGACAGTCTTTTGGTGAAAGCACGGAATGAGTAATCATTGCTTTTAACTGACCTGGGGCTGAGTTCCTATAGAACAGGCATTTGCTGTGTGCATTATAATACACAGGTCGTCTATCTTTCTTCAGAAGTGGAAAATGCAAATGGGGCTAAGTTAATTTGCATAGCATCCAGCAAAACTTAAAAAAATCATATAATAGGTTATATTAAGGTAAGAATTAGTGTGAAATGAAAAAAAAAGCTTTTCTGGACAAATTTCTAGAAATATATGAACACTTAAGTTTCTAGATACTGACCTATTGAGTCTTTCAAAATTATCACTAGTTGAGGTATCTAAATCACACCAAAATCTGTAAAAATGATGTTAGCATACAGCTACTTGCTTTTAAAAGTCCTCCTGGGTTCTGAGTACTAGACTTACAATATTAGAAATCTGGTTGTTAGCCACATTTTTGTTGACTGTTTCTAAGACAAGACATGCTGGATCAGGATCCTTCAGTAATGTGGTGTGGATGCTCTGATGGGCAGAGGAATGGTTGTCCTGAGATACTTCCCAAGAAGTATCTTTCCATGTCTTGAAATTCAAGGTGGCAGATCTGCTGGCTGTGGTAGGCCTCTAAGAATGTACACAAAGTCGAACTGGAGAAGGGGGGGGTAGCTGCATAGGGGTGTAAGAACTCAGAAAAATCTTTACACACAAGCAACAAAAGGGATTCTTGATCTTGCTTATTATTTAAGGTGTAATGTCTATGCTTTTGTGCAGTAGAAAGTCATAATTTTAAATGCAGGAATAGGCCTGTGGGGACTTGGCCCAGTTTTGAAGAGGCTTGTTCTTCTTCTTTCAGAGAAGATTGAAATCCCTTCACATCGTGTTTTCCTTCACTCTTCTAGGGAACAATTTATCTAAGAAACTTTCTTCTTTTCTTGCAGCCCTCATTCCATCCCAGATCGCCTGCGGATCAGAGTGAACAAGATCAATTTACAGGAATACGAGGGGCTACATTACGACAAGGAAAAACTCCGTGAAGCTTGTAAGTTGGAAGTAGCCAGATTGTAGCAGCTTTTGGTAGAACATTCTGTACAAATCTTACCTTGACCAAAACAACTCCTACCCCAAAAATAACAACAAAAAAACCCCAAACACAGAGGCAAGCATACATTTTTGGATGAGTAATGTAGGGAGTACACTCATCTGTATGTGCATATGTACAAATGTGTTCTGTCTATATAAATAACCCCTATAAAGATCATGTATAGAGATTCCACCTGCTTTCTTATTTAACTATGTCTGTGACCTCTGATTTTATTTACTGTAAAATAAGTGGTTTTCACACAGGGTATTTTTTTGCTTATGTTTTTCTGTTGGTTCTGCTGGCTTTCTGGTATATAGAACTGTACCAGATTTTGTGATTAACATCAGATTTCAAACTGAGTGGGAGACCATGATATATTTGAAATTGAGAATGTGCACTGACCTGGAGCATGGTTCTTGCACAGGTACATTTATCTCAGGGAACAAATCTGGCTTCCCTACACTGTTATTTTTTACCAGCCTTCAGTCTTCCATTTCAGAGAATAATCACTGTTTTGTTTCCTTGTGTAATGGTTTAATTGCCGTGTTCAGGGGTAAGTCAAAAGCAGACAGTGGTTGCTTTGGCAACATTGATGATGACAATCTGCACTTAAAAACGGAGTTCCTTTTCTTGGTGACACACAGAGTCATTAATCAATGTGGGACAGGGCTGCTTGTGATAACAATTTAATAGTCTTGTTATGCATCTGGCTCATTATTCATATTAAATTATAAGCATGACTGTTGTGCAACAAAGCTTCGGTTCCCTCTGCAATACAGAGTGCTCTGGTAATTATAGGATGGCAATCCTTTTAATTGGTTTGCTTATCTTATTGTTGGAAGATAGTTAAACTGTTTCCATTTCACTCTTCTAGTTCCACCCCTCCTCATTCTACCATCTCTCCTTACAACAAAAGAATTGAAACGGCTTAAATTTTAATATAGGTCTTGACAGCCTTAACTGAGGTTCCTGTTAGTGGATTTTGGTCATATTTAAAGCAATCAAAGTCTTCTTCACTGGACTGAGAAAAATTTTAACAGGATCAGGATTATTCCTCACTGGATGAGAATTTGCCTCAAGTTTAAATTGAGAGTTTGAAATTGAGTAGATTTCAGGCCACATTCAACACACAACTCTCCAACACTGTCAGAAACAACTTGGTTCATTTGAGAAATTCACATCTGAGGAGAACTATCCTCATCCATCCTTACTGTGGATGTAAATTTTCTGTGTCTGTAGTTAGCATATATTATGTCCTTAGGAGCCATTACATATTCTGACACAAATTATACAATTTCTTACACTATTGTCACTGCAGTGGTAATTGTGTATCTATGTTATTTGTCACTTGCCAAGATACATAATGATAACATTATAAGAAAATGCCAGCGACTGATCTAACATCTTAGTTTTAGATTTTATACGTATTTGATCACTTACTAGGAGTGTGCTTAAGAGGTTATCATTCAAAAAACAGATGTTTGTTCATCAAGAGTTAAAATAATTGCTTTTGGACATTGGTGGGTCATTCACAATAAAACCCTTTTGTCTCTTTGTAGTTAATGCATGGCCAGCTTGATAATATAACGTAGCTGTACTGGACTATTCTCCCCAGATATTTTTCATTGTGTTGTTTTTCCTACCAGTCCTCTTTGAATTGTCTCACTAATGCTTGTGCACTACTGTTTTTACATAAGAATATGAGAAAGCAAATTTTCCCATCATCCTAAAGTTTAGAAACCAGAAAAGATACTTCACCTTAGCCTTCGCAGTTACTAGGAATGTCCTGTGAGAGGACATGTAACTTGCACTATACACTGGTGGTCACAAGAATACTTCTCTGGTTCTATAACTTAAAATGTCTCTTTTACTGGGGAGTTGTTACTGAAGAGGTGCTGGTTTCCTGCAGCAGGACTGTAGCTCTTGTGTGTATGGATGTCTCACTAGATGCTTGCAGGAGACCAAGTTTACATACTTGTTCAGGCTTTGGCAGAATACCTACAACTGAATTCCAGAATGCTATGCTTAATATCCATTCTCCATCCACAAGGATTAAAAGCACTTCTACCTCCCTAAATAATTTGAGAACAAAGCAGAATCTCTTGCAATCTGAACAGGAAAAGGAAGCTGGTTAATAAGGAGTTATCCCTGAAGGAAAAATAGCAAAGAAGCTATTATGGTTTTTGCATGTTACATGTCTCCATAATACAGTTTTGAAAGCTCTGACCTCAGTCTAATAACCTGGATCATTTTAACTCACAGTAAATACATTTAACTCCCCTTGTTTGCTTGAAGTACTGATTTGAATCTATCAACTGTTTCACCTAAGATAGCACTTCCCGACATAGAGGAGCTCATGGTACAAACTGTTCCATGAAGATTTATCTTCACTCTGCTGGAGGTAGACATCTCATTTTGAAAGCTTCCAGAACGATTAAAGAATGTCATTTTGTCCTTTGAAGAGCATGGTTGTCCTTAGCTCATTCTCCTTCTGTTTTCTACTTTTCTTGTCAATGCAGCTGGCATTTAACCAAGATGCTGTTTCTGAATTGTCCCTTTCTTCCCTCCCCTTGCTCCTTCTTTTCTCCTGTCAGCCTCTCAGTATTGTGCAGGGGATGATTAATGGTGGTACAGAGGATGCTTATTGATCCTTCAGTGAGGAGGGATGAATGCTTCCAATGCAGCATTTTAAGAAAGGGATATATGTTGGCATTTTATTTAAGTTGTAATGCTCTTCACTGCAAATGTAGTTGTCTTTTCTAACACCTCCTTATTCATGTCCTAAGCACTTGTCACCTTAGTCACAAGCTTCACCATCTCTGGCCAATATGACAGTTGTACATTACAATGACCATAACTAAGATTGTCTTACAAAGCGAGCTGGACGGATGTTTTTAGGTGGACAGAATTTAATTCTGTCTCTTGCCTGCTTATGTTGTGTGCACTCTCTCTGGCTTCCTGTTATAGCAGGAAAGTGTGAGCCAATGCAGAACTCTGGGTGAACAACTGAATTATTTTTAAAACAGCAAAATCTTTCTGTGTGACACCGTGTTTTCTTCTTTCCAATATAACTAAGAATTTCCTGACAATGGAGGCACATGCAGAAACTAATTATGTTAAAAAAAAAAATTAGCAACAAATAAACCAAACATAATCTAGCTAGTGACCTAGTGATCTTCAATACTTCTTAGTCCATCCCAGCAACACCATTTCAGATTTGCACCATAAAAATGTATCAGTGAAGTAACTCACCCTAAGCAGTAACTGAACAGTTGTAGGATTTTTTAATAGGGTACATCAGCCCATACTGCCCTCAACTTCTGTGTGCCCTAGCCATGGAGAATAATCTTAGCTTGCTCAATACCACTAAGGTTAAGGAGGAATCATACCTGACTGCAGTGATGAGAGTATCAGAAATAACTCTCAGCCCTGTATCAGCTCTGGTTTCTCACAGTTTCTTTTACACAGAGGCAACTGTTCCATATGTTCTCTAGAATAAAATAGCACACTAGCTTCTGAAGGAATTTTAAAAGAAAGTTTAGTTCCATTTGTATAACAATTGGACTGTCTGTAACCTAACAATCCTTTCCTGTGCAGTCTCCTTGCTCTGTGTGTGTGCATGATGCTTTAACATGATGGGATCTTAACCTCGAATTCTTGTCTCTTTGAGTAGCTAAATGTCTATAACGCACATGTCTCTAATATCTGTGGATTACTTGAGGGTTTTGGGGTCATCCTAGGAGTTCTTATCAGATGCATGGGGGTACATGGAGTGACAAGCTTGTGAGTTATTGTGATGTGTACGTGTACAGTGATACTGTAGCTTCCTCATACCAGAAATGCACTTAGAATCCTTGATCTCTCAAAGGCATTCTGACTCTCTAAAACTTAGGGATGTGACAGGTGAAGGTAATTTGGAGACTAGTTCATGTGATTATGAACTAGCTAAGTAAGAAAAGGTCAGCACTTAGGACTTGGTATTTATATCCTGAATATATAATGTAAAAGGCAGCAGGGAGCAGAAGACTTCCTGATGAGCCACGAAGGAAATGTGCTCATATTGGGGAGCAACTTTGAGCTGGATGGATTTAGATGAGACAGGTTGTGCAGCTATAAACCTTCTCTTTCATCCTGTAAAGGAAACACCAATGGGCATTTATTTGTCAGGAGATCTCTTAGGGCACATGTTAGAAGCTCCATAAAAGACAACATTGCCTTCACTCTGCTTAGAAGTCAGTGCCTTGCTCTAGCAACTTTGTTTTGTCAATATGTGTTGTGTACACATTAGCTAATTTAGGCATTTCTTCATTACACTGGTTTAGTAAGACCTGAAGCTGAGAGGGGTTGGATAGATTGCTTAAAACCACACAGCAAAATGAAAGCAAGAGGATTAGAAATCAGTAGTGAGTTAAATATTGGAAATTGTTATTGCCTGAGGCTGGGGGAAGGAGTAAACCCAAACCATTGAAATTTCGTATCATAGAATCATAAAATGATAGAATCATACAATGATTTGAGTGGGAAGGGATCTTTAAAAATCTTCTGTTTCCAACCCACTGTCATGGGCAGGGACTCCTTCCACTAGACCATGCTGCTCCAAGCCCCTGACCTTGAACTCTCCCAGGGATGGGACATCTACCACTTCTCTGGGCAACCCATTCCAGTGTCTTGCCACTCTCACTGTAAAGAATTTCTTCCTAATATCTAATCTAAATCTACTTTGTCTTGACACCTCACAGGGCGTATTCAGTACAGTCCTCTGCCTTTTGAGCTAGTGGGAAATTGTCATTGTAAGTTTGCCATCTTCGTTAAACTAGAAGAGATGGGCAGTATTCCAAATATGTACAAATTTATATTTACCTTAGAGGAGTGGGGAGAAGCAAGAATATTAAGTTCCTTTTCAAACTTTCCAGGAAATCATACTGTAGTTTATCTTTCTTGGATAGGCTTTTCTGTGAGGCTTTTGTGTCCGTATTCTACTTGCGTGTTTCATTAGCGCTTTTCTGATTTGATTTCCTCTTACTATTTCAGTCCTGGTTGTCCCCTTTGGATAACTCATCCCACGCACATCCTTCCTGCCTGTCTTAGTCTGTCTCTGCAGACCTCACAGCTCAGGTTCCCGTTCTTCTTCTTAACCATAAATACTTATTCCTTGTTTATCCAGATCTCTACTGTCGGCTCTTAGTCCCAATACGCATTCCCAGCTCTTCAATTTTTTTTTTCTGTAGTCTGTTCCTTTTTGTGTGGTGTTTGGCACAGGTTCTCTCTTCCTTTGACTTGGGCAGCTTCTTCCCTTTTGTGGCAAGGTATTGGAGAAGTCACTGAGAGACTGGAGGGGATGACTGCTTTTTCAAACATGGTCTGGTTTAATCCGATAACCTGCACTGTGTTTTACCTCCTTGTATGTGAGGATTTTGCAAGTGGACTAAAAAAACTGGTAACAAATGAACCTAGGAAGAATTGGGTTTTCTCAGTATAACAAGCAGAAGGGATCTGAAGAGGCACATGGCTTAGATTTGTGTGGCAAGAAAATCCTTTGTCACAAACTCAATGTTATTAAAACCATACTGGGGAAAGCCAAACCTCTTAATATAAATGTCTGAATATTTTATAATTCTCTACCAAGAATTTACTTGCTCCTTCATATTCGTAATACTGGTGGAGGCCCCTCAGGAAAATGGCATTCTTATGACATATTCAGTAGTGAGGATCCTTTATTTGTTACATTAAACATTTACAGTCCAATGTCTAATCTCCCCAGTCCCCTGAGGTATGTCAGAATCAGAACGAGTTTTCCTGGCATTCGCATCTACTGTAATGATTTGTCTTGAGGCTGCTTTGTTTGGGATTTGAGTGGGTTAGTCATGGTATTAAGATCACAAATTGAATCCTTTCATAACAATAAACAGGGGAGTTAATTGAATTTTATAATATATATATTTGGACTTCCTTCATTTGTGTCCTCAAAACTATTATAGAGTTCACTAGCTCTAGGTATTTAGCATGATGGGCACTTAATAGGTGGAAGATTTGTTTGTTGCTTATAAATTCCATAGCTAATTTCATGAGGATGTAGGAAATCACTCCTAATCTTGCAGTTAATTAGAACACCACTCAAGCCATACTGCTGCATCTACCCAACCCTCCTCCTGCTGATACTTGGTTTTGGTTAGTGTTGCTAGGAACAAAAACCTTTCTGCAGTACTGGTTCAGATTATGAAGCAATTGTCTGCCTGTCTCATTTCCCAGGGTTCTTGCACTGCTGCTCATCGCAGCTGCCTGGACAAAGTCCTTTATAATCATTCAGGGAGCACAAAGGAACTGGCAGCTGGATGCAAGTGGCCAGAAGAGCAGGCGCCTCAGGAGAAAAATATCTGGCACTTGAATGCTGTGGCTTGGCTCATGATCTGAGACTATTCCTTATTTTTGGCATATTCACATGTGTGGGTTTATCCATGTGTTCACAGGAGTGGACAGTGTGTGGGTACGTGGAAAGTCGCTTTGTAGTGCCCATGCTCTTAATGTAAATATTTGCCCTCCCACCTCTCACCTGGCATATCCAGTAATCCTGAGCCCCTCAGCACAGCTCTGTGCTGTCCACATCCTCATCCACATAGCAAATGCAGAGGCTCCTTTAGTCCTGGATGAAAGTGTCCACAATGTTTACTGACTGCTACGATGTTGGCTTGGTCTTTAACTGATTTATCATAAATTAACTAATTTTGCCTCTACTGCATGGTGTTGCACTATTTGTAGAATGAACAGCAACCCCATAGTTTTTATCCCATTATCAATCACTAAGCATTTGCTTTTGTTTTAGAACAGAAACTATTGTGAAGCACTTTGCAAGTCTTGACTGTGCGGTGCATTTTGATTGCTTATTGTGGTTAATGATAAAAATGAGGGCTCTCAACATTTTCCTAGCTGAAAGCCAAATGCATCTTGCAAAAGGAACCAACCAAACCACAAACAAACAAACAACAACAACAAAAATTGGAAAACAACATTTTAGCATATACTGTAGTGTTATCCAGTAATGACTTCAAAGGTTTTTCAAAGGGCATGAACTATATGGAATGGAACCACTTGAGACCCATCTCACACATAATCCCTTAGCTAGCCATTGACCCCAAAAACCATAGATCATTCTAATTCACAATTTCCAAACAGTTAAGGCAGCACCATTTTTTAAGAGCAAAGTCACACAGCCCAGAGTTTCAGAACTGTTTTTTGACCACTATGAGCCTGTATGACATAATTTAATTAAAGCTGTGAATCACTACTTCTTCAATCATTAGATGAGACCCATAAAGTATCACCACAAAGATATCTATTGCATGCAAGTTTTTTCTTTTTAGACATTTTGGTGGATTTCCCTAGAATAACAAATGTTTTAAGGTCCTTCTCCTTTGGGCTGTCAGGAATGGTGGTAGTTAAGGATTCCAATTCTGTTGTCTGTGTTGTCTTGTCAGCTCAAAGCTTTAGTCCCCATTAAGGATACAGAAGAGAGACAAAATCTGTGATAATAGTCTGTGAGCCTGTGCTGTAACTCCCTAGTGCTCTGTAGCTATTGGAGATGTAGCCGTGTCTGCTGCAATTCAGTTTTTAGTGCTATAAATGAACTTAGCAAACACTTTTTTCAGAAAGGGCTGCAAAGGGATCTGCTCAATTGAAACTAGATAGCCATTAAGAACTCTCTGCAAAGAGCTTAAGGGGCTCCTGCCAAAGCAGGTTAAGCAATAATAAATGCTAAGCAAAGAGAATCAGTCTGTAACCCAGAGCACTAGAGCACATGAAGGAAACCCTTTTTCTGACCCTCCTTCCGCTCGTTTGTCTCTCAGTCTCTGTTCTGTAATGAAAGAATCTGGGAGGTCTCCATAAGACCTGTTTCCACCTTGCCCTTCTGAAAATGTGCAGGGGGATTGTCATCACTTTTGGATGTCAGTGTTATTTCAGGGGATGTGTGAGCTCTTCCTTCCTGCCTATTCCTTCTTTGTGTTATTGTTTCTTGCTCCAGCACTTTTTCCCCTGCTTCCTGTTTTCCTGGGTCCACAGCTCTTCTGCTGTTCAATTTGCTTTCCAAACACAGTTCTGGCAGCATTGCTGAGCCCTGTGCTGGCCTCTGAGGTCCACAGCGACCTTGACTGCAGTAGGTGCTCCCCAGGTCTTCTCCCTGGAAGCTGCTGAGCTCCTCTTTGTGCTTCAAGTCCCGGTGGTCCAGAAAAACAGAGCTCTGTTCCCCAACATCTTTTAGCACTGTCCTGTTCTCTTGTCAGAATGAAGAGCTTGTCAGTATTTAAATATCTCTCCCTCTTAGACAACTTCTTTTCAGCAGCAGGAAGGGTTGCAGTACAGGTGTTTTTTCTGTTTATCTCAGAAACCTTGGTGATTTTATGTTGCTGTTCATTATCCAGTTATCAAAATTGTTTATGAATTGATATTTTGTTCTCCTTCTGGAATATTTCATGTGAGGATTTAAATATCTTTCCCACTGCTCCCATAAATCTTTTGGCCATTCTTTGATTAAAGACCCTTCAGGGAGAAAAAAAGAACTTAATTCAGTGATTCAGTTTTATAAAATCCGGTACTCAAGAGTTTTCACTTGTTTTCTTTTTATTTAATGAGGTCTTAGTAGGTAGCTCTCTTGGTGCTTTTCTTGTGGAGTAATTTTTTTCCCTTTTATTGGATTCTTCATTATTTATTTTTCTTTTTGTGAATTTGTTTTGCACTCTTTTTTGGCAGCAAGAACAGAATGACTGTAGAAACCTCAATCTCCCATTATTAAAAATTTTGCCCTAACCTGGAGGGAATTTTTTTCTGTATTTTCACAAGTTATCTCTTTTTTCTGTCTGACTAAATATGGAGATGTGTCAATTCTCTGTGTAGATGGAATAATGCCTGTTTTTATTTTAGAGCAGCCTTACATCCAAATAACCTGCTGTTGGATAGTTTTCCCTGAAATCAGGCTGTGACTATCATTGCTTTAAATCTGTAGAATTTGAGTTCTGAGAATGAAATATCACTCTTATTTCAATGTATAAGGGTGCCCCCCCAAACTCTTGTTATGGGGTATGTTCCTTTGTTTTGCAGATAATATTTGATGTTCAGATCTGAAAATGAAGTACATAATTTAACTGAATATGTTTTAGCTTCTTTCATGAAACCATGAAAGCCAGTTGAAAATGAAATATTTGATAATTATAAATGGGTGAAACTAATGATGGATAATATGCTCCTGCTTTTAAATAACTGTTAAGATTTAGATAATAGCAAACTTTCATGAGGTTATTAAAAAACAAAATTGGAGCCCATCACAAGTCTGTTACAGTCCAAGAGACTTCAGTTAAAGAGATTTTTCTTTGTTTTTGATTTTTTCAGCCATTCCCCTAGGAATCATAGTTGTACGAGGAGACTGTGACTTGGAGACTTGTCGTATGTACATTGACCGTCTACAAGAGGTGAGGCTTTTGTGAATTCAGATATAATTTACTAATCTATTTTATGCTTCTTTCAATTCTGAGTCTAATAATTGCTACAACCATGTATCAAGAGTATTGCAATTTGCCTACCGTTGAAACCAAATTTCTAGAATTAAGATATGGTAATAAAAAAGTACTGAAAAATGTTCCCTAAATAGAAAATTAAAAATCATACTGATTCCTTTTAAATGAAAACTGAATTGAAGTGGGTGGGTGTGTTTACTTCTGCTTGATTCACAATGGAATACTAGGACTTTCCATATCCCTTATTGAAATTACATAAATTATGGATTAGAAAGTGTGTTATGCAAGGATAAACATTGTGGTAGTTGAGTGGGTCTAATTATGCAAATGTCATTCTTTAATACTGTCATGGAGCAATCTGGGACACCACTAAACACAGCAAATATCAACTAGATATTTTCAAAGACACAGAAATGGGTGTTCATGCAGCTAACAATAGTGTTGCTCTTATTCTCGAATACCTTGCCTCATGAGAGTTCATTCTACAATACAGTCTGGGAAATGCAGACTCCAAGTGGTTCATTGCCCAAATCATTTTAAGTGTGAATGCCTTTAGTGATAAAACTAATGGTTTTCATTAATGTATTGTCTCTGATTTTTTTAATCTCTTAGTGATAGCTTTCAAGAACATTTACAAGCCTGAGGACATTGCACTTACAAGCAATTTATATATTTACATTTATAACAATTTATAAATTGTTGGTCTAGTTTATGTACGAACTAGGAATCTCATCCCTTCAATTGAACTCTTTGGGAGCCGTTGACTTCCCATAGATTTTGGAACTCTGCACTTGCAGTCTGAATATGAGCATCTCACTTCAGGATTTCGCTTCTTTCCATTTCAGCCAGAATTCCCTTCATCAAATGCTTTTCTGGACATTCAGACCTTGGGTGTGACTAGTATTATCAGACATAAAACCATATTGTAAGGTGGTGCATATTTGACGTATCCAGTACAGAATATTACAGTGAAATAATTATGATGATGATCTCATCAGATTAGAAATGTGATTTCACACAGAGTTCAGGCAGTTTTAGGTATAACCCTGAAGGGTTATACCTAAACTATATCACAGCTAGGTGTTCTGGTTGAATTACCCATAGTGGATGTGGAGGAACCGTGTTTCTCCAACCTTTTGCAGAGTTTGTACTACTTTTTTGTGTGTGTGCTTGATTTGGCTCAGTCCCATTTGCTGGGAATAGAGACTCCAAGGTTTACTGGGCTCTGTCAACTTGCATGCTGCCAAAGAGCAATGGCCTGCAGGCCAGGCTCTTTGGTAGACTATGTCATGAGCTATAATTATTTGACAAAATCTCTATTAAAATAAATTAGATTCCCGAACCCTGTTAAATGTCAGGATCATTCTGATATGACCTTCTTGGAGTGAGGTTGTCTTCAAATAGAGAGAACTGTCAGTGGTTTTCTCTAGTGCATTAATCACCCAGAAATATTTGTAAAAATGTCTTCCAGATTTTTGACATATTTTCATTAATTTTTGTTGCTGATGTTGTAAGTTTAGATAGTTCTCTTGGAAAAAATTGAGTTTGTAACATGGTAAATATACATTAGTGTTATCTCTGTATTTTTTAAACTATTTTTTGGACCAAATACATACAAATCTTAACTTCAAGTGTACTTTCCTTGGCTTTTCTGTGGTGTTTGTTTCATATGCTTAAAACCAGTGAAAAATACTTGCAAAATGATTTGTGTTTGCCCAACTGCTTCAGATGGTAGAACTGCAAACAGCTCTTGTCGTTGCTTTAATCTTTTTCATCACTGCTGTGTTTTTCATCCTCCTGCTAGGACCTACAGTCAGTAACTTCTACTACACAGAGAGTTCATTACCAGGTAAGATAAGCTTTCCTTTTAGTATCAGAACGAATAGAGGCTTAAAAATGGGAACGGTGTTCTTTGCATTCGAACCCATATGTTCTTGGGTGAAAGACCCATATGTTAGATGAGTTTCTGATTATCTGATTATCTTATTTACCCTTAAATATTGGAAGCTCGTTCTGCTTTCTCTTGGACAGGCCTGATGGAATCACCTTTAAAACTAGCACAGCATGATGATGTGAGTGATATTGCAATAGCAGTATTTTGCCCACTGAAGTGAATGTGAAAATGTGTCCTGTAGGACAAATGACAAAAGTAAAATTGTTTCTCTGTTTGAGAAACTGAACAATAACATGTTGTATTGCATACCTGTTGTAATAAAATCTATCACTGAGAAAAAAAAAAAAAAAAGGTGTTTTAGCAGGCCCAACCTCTTAATAATTCTGTACAGGACAGACATCTACCTTTACTTTAACATAATATTCAGGGTATTTTTTTAATCCATCCTAAGCACATTTGTGTTTTCTGCATGAGATAAATAGGTTTTAGTTTAGGTGGATAGTTCTTAAAATTGGTCTCTTTGTGTTTTACAACTTTATTCTACAGTTTATGTAATACAGAACTTGCCTTTTCAGTTGGAAGTATGATTCAAGAGCACATATTTCTCTCATTAAAGTAATTCATTGTAGAGCATGTAAATTGGAAGTAAACTAACTGAGACTAACTCTACTGACTCCTGAAATTATTTGATATTAGCACAGAGACTTGCCACAAATCATGGTCAGTTGACATAGTGCTTAGGATCACAGGACAGGTTTGCATGGTGTTGATAGCATTTTCCTAGAAATAACAATGCAAGTCTTGTTGGATCAGCAGGAATGAGTTCACTGAGAAAGCACACAGGGATCCAGCTGACAGGAATGAATTGTGGTGAAATTGTAGATAATTTCTTTGGGGTTAATGATGACTTGGGTGATACAGAATTCCATTTTCACGAGAATGCCAGTAGATGCACTGACTGCAGACACTGTAAGAAAATGCAATTTGGCATGTTTTCCTGGAGTTGCCTTCTCTATATCAGTTCATGGTTCGTTTCTTTGTTTCCCTATCCAATGCTAACTTCATATTCTTGACATTTCCATCAATCATTGCCCTGGAACTGAGTTTTAGAGAAGTGTTAGTGTCTAGCAAATTGACTAATGAACCAGCATGTATGATTCTGTCCCACTCATTATAAATTAACCTAAGTGGCTGCTGACTGCTCCATGTGTAGGAAACTGCCTGAGGTAAAATGAAGAACTAAATCTGCATATATGGGGAGAGCTACAAGAGAGTATGAAATGTCAGAAATCAGCTCCATACTTGGCTCTAACCTCTGCAGTTACAGCAGTATATAAATTAGTTTCCTACCCATCTTTTTTAGTGCACAGCAGTGTGAAATCCCTAACATACCATTCATTTTTTATGATGCTGCATTTTAAATTCACCTCTCTCTGTGTTTTGTCTTCAATACTTGTTTGTCTAGGAATCTTCATTGTTTGTTTTTTTTTCTCAGTGGGTCATTTCTGCAAATTGTCCTCTTAGGTTAATTTGAGGTTTGCTCTGTATTTGTTGGTATCCCTCTACATATTACGGAAATGGGAAAAAGCAGGGGATAAAGAGCATGAGTAGGGTGCTTGAGTTGATGGAACTGTCTTCATACTTCACTAATAAGGTGTCATGGGTACTTTTAAGTCTCATAAATGCAGTTCTCTTGTGTGATTCCTCTGCAGTTCAAAACATAGGCAGTCAGCAGAAATATTAACAAACCCAGGTGCAAATGAGAAAAAATATACCAGAGTTCTTTCTCATTCTGTTTTGTTTCTCCAGTAAGTTTAATGCTCACAAAATATCATTCTCATGGGCCTGAGAATTTGCAAGCTAGTTCTGTAGCTGAACTGTAATGAAGTCTTGGAGGGAGTGTGTTGCAATATGCAATTTGTGACTTGAGCTGATATTTACCAGCAGTATTCCTATCTTCATTTTGTACATTTTGTACTCCATGAATTTTACTAATTTCTCCTGTTTTTATAAACTCAATTTTAGTACACACTGTTGGATGTTTTCTTGCTTTTGTCCTGTGTGTTGCAGTCCCTTCCTTTCCACACAGAGTGGACTAAGTATTGAGATACATAAAGCTTTGTGCGTGTAGATACATCTATGTCAGCAAGCCTAGTAGAGTTCAAAGATCCTTGATTCTTCCACAAACACTCCAGTGGCAATACAATGTAACCTAAAAATCCCACAAGTCCGTTAGCCCGTATTAGACAAAGTTGTATTTTAAATCTGAGTCTGTGAAATCACTGAGATGTGTTATTTGCTCCTCATGCACAGTTACAGTTCACTTTATGGGATATTTTGCTCTCATTGTCTCCATCTCTGTAATGCACAGAGGCTGGAGACCATAAGCTGTATATGAGAACAAGGTTTATGGGATCAAGTGAAATCCTCCCTGTTGCTTCTACTCTTTCTTTTCTTGCCACGTGGCTTGGTACACCGCTCTGTAGTCTTTTGCCTGAAAGAGGAGTAAAGTTAAGTCTTGAGGCAACGTGTACCTGAATTTGCATTTACAGATGTGCTGACTGTACTGCTTAAGATGTGAATAAGGATAGGATCTGTGTCTACACAAACTGTGTGTGCCAAATATCCATGCTACTGTGTTTTGCCCTGTGCAAATATATTTGTGTTTAAATGTTATATGCAGCAGATTTTGGAAGTTGTCTGACCATTCACTGGCAGCATGGAGCAGAACCATGATCACACTGTGCTCTCTTAGATCTCTTTTGATCCCTTTTACCTCTCCAGTAAGAGATAAAACACATGAGGTTCACTGTTTGAGTCCTTGATGAGTCCAGGTCAGGAAGAAGATCTTAATTCCTCCCCAGTCATTTCATTTGGTTCCTGGGTTATACAGAGTTTGCACATTATGCAATGTCAGTAGAGCAAAATGAAAAAATCAAAGTCTAGAAAATAGTCCTTTTTAGAGAAGAAACAGCTTGTTGGGGTTTTTTTATAATGTAATTTCCCTGCCCTATCCAGGACCAGGAAAGCTCTTTCCCCAGAGTACTTTCTGTTCAGAGGCTCTCTCCTAGATGGTGCTTCCTAGACGGTAAGTTCGTCTCCCTTCTCTTTTGCCTGGCATGCTGCTTGCTTCTGGTGTGCTTATGGAGGGTAGGTCTGAGTGTATTACTAGAGAAGGGTAATTGCTCCTTCTTGTTACCCTGAGCAGGTAAAAAAGGAGCTGGGTGTCCCCCTTTCCCTTCTCAAAAAATGAAACAGGCCCTTCATCTAGCAATCAAAATATCTGCTGTAGCTTTTTCACCCCAAAGAGAGGTGATCCCCTGAGGGAGGTTGGAAGTTTGGTTTATCAGTGTCTCTGCTGTGGTGAGCAGACTTTATCGCGTGCACTGCCTGTGCTCAGAGTGCAGCCAGTTGTGGCAATTCACTGCTGCTGGTAAGGCTGAGTTCTTCACCCTGGTTTCTCTGCAAGTGCTGTATTCTTTAGGCACTACAGTGTTTAGGTGACAGAAAGGTACCTCCCTTTCCTTGTAATGCTGCACTTCATGTAACTCCTTGGAGAGCTGCACTTGTATTTGACCCAGACTTTGTCAAAGCAGATGACTTATCTGGGCTTTACATCAGGCTCCAGAGCACAGGAATTAGCAGCTGAAATGGATGGCATCTGCTTTTACAAAAGCTTCAGCATGGTGAGACTTAAATTTTTAATGCTCTAAACAAAAATAAATTCTCCTTGGCAATTTCTAATCACCCTTCCTTGTCTTTCATGAGGGACATTGATAAAAGACATAGTGAGAATCTGTTTGGTTTTTGGAGAAAGCTGAATGGGTAGATGTGTTCAGTTTTGTCTTTAGTATTTGATATTCCTGTGCAGTGCCAAAACCTACAATGCTCCATCACTGTGCCCTTGTGTCAAAACTGCAGAGTGAATGAACCTGATTTCACTTACCCAAATAAATGCAAAGCGGATACAAAAAAAAAATCACATCTGATGAAGCACATTGTTGATGATAAATACTTTTGGGGTTAGTAATATGAATTATTTTGCAGTGACAAGATTCATAATACATGCTTTATTTAGTGAATCCCCCCTATTTTCATGTGTTTTTCATGAGTAGCATAAATTTCCCTTGAACATATTGCTAATTCAGAGTCAATATCTGTGGCCATGCATTTGATTTATAAAGAGCTCCCAAGCATATTATTGTTCTTCAGATTCAGAATTTGAATTAATCCCATTAGACCCATCAAATTCAGTATATGCTTGCTATACTCTCATCAGAACAAAGTAGCTTTTTCTGTCGCATATTTTAATGTAATCAATTCTTCTTATAAGACTGAAATCCATTTTATACATTTTTAAAATATTTATTTCAAGTTAATATTTTCAGTGACTGCTGTTTCATTAAGCCTTATCTTTAAATGCAGCATTTAATGGGATAGGAATATCACAGAATCATAGGAGATTAAGGGTTAGAAGGGACCTTAAAGATCATCTAGTCCAAACTCCCCCTGCCATGGGCAGGGCCACCTCTCACTAGACCAGGCTGCTCAAGGCCTTACCCAACCTGACCTTGAACACTGCCAGGGTTGGGGCATTCACAACTTCCCTGGACAACCTGTTCAGCTATCTCACCACTCTCACAATAAAGAATTTCTTCCTAATATTTAGCCTAAATTTCCCCTTTTTTCAGTATGTACCCATTACTCCTTGTCCCGTCACCATGGTTCCTGATGAAGAGTCCCTCTTCAGCCTCCCTGTAGGCCTCTTCAGATGCTGGAAGGTTGCTTTGAGTTCTCCATGCAACCTTATCTTCTCCAGGCTGAGCAGCCCCCACTTTCTCAGACTATCTTTGTCAGGGAGGTGCTCCAGTCCTCTTATCAGCTTCAGGGCCCTCCTCTGGACTTGCTTCAACAGTTCCAGGTCGTTCTCGTGTTGGGGGCAGCAGAACTGTACACAGCAGTCCAGGTGGGGTCTCACAAGAGCAGAGGGGGAGAATCCCTTCCCTTGACCTGGTGGCCACATTCCTTTTTACTGCAGCCCAGGACATGGTTGGCTTTCTGGGCTAAAAGCACACCCAGCAGGTTCTGCTGAGTTTTTCACCAGCCATCACCCCCAAGTCCTTCTCTGTAGGGCTGCTCTCAGTCACTTCTCCACCCAGCCTGTACGTGTGCCTGGTATTGCCACGGCTCCTGTGAGGACCTTGCACTTTGCTTTGTTGAACTCCACGAGGGTTGCACTGGCCCACCTCTCAAGCGTGCCAAGGTGCCCCTGGCTGGTATCCCTTTGCTTCTGCATGTTGACTGCACCACCCAGGCTGGTGTGAGCAGGGAACTCACCAAGGGCACACTTGATCCCACTGTCCCTGTTGCTGACCAAGATGTTGGTCACAGCACTGACCGAAGGGACACCACTCATATGGACATAAGGAATCTGCTTATGTTCTTGTGGAGCCGCTGTGACTTCCCTGATGCAGAGCTTGTGTTATGAGCTACTGATGTCAGTGCAGCCCATCTTGTCCATGCAGTTTTGCTCAGACTATTTTCTGCTGTTGTTTCTCTGTGTTGCAGCAACTTCTGCTGATCGTTTTTACCGCATTGACAGATCTCAGGTAAATCCTTATTTGGTTTTTGTTTCTACAGATTTTTTTTTTTTAAAGCTATGTTATATGCAGCTTAAAATGAATTATCTGCCATTCTTCCTGTGTATTGCAAAATGTTACTCATGATGTCTCATGAGAAGTAGAGAAAAAAATTCTGGGCTGTTTTTTAGTTGATCTAATTCACTTTGTTTCACTGATGGTCTGGTATCTGCTGACCATCTGCCATTCTGTTCACTACCAATCTGATGTACAGATCAGAATTTCCTTATCAAGTCTTACTAGGGGCATCTGTGTGGTACCAGTGTATTTGTATTTATCATTTCACTGATGTTTTTATGCACCAGAAGTCTTGATCCTGTGTGTGTGCACCATGAAATAGCTATGGAAGTTATGGTGTTGCTACAATTTGAGAATTATGAAAAGAGATTCATAAAATATTCCCAAGGAACCCCAAAACAATGCGTATCTCTGCTGGATTCAAACCTGTGGCATAGATCTGACAATCTGAATATATTTTCTAAAAGACACTGAAAATTTTACAAGGCTTTTGGTATTTCTGATTTGTAGCCAGAACAGGCCAATTAGTGGCTCAGCATTAAGTGCAAATTGTTGATTTCACACAGTGATTGTTTGTATCTGGTCCCCCTGAGAGCTGTGTAAACTGTTTCTGAATCACATGAACATATTACTGTTTCTTAGCAAAAGCAGCTGGTGCTTTAGTTCAAGCGGAAGGAGCTGTGACTTTAGTTTAGAGTTCCCAGGTTCAGTCTCTGCATGTAGCCACCATGGGACTTCTTTGCACACAGTCAAATAAATGCTTTGATGTTGTAATCTAACATTTGGAAGGCAGGGGTGAAGAAGATGCTGCTACAGATTAAACTAGGCAATGTGACTCTGTTTGGCTTATTCTGCATTTCTCTAATACTGTACTAATGGTCATCTTTAACTCCTATTCCTTCATCCTGTGTTTCTCTGGGGAAAAAATCAGTACTGTGTGTTGGTCCCAGCATACAAACAGTGGCAAATTTCCTGCCCATTTGCCGACATAGACACATAGACAGGCACACTCACTCACACTCAGTGGTTTTTTTTTTTGAAAGACAATGAACCTTCATTGTCAATAATAAAAACAAAGGACTGAGAAAGACAACTGTGGTAAAGGAGATGTGAAAACAGAATGTATAAGTGGTGGAGATCTGGAAGAGTACCCCCAAACAATGAAAAGTTCTGTCAACCATCATTGAAGAAGAGACCTCAGGTGTTGGTCCTCATTTCGAATGTGAACCTCAGCTTTTTGGGTAGATGTCCAGGTGTCATCAGAATGGTATACTCGTTGAGTAACAGCCTTTAAAGTGTTGCTGTGAGTGTGCAGCTTGGTCATTGGGAATCTTGTTTGGCTTGAAATCAATGACATATTAATAGGTGACTTCTGTGGCAATAAATAATAATAAATAAATAAAGTAAATATGTGTGTGTGTATGAGTACACATTCAAATAAAAACACACAGTCCCTTGAATATTCTTCAGAGACCCTGATGTGCACTCAGCTCACTCTAGGGCAGCTGGGTACTCTGAGAGACCAGTGATGCTGCAGGTTCATTATTTGTTGCTTCTGTCACTCCAACAGGAACATTTGCACTTTGTGACGGAAATTTCGCAGGACGAGATTTTTATTCTGGATCCAGAGATGGTAATGTCTCAGCAGGTGGGGACACCACCAGGAATGCCTGATCTGGTAGTGGAGCAGGCATCTGGGTGAGTGCTGCTGGCATCTGATTTTCAGCAGTTGTATTAGAGATGGGCATCTCTTTCCGGTCCCCTTTTCTGAAGGATTAGGAGATATGGGAGGGCAGGTATTAAGTAGGAACAAATCCAGCCGTGGTAATGACAGGCAGACAGTAGTGTAACATCTACTCTATTAAGCTTCCTGGAACACACAGCAGGAATAGTGGACTTCAGCACCTTTTAACCACCTCACACCACCTAACCCTAAATCCTGCCTTAAATCTCTAACAATTGAGTTACAAATTTCTTCTCTGAATGGTCAGATTCCACTGTGTAAGGCCCTGAAGCCCTTTGTGTCTAAGAACGATCATGAAGTGTCTCTGTTTCTTATCATCCTCTTGATGGATCAGAAATACGTCTATTCATCTTTAGGAACAGTTTTGTACTCATAGTGAATTAATTTTAACTTGCCATGGGCTGAAAAATGCTGGGACCCAATAAGCATAAGACAGCTTCAAAGTGGAGCTCACAAGGGGTGTGAATGCCTTTCTCTTCCTTCTTCTCTCCTTAGAATATCGGATCGGTGGAACCCTGCGGTTCGGAAGAGGATGCTGAGCGACAGCGGCCTTGGCAAGATTTCTCCCCACTACGAGGTACCTGACAAACAGAAGGACGCCAGCCAGACACATATGCTGCAGTAAGAGCCCTCTGCCTTTCTCTGCTTGATGATGCACTGTCACTGTCACCACAGACAGCTCCTAATGTGTCCTTTAAGCTTAATGAGTTGTCCTGACATTACAAATTGTGCTGAAATTGCAAATACCTTTTGCTAATTCTCTTATGCTTCTCCCTTCTGTTCTTCTTCTTTATCCATTATTTTATGTTCTTGCCTTTGTTTCGTTCTCTGTGGCACCCTGCCCTCTTAATAAACCTAAACCCAAGTATTTGAAAGAAAATAACTTATTTTGGATGTCTGAACTTCCAGCTAAGAAAATCTTGGCAACTGGTTAGGTGAACGGTCAAAACATTCACCCTCAAGGCAGCTCTGATGCAATGTGACAAAGCAGAAACCTCTAGAAGGGCTGCTTATTGTCAAAGATGTGGGTAATGGCTTTCATATAATCTTGAACCCTGTAGGATGGCTGTACAGTGGTTTTCTTTCTGATTATTCCTCCATGAAAGAAATTTTTACTGCCTTAGTACTATCTACTATGTTCAGATCTATTTAAAAATATCTCTTATTCTGCTTACCTATAGAAGTGGTTCTCACCTTTTTGGCTATTTCACTTTAGATTTTCGAAACCATCAGTAGATCACTACCAAAGATTAGATGGGAAACACCTGTCAGAACTCTGTGGCTGGCTTTGAAAGTTGTTTGTGTTTTGGGGTTGTATTCTCCCCACCCCCCAAGTATATAATGTATAATTATGTTTCTAGTTCTACTGTATCAAGAACCCTATGGGTAGGTTTTAAGACCCGTATAGTATAGTACAGCATAGTAGGTTTTAAAACCCATTTTCAGCATAGAAAAATTGGGAATAGTGACAATGTGGTCCTTTTTCAGGTTTTTTTTCTGTCAGGATGTGTGTCGAGGGGGCTGCAAGGTACAGGGCAGGCAGAGCCTACAGCTCCAGGGCAGGTGCAGGGTGGATGGCAGGCTGCATGGCCATGGGGCTACCAACTGGGAACTTTTCAGCTAGCTGAAAACTGCTGTCAGGGGGAGGTGTCATGGCAAGAAAGGGTGATCAAGGTAGCACTGCCAGGAGACAATCACCTGGTTTTCCCCCTGAGGGATTCTGGATCAGTTCTTGATACTTTTTGCAAAGTGAAGAAGGGTGAATTCAGGTTAATTTTTCCACAGACTGGAATGGCAGGGCCCAAAATCTGGACCTGGCAAAGCTGTGAGAAAAATGATAGTTGGACAGATTTAGGCAGTGTGAAGAGACGTGAGAACAAGTGGACTAATTTCTAATTGATAAGAAGAATGATTTTGTTTACACCAGCATGACTGGAAATGTTTGCTTTGCTGTAACAATTACATTTGGTAGATTTATTAAGTACAAGGTAAGCCAGTAGCATTGCTCAGAGTAAAGTGTCCCTGTCACTGCCTACTATAAGGAATTGTTTTCTTTACAGCTTCGCTAAACTTTAATTGATTTGGCTGAAATTTTTCATGCTAAGACTCAGTCTATGATTGATTTTTTTCCTTTTAGTAAAAACTTTAACAAAAAAGCCAGTTCTTTCTGAAGACAAGATTTGTGGGAAATGTGCTTCTTCAAATGACCTTCTTTCAAATAAATAAATCCAGTGGTTCTTTCCTGAGATGTGTTAGTGCTGGTAGTAGAATGAACTTCATTGGAATGAAATTTTGGAAGCTTGACATTTAGTAAAATGTCATCATAATACCAGGGAGATGCCTTCTGCTGTCTTGAAAATTACCCCTGAATTTGCCCTGCTGATGAGGTTGTTTGTGCACTTTGGAGACACCTCAGATTCAAGAGCTTTGCTTTCAAAAGTTTCTGTCTGTACATGCTCACGGAAGAGTTATGCTTCTCTGTGCTTAATTTGGGTTGCAGACCTGCCCACAGAGCTAAGGGAAGTGGGGCTGTGCTGCTCATTAGCTGATCTCCAGTAGCAAGGAGAAAAGGGATGCAGCAGTCGTGGTCAAATGGAGATGGGTCAGAAGAAGGTCTATGAAGGAACAAGGAAAAGAGGTTGCAAGAGTCAAAGGAGTAGAAGCAAAAAGGGAGGATGTGCAGGAACTCGGGGAACAGGGTTAAAGGATGGGAGCTGTTAAGGGCACAGAGGATAACCAGGTGTCTGGGGAGTCAGAATGGGAATAATGAAAAGGAGGAGGGCATGGGACACTGGTAGGTAAGAGATGAGTGAGGCAGACTAGGGGCATGGGGGAAGGGTCTGTGGCTGATTCTCTCCAGAATACAGAATTCTGGGTTTATGCAGGTTATTACACAAGTGGGAAAGTTCTGAAATATGTTTAGACACTTCCTTAAGTGCTACCAAGGTGGAAGGTGTATGGTAAATGAGTCAGGGGACTGCAGTGGAGGCAGCAAGGTGTTATTACAGTTAAGACAGTTGAATGATGCTCTGTGGGACTGGCTTCTCTTTTCAGAATCTGTGACAGAATTTCTGAATGGTGAAGATTTACAACAAACTTTTCTCAGGTGGCTGTTTCACCATGGCCTCCTCATTCTATGCATGTCCACTGTGAAGTGGGTTTGGTTACTGGGAGGCCATTACAAGGAGATTTTGAAAGTGTGTGGAGGGCTGGAAACTAAGCAATAGGCTTTCCATTGTCTCAGGTTGTATTACTGAAATGAATGGAAAGCTTGTGCCTGCTTTCCCAGCTGCAGAATACAGATAATATTGCAACCTCGCCTTAAAGGAGCACAGTGAGGGTAACTTTCATGGTCATGAGAAACCTGGATACTATGGGGAGACTGTCAGAGATGCTGAGCAGGACATTAATCATTTTACCTTCTGTGCACAGTTTTGGCAGTGTGGGAGAAATAAATCTTGAGGCTGTGTACTACCTGTACAGGAGGATGTCAAGCAGGTTTCTACTTAAACACTGAGGAAAGAGTCTAGTAGAGAAAATAGAGACTGGCAATGTGACTAAAAGTTGTTGTAACATTTGAGTGAGACAGGGATGCAGTACGATGCTCAGTGGTGTGAGATCCCAAATTTCCAAGCTTCTGGATGTTTGAATTTGCAATCTAAAAATCTCTCCAACATGGCACTTCAAAGAAAAAAACAAGTACTTTAGAAAGCATTATTATATTTTGGCTGCTGAAGTTGCTCACAGGTTCTTTGCAGAGATTTGTCCCTTCAGAAATTATTTTTCAATTAAAAGTTGAGAAAAGGATTTCAGCAAAATTCCTAGACAGGAATATGGCAGAGAACAGAGGGGACAATTCCTCCTATAAATAGAGCTCTCATGGATCTTCTAAGAGTCATCAGCATCCAATGCTTTATATCCAGTCAGAAACACTGCACAGCTCAAAATGCATTATCCTGTAGCCTCAGGCGAGTGACAGGAGACTTGGTATGAGACAAAGTGTCATAGCTGACTCACTGAGTGGTTTCTCAGTGGCCACTTTTCTCCTAAACAGGGGTTGTGAGTGAACCTCTTCAGGTGTTAGGAACAGATTAAACCACAGCTGGTCATCATATAGCTTCAGGATGCTTAGAGTGCATCTTTCATCACTCTATAAACACACTTAAATATGTGTATATGCATATATATATATACATACATATAAAACTTCTTTAAGATGAAGTAATTATTTCTGACATGAATAATGTAGCTAAAAATCAAAGTATGCAGGTAGAATGATCCCTTATAGTGTTTCAATAACTGAAAGCAGAGAACAGAATATGTGATCTAAAAATAATTATAATGTTAGGTGTTGCTTTTGATCACAAGCTATTTGGTTAAAGCATAATGTGAATATAATGGTTCTGAGGCAGGGGTCTTTCTGAGAGAAAAATTATGCTTTTGTTTTCAATTAACTGAGCTTCACATTATTTTCAGGTAGCTGTTGATTAATGGTATTTCATGTTTTGTTCCTTTTTTGATGGCTCTTTGATCTGTGATGAACTGGACAGGATGTGAAATAGTGTCTTGATACAGTAACCAGGAGCTGGGGCAGATTGTAGTTGAATAGGAACATCAGTTAGTGTGAACAGTGCAGAAAAAAATAAAGAAAAACACAGTGGGAAAACAATTTACTAGGACTAGAGGTGCTTGATCTTGAAAAAATTAAATATTCTGGTCTGACTCCACTGAAACAGGTAACTGGACTCTTCCTTTGTATGTGAGTGGGTTCATCTTATGATTAAATGGTGCAGTGAGATGCAGAAGACCTCACAGCTTGCTGTAAGTGTTTGTTGTTGGCCTTATATTTCTCTTCTTAGTTATGTTTGTCACCCTGTTATGTGATGGGGCTGGAAAATTGATAAAATAAAAACCCCAATGGCATACAAAGATGAAAAGGTGCCTATACCTCGGTAGAGGTTTAATCTACATCTTTTAATTGAAGTCATTAATTTTCCCACTATTTGGGGGAGTAACAAGCACTTTTCTAGCATCTGTCCAGCTGTGATGGCAATGTGTTTCTCAAGCTGCTAGCTGCAGATTCGGAATTGAGTTCATGGCTCATGAAGGGTGGGTGAAGGTTGGCCAGGATGCCATCTGGTCCTGTCAGGGAGAGGAATAAAAAACGCCTGTAGGTGCTGGAAGATGGCTGCAGCCCTTTCCACTAAATAGACATTAATTAGCTAGTTTTACCATCCAGGCGTTGCTTTATGAAGCAGTAATAGCCTAGTTTCTCAGAGGGAAGAAGAAAAAGGCTAAATGCCAAGTGTTTAACAGCCACAAGAATCTGATCATTGCCCAGGAAATCAGTGTGACACTGCAGATGTTATGAGGTGGTTTAGGGTATTTTTTAAAGAGAAATCTTTGTGTATTACAAGATGAGAAGAGCATCAGGGATACAAGTTTGCATGCAGAAAGGAGAAAGAATGCTCATTAAGTGAAACTTTAGAAAATATAATCAGAACAAGAACTGCCTAGTGACAGTGAATCTTTAAAATTTCAAAGGTTGGTAAGGACTTGAGAAATCCAAGGGTTTTCCCAAAAAATATTGCATTGGAAAACTCAACATCAGCTCCTAAATAGGTGGAGTAGTCTGCCCTACTGTTTTTGATAGCAAAATCTGAATTAATTTTCAGGTTTGGATTTAGTTCAAGCTGCATTTATAAAATTACACTGCAAGAGTGAAGTGCATGTGTCTTCATCAGGTATTTGTACACCTGTAAGAATTACTTTCCATTCTGCAGATGAAGCTCCATGGGTACTGATTGCTTTCAAGCAAATCTTATTTTAGTGAAGGCATAAATCACCATCACCTTTATTGTACACTCCTGTGTAGTCCTTATAATAGGACTAGAATATAACAGAGTGAAAGTGTCTGTTTTTTGCTCAACTCTCCCTTTTCTTTGTCTTCTGTTGTCTTGGATACTTTTACAAATAGCTTGTAAGTCATCTCTCTCACTACCTGAAAGTGGAGCATGAGAGATTTGCCTAAAGCAACTCTCTGCCTCTCGCTAGGGAAGTGATGTCAAAAAGGAGGGCTTGTCAGTGGAAGGGAAGATGTAGACTCAAAGAAGATGGAAAGTATTGTAAAGAGGATCTAGAATTATTCAGAAGAAGGTAAACATGAATTAAATAGGGAAAGAACTTCAAAGAAAGCAAAGAAGAAAAAATTACAAGAATACAGCAAATGAATAAGAAATGGTTTGGAGTGAAAGGAAGTTCCCTAAGTGAGACTGAGTGTGAAAAAAGTGATGAATTTTGGTGTGGGGTCTAGTCCTGTATTTTTAAAGCTTTTACCATTTGCCAGCATGATGCAGCCACAACACTTAAAATTGTATGCACATCCCAGATAGAGGCTACAATTTATCCACCATTAGGTAAACCTTTCTTCAATTGCTGCTGTAAATCTTCCCTTACCCCCATGTATGAAGAATTCTTTGACAAGGATGGCACCTGTTAATTTTGTTCCTCTAGTGCACAGGTGTGGTAAACAATGTAATGTATTTTAAGTTTCTGTTGTGAATATAATTTCTCTCTATATACATCAAGTTCTTAGCCATGTTCATTGTTTTGGGAGATTTTCAGTGGGGAAAAATGAAATAATTATTTAGGGACTCCTGGCCGTGTCTGATTAGTAGAAACACCTTGACTCAACTGTAGAAGAAAGGCAGAGTTGGGAGAGGAAATCAATGTTAAAATAAGAGAGGATGGAGAGGAATGCTCATACTAAAATACCTTTGCAAAGACTGGCCTGCATGAAATACGCTCTTGGTTTATCCTGAGTGGGTTAAACATGAGAACAGCTGCTCTTAGCTCAGGATTCAAGAGGCTTTGTGCTACTTCAGCTGGAATGGTACCATCTCAGGGATGCTTCTGGGCAGGGAAAGATCCTGGCGTTTAGTTCTGATGTCTGAAGGCACAAAAGCAGGATGAGGGAAAGTGTTGCCACATACAAGCCCTGCCAGATCAGGGGACGAGCCATGGCTTTGTGGTAATTGCACCCATTGGACCTGAGGGACCTTTGCAAACAACAAGAATCAAATGGTTCTGGAACTATTCAACACAAACTTTCAGCAACTTCTGGTGTCACCTTTAAGTGACTGCATACAGGCAAAACCTTATTTAATCATCTCTTCCTCTGTTTTGATTAGTAGAATTTCTATGTCACTACTGTCAAGTCTGGCCTTATCTACCGAGAACTGGGCTGTAGAAAATTCGTGGGTTTTACTTAAAATTTTCTGCAACAGTCATTAGTAATTGGTACTTACACATCATCCTGTCAGCCCCAGCCCAGTAATACTGAGCTTTAAGATACAGCTTTTGCTTCTGCTCTTGTTAACCACAATTGGGAAAAGAAGAAATCAGAATTTGGTTTAGATTTGCATGTCTATGACCATATTGATGTATGTGAATGAAATGCAAAGAGTGAAGAATGAAGTCTCCAGCCTTTGCTGCTGAGGCACCCAGTTACTAAGGGGTTTTAATAACAATAGGCACATCTGAAGTGGGTTTGGGCATCTGCCCCTTCGATAGATGGCAGAAATAGAGCACATCCTGTACTGTATCCTGTACAGTGTTTTTGTTTCTCATCGGTACTTATTACCAATACATTTTATCATTCTGCATTTAGCTTCCCAGAGTGGATTGGGTGGGATTTAACTTCCTCTTTTCTCACCAGCCTGCTGCCTCTTAATGGCTTTTGTGGCATCTCAACACCTGATGCACAGCGGAGGAAATTCACCCTGCTGACAAATTATTTTGACAGACAGTGACATGCAAAACACTCCCACACACGATGAGACTATAAATCAGCTTCTTTAGAGAGATCTTGCTTCTTGACTGGCATCCCACTTTCCAAAAGGGAAATGCAAGCAGCCCAGCTCTCCTCTACTCCTTGGGGCAACTTCAAGCAACAGAATGCACATGCACTTGACAAAGGAACCATCTTACTTGAATGTTAAAAAGTCAATTACCACCTATCTTGAAAATGCTTCTGAATATTTCCAGTAGACAAAGGGGCAAAGCCAAGTTTTCCTCATGGAATGTAAGTTTTTATTTTGGAGTGCATTTAAAGGATAAAAAATGATGTTGTCAGAGAACAGATAGCTTGGTTTTCTTTAAGTGGTTTACCTTAACAGATATTAATCTGCTTTCCACTCTCTGGCTGATAGCCAAGACTGAAGCAGTAGAGTCTCTTTTCTCTTTTTTTTTAACAACTGTGTTCTTTTTTCCACCTTTGCTTCCATCCTTGTTTACCTACTTTTAGTCCTGGGTTTGCAAAGCAGAATCTTCACTGAGAAGTGAAACAGCTTTACAGCAAAGAAGACAGGAATGTATCAAGAGAATAACTTCTCATAATCTTGTTTTCTTTTTGCCTGGGTAAAAGCAAATGACATTTGATAATTTAATTTTTAGGGCCTACTGCTTTCCGTGCAAGCTTTGGACATGTGGTAACTGTACCTAGCAGGAGAAGAGTAGCAAAAGTAGATCTGACAATGCCACTGTAGAATGTGCATTATCCCTCTCTCCAGCTTTGTGGAGTGGAAACAGCAGACCTGTGGTCTCCAGTGACATTAAAGGCACTGGAAAAGGGGATGAATGGGTTTACTATGGTGATAAAGGATGATTGGCAGAAAGATATATTCTTCTGGGTATACTTTAAGCACTGTTATAAATATAGGTTGAATATTCTCCAGCATGGCAGACTTACAATCCAATCAAGGTCAGAAAAGTAGTGTACCTTGTAGTTTTAGATATGTGTGTCTGCATTTGTGTGTACTTCTTACTCATTTATAAGAGTTGAAGTAAGAAAAAAACCAACCACAACAACAAAAACCAAACCCTAATCCTGCCAGTCCTAATTTTCTTAGCACTGCACAGGAATAGCAAGCCTGTGTCCATGTGCTCTGTCCCTGCCATAAGGAGCTGCCATCTGCTTGGAGAGGAGACTGGTTCTTAATGTGTTCTCACTCAGTACCAAGCTGTCTTATCAAAGCCAAAACTAGCAAGCTTCAGAGCCTGGGTAAGAAACACAGTCTTGTACATGTGTTACACACACATTGGGCTACATACTGTGTTCAAGCTTTCACACTTGGACATCTCATAATATGCATTCAGACTGTGTTTATATTCCTGTTCATATCCCTACATTCTGGTTTAACAGGCTTTCAAAGAGAATAGAAATATAGTTTGGTAAAATAGCTGCTCTAAACTATCACACAGAAGCACTACTTTGCCCAAATTGACTGTGTTAGACACAAAAAAGCCAAACCTTTACATAATTCTTCAAATTCTTCATGTTTGTATTTCTACTGTGGCTGAAAACTGGGAAATGTCAAAAATACCATGCAACAAAAAGCTAAAGACAAAGGATAGTTGTGTGAAAATAGGTCATCTTTTGAGGTTTGCAATGGAATATTTTAGACCTGCAAAGTTTAGTGTTTGGGTGAGGCTGGGAATGACATTCTGACGTGAGCATTCACTTAACTCATGGAACAAAAAGTGAGATTTTTTCACTGGGGCTGCTTGGAGAGTTCATTGCTTCCCAAGTTGTGTGTCTTGGCATGGCTGCTCTGCAGGGAGCTGGCCTTTCCCTTCCATGTCCAGGGTGAGTGTCTGAGTCCCCTGGCTCTGGGCTTATATGTCAGGGTGTAGGAGGTACAGTGCCTCTTTATCATGCCTGCCAAAGGACTTGGGTGAGCAGAGAAACTTCTGAAAGCTTAAAAACATTCAAATTGTCCCTGCTTGCCTGCTGCTCCTCTGCACTAGGGAAGGAGCACTAAAACCCACAGCTTTGTCTTGGTAGCTGAGACAGCGAGAGTGTTTAGCAGTGCTGGCACAGAGGTGTGTGCATGGGAGGGAAGTACATGGGAAGCAGGGCCATAACATAGAGCCTTGCTGAGGTTCCTGGCAGTGCTGATGCCCATGGGCAAGCAGGGACAGATGGACCTGGCTAAATTATGCCAAGAGCTGAAATCAGAGAGCCAGAGGTGGCTAGGAGCCAGTGTAACCCTGACTCCTAGATTCCTGTTTCTGTGCCAAGCATCTAAAAGTGCAGCACAAAACCAAATCTGAAATTCCCATTAGAAGTTTTGCTCTCCATTAGTCTATAGCAGGAGTCTAAATGGCTCAGTAGTTCTGCTCTGCCTAGGATCTGTGTGTTATGCATATTAACTAAGGTGATTTTTAAATTTTTAGATTATTTTTTAAAAGATGGCAGCAAAGTGAGGGTTTCTTAGTGCTTAGCACTCGTTAAAAATCAGGCCACTTATTTTTTAACAATTGCAAGAATCTTTTTCTGAGGGATTAATGTGTTTTAGGAGCAAAATACTGTTTCTCAAAAGTGACTGGTTTGCATTGTTGTAACAAACACACCATTTAGGGTAGTTTCTGGATTGTTTAGAAACTCAAAGTGGCCTAAGATTATTTGGGTAGTGCCTCAAGAAACTAAGCAGCTGATGTGCTTCACCTGCATCTAGCCTGAGGGCCAAGTGGAGATGTGTCTTATGAACTAGGTTATACCTGAGGTGCTTAAAATGAGGCTGTCATGGCATTGTGCTTAGCAAAACAATTTCTTTCTCTGGGTTAAATAAAAGTTAAAGTCATAACAAAGTGACCTCAGCTTTAATCTTTTCCTGGAAAAAGTAGAAGTGCACTCATTTGTTGTTGAGGAAAAGTCAGATGTTTTGTTACCTAATAGATATACTTTTATTTTCATGTAGAATGCTAAGGAAGTGCATAAATGTAGCCACTTCAGCTCCTGTTCCAGGTCTTCTTGACAATCAAACAACATCCAGTCCCTTGACATTCAGTTTGCTGTTTCACTAAGGCATTGCATGGTGTGCCTAGATCTCACTTTCTTTTAGGGTTAGAGCCACATCAGCTACCGCCTTTCCTTTGCCTTTTGACTCCCAAATTCATCAGCAAATTGTCAGGTAGGTCAGTGAGGATTTGGAAGATTTAATTAGAATCTGGAAATGGAAGAATAGCATTTCAAAGAAGCTGGGATAAGGCCCTCTTCAAAATAATTTTCTTGAATTCTACTGAGATATTTTGGTGCTATGTGATGATAATAAAAAGAAAGGCTAAGTATTTAAAAAAGCACAAAACAAAAAACCAAATCCAAACAAACTGTGATCATCCTACAGTGATCCTGCTGCTCATTTGGAAATACCTTCTTTTTCAAGTAAATACCAAGCCAGCTTGCTCAGGTCATGTTTTGAGGTAGAACCATCTTATTCAAGATGAATTCATAGAACATTTCTCTATCCTTCTTCTCCTTTTTAAAAATTCACACTAGGCATGTTTGGGTTTATATCTGATTTTGTAATAAAATCTTCTATTTGCTTTTTAAGCAGCAATTCCCAGACAGCTCCTCTGGGTGTCAGTACAGCTTCAGGTATAGCTGCATTGCGTTTTCATTAAACCATTCCACAGTGGACAGAGGAGTGGTAAGAGATAAAAAGTTAGACAGGAGTGAAAAAAGATATGTGACAATAAAAAGGGGCACTGCCATGCCTGTGACCCAGCAAGGAACACATCTGAGCTGCCCTGGTTTCCCTAAGAAGCACCAATTACATTCCTGTATGTTGGACTGCATGTGAACAGCCTGACTGCTCTGCAGGTAGAGACTGAGACTGCTGGAGGAAGTTACAGAGATGCTAGAAGGAATACTGATCTTTTCCTTTAGCAGAATTAGGAAAGAATATTCTCTCTAGGTTGTTGTTGCAGGCTACAGGACATGTCCAAACAGATTTCTGCAATCTAATAAATAATTTGAATGGAATTAGATTCAGGGAGCATTGCTGGCCAGCATTTTCCCATGTGTGTGAGACAGTATGGACATTGGCTGTGAGAAATATTTGAGAGGAAAGAATGACAGGAAAAATGCGGTAGTAAACCCAGAAAGCTTTGTAGAGAGATTTAAAGAATTGCAGAAAAACATGGGTTGGGAAGGACCTCTGAAGTTCATCTTATACAAATCTTCAGAACAGATCCAGCTAGAAGAAGTTCAGAGCCTTTTCCAGATGAGTTTTGAATATCTGCAAAACTGGAGATTCAACAATCTCTTTACACAGCCTGCTCTTCTCTTTGATCATCCACATGGTAAAAATTTTTTCCCCTAACATCCCGTCTGAATTTCCCATGTGCCAGCTTGTGACTGTTGCTTCTCCTTTCTTCATGCAGACTCTGTCTTCTCTATACTTTCCTGTTAAGTAGTTGAAGGCAGCAATTAGATTTTTCCCAAACCTGCTCTTCTTACTGAACGAATTCAGCTTCCGTAGCCTCTCCACCTATGCCCACGCCATCTCTGCAGCCCTTTCTGGAACTCAGTTCACTTTGTCAACATCTGTCTTGTTCTGAAGTCTTCCAAGCACTGAGAAGAGAGTCAAAAATCACTTCCATCTACTTTATGGCTCTGCTCTAGCAAATACAGCTCAGCATGTCATCAGCCCTTGCTGTCTCAGGGAACTCTGCTGACAGATGTTCAACTTGTACTCTGCTAACATCAGGAACCCTTTCTGAAAAGCTGTTTTCAGCTGTTAGACAACCCAGCCTGTCTTGTTGCATGGATTTACTCCTCCTGAAGTGCAAGACTTTGAATTTGCCTTTGCTGAACTTGCTAACTTGCTGTACTTCTCCAGCCTCTGATGGTCACTCTGATCTGGGAATGTATAGGGCCAAAGTGAAAGTATGGGGAAGGTCTCAATAATTCTTAGACTTTTATTTTTCATCAAGTGCCACGGCAGAAAATGGTGATGCCCAGACTGAGCATTATCTGGTCAGGGACCAGGAAAGCAAGCAGTTCTGCCTTTCTACCAGTAAAATGATGCACTGTCTGCAGCTGGGACTGCAGGGGACTCACAGTCCCAGAGGTATTGGTATAAATTGCTGAATGAGAGGGTTTCCTCACCTATATTTAAAAAATACTTGATGTGCTAAAAATTTTCTTCATTTGCAATCAGGATATGTGAATAAATCCTAACAGGGATGCCACTTTTGATTCTGAAGAGATGTACATTTAAAATGAGAAGGAATGGGTTTAATTTGACAGCTCTTCCTCTCCCCTCATCACAGGCAGCTGTTGTCAGACTGAATTAGAAAGTGTGAAGAAATACATTCCTTAAGCAGGAAAAAAGTGGAATGGTCATAAACCCCAGTAGAATTGCTGCATAGAGATTGTTATTTGGCCTTTAAATATTAAATGGCTGGTTTTAAATAGGCCTGGTGCAGATGGTTTCTGCTGCAGGTTTATTGATTAAAATAGCTGCTTTACATTAGCTCCAAGTTTGTTTCTCCAGAGGCTTTTGTCTTCATGAATAATGTACCCATTGGCTGAAATTTTGTTAGAATTCATCTCCTGGAGGCTGGCTGTATCTCTAGGTTCCGAAGTCTCAGTTGACTAGGCTCAAAATTGTGACAGTCCCTGCACTTCCCTCCTTAGAAATGAATATTCCTTCTTCCACCCATCTAGTGCTGAACAAATCTAGTGCTTGCACATTGGAGAGTTCACTTGGAAATAGTCTATTTGGCTGTTTGAGAGAGGCTTGTATGATACTGAAGGTTGCCTTGGCTATATTGAGGATTAGATTTTTGCAGCAGTTCATCCAAACCCTGTGAGTGGAAAAATTCCAGTGAGCTTTGGAGCAGACTGTGAACTTGGAGGCCTGTCATGGTTTTATGTGGGCAGGTCTCATGCCTTCAATATTGTAAGTATTCCAATTTGCTGGATGCAGCTAGTGCATCTATGATCAGGCTTTTTTTACACCATTTTTATGGCCTTTTTATGCATTTCTAAATATGTGTACCTTGATTTCTGGAAGATGCTTGTGGATTTTCTGTTAAGCCTAAAGGTTATTGCTTTGCTTGCGTAAGGGGTGGTGGAACAGACATTGCACAGCTTCCCCTTGCAGGCTGAGGCTTGCAAATTCTGCTATCCCTCTGAGCTGAGTTTGCCACTCTGCAACAGGAGAACACTGCTGCTGGACCTATAAGAAAGGAGGGCTATGAACAGCATGGAAAGCAGAGCTGATAAGACCTTTCTTGATAACACACTTCTCCTCCTCCTCCCTTCTGATCCTCTTCCCTATCACAGAAATATTTGTCTTTCCTTTAACTATCTGCTACAACAATAGCTGTCTGTAAAACCAGAGCAGGAGGAAAGTCAGATTAAAGCCTTTGGTGAAAATATGTGAAATCAGGCTCCCCTGTCTCATTTATGCTTGGGAAAATAAATATCATTGTTAGTAGAAGAGCTAATTGAATCTTGTGACTCTGGAAATGCAGCCAGTCACAGACAATCTGGCATGCCTTTACTCTCTTGGGGAGATGGTTATGCTTTCTTTCTACAAGTTAATTTTACACCAAGATAAAACCAGAAGAAAAACCCAGTTGATATGTGTGTGTATGTATATATATATGTAAAGAAAAAAGTTATTCCATTCTGAAATGGCCAAGAACAGGATATTGCAGTGCCTGAATCTTTTCCTGAAGATTCTTTCTGTTTTGTTTAACCAAATGAAAATCTCTTCAAGATGTCATTTGGCAAAGTGTTTTGACCCAGGTGAGACCACAGATCTTGACAGTATATTAGTTTTCCTGAAGTATCTCTGACTTGTGTCTAATTTTTTTTAAGGCATGGAGGCTGTGAAGATGATAACTTGCTTCTTTATGACAGTAAAACACATAGCAAAGATCATACTGGGAGGGTAGCTGACAGGCACTAGACAGATGGTTCCTGTGTGGATGTTAGCAGATGAGAATCCTCCCTTCTTGGGACACCTGTCTGGTGACCAGTGCTGCCACAACATATCTCTCACACTTCTTACAGACCTGAGAGAAAGATGTGTGACCGGAAATATGAGCATCGACTGGATTATTTCCTGTCAGGAATGCCCCCTGTGGCTGTGGAGTGAGTGTGTGTGGCTGAGAGCAGGTCATTAGGCTTTCTCTCTTTCCTCCCTTAGAGCCTGTCAAAGGCATGGGGTGGACGAGTCAGTGCACAAAATGCCCAACACTGTTTAGTGTGGAGGTTTCTGCAGTCTCACTTCCTTCCACCATAGCTACAAGCAAGACTCCCCTTGGTGTAGTTAGGACAGGACTTGAGCAGTTAGGAAAGCCTCCCCCTTGCTAAAATTGCATGGCCTGGAATTGTAGGAGGATGCTGAAAGTCCTCTCTACTCTTTGCCAAAATACTTCGTGTCAGTAGTGGAACAAAGAAAGCCCAGTTTATTGCGGCTGATCCTTTGGTATCTCCAATGGTGGAAGCTCTCGTTGAGGCTTTTCCTGTGGCTGGGATATTCAAACCCTTTCTTTGTGCCTTTGCTACTACATCAGAAAAGTTAAGCTTATGCTATTGTTTTTCCTTGTGAAAGCAGGAATTGACTCTCTAACTCCTCTGTTAACAACACATGAAGTGAGCCAACAAGCTCAGATTTTATAAGGGTGAGACAGAGAGGTGCATATATACGCGTCAAGATACTGATATAAACCTGATGAAACTGATATAAATAAGGTTATATAAACCTTATTTTCTCAGGATATCAGGCTACACAGTTACCTGATGGATCCTTTCAAATAAAAACACTCATAGTAGCATCAGTAGTAATGTTAAATTTCATACAGGCACTGTATTCAAGACATACAACAAAACAAAAAGACAGTAATATGTTAAAAAATAGATATTAATTTTAGGCACACAAAATATGCATAAACACGTTTTTCATCCTTTCCTTCAATCAATGCTTTAATTGAGAAGACATTGGTATTGTAATAGTGTCTCTTCTGTTGTTGATGCTTTAAGGAACTAACGACATCTGTTTTCCCAAGCATAAAGAAGCGCCAAATTGTAGGATAATCTGTAATGTTTATTTTATTGTTTCAAATAAAGAACTGAAAGGTGATGAGACTGGGCAATTAAGAAACAAAACAAAGGAATAAGCTCTGCTGGTGCAGTGGAATACTGCATTACCAATGCGGGGGCAGTCAGGATACGTGAGCTAAGGAACCTGGCATGACACTTGCGTGTGAAAATATTTTCAAGTATGTAAAATTTGCACCACTTTTTATGACCCATTCTGCACTGTTTAACCTTGTAGGAAATACAGTGTGTTGAATTTTGATCTTCAGAAGGGTTTCTGCTAGGAGTTAAGGACAAAAGTCTGTAACTAACTGGTCAAAGCAGCAGGACAGTTCTAGTGTTGCCTGCTAAATCCTCTGGGTTACCTGCATTCCTGTTGTATTTCCACACACATGGCTGAATGGTCAGGGCAGAGCTGGCCTGGCTGGCAGCAGAGCAGGATACAGGCTTAGGATGTACAGCAGCAATCAGAGCCTTTAATGGGAGTAGAGGATTAATTAATTCTGATCCATACAGACACATTGGCTTCTTGTGCAGTCAGAATCCTAATTAGGCAATCAAATTTTTTCCTTTCACAGTGACCATTGCTCCAGCTGTGCTCTAACTCTTTCCTCTCTTTATTTGCAAATCTCTCTCTTTTTTACAGCAAAAGAAAAATTACATACTTTGGCAGGAAAGCTTCCTTCTTTTCTTTCATTTTTTCCTGTTTGCATCTACATATTTGCATATCTGCTTCTGTTGTTCTATAATCCCTCAACCTTCATTTTCAAACTCTTGTTATGAAATGAGATCATGGCTCCTTCCTCAGCTCCTTTATTCCTCTAACCCAGGGTTCCTTCCCTTCTTTTCCCCCCTCCAGCCCTCAGCCCCTGCTGACTCAGTTAAATATACAAGTGCTCTTTTCCCCTTTGTTCCTTCTTTTCCCTTCACCCCTCTGCGGCTGCTTTTCTTATGTTGGCTTTGATCTGTTTGCTGGCAACACTAACATTTTTAAATCTTTTCTAATTTGTTATTTTTGTACATTTTTTTGAAATTATATATCTTGGAAAGGAAACATGGGTTGCCCCATTCACTGCAGGGACAAACTCATTGTTACTTGGGTGGGAAGACTGTATATGCAATTGAAATCTGTGCTGGGAAGTGCTGAGGAATGGCCCAGTCCACTGGACTGTGTGCTGTCAGTCTGGTCTAAATAATGAAGGTACACCCCAGATTCAGCTGTACAGTTAGCCTCAGTTTTGCTAAGCCACGCTTCTGCATAAAAGGGAAAAATGGAGGGCCAGTACTTCAGTGTCTTTATGTTCCTTTGTTCTGGGTGGTGACCAAAACCATAAGGAGTGTGATCCTTAGTGATGGGAACTGGACACAAATCCCTGGAATCACTGAGGTTCTCCTCTTTATCAACAGGGACACTGAGAGGTCACATGTGTTTTATAACCCTTCACTCTCTTGGGGTATTATCAGAGTCCTAACCCACTGGTTAGGGTATCCTATAACTCTTGTGTTGCTGCTGGTATGTTGACTTTTTCTGTACCTACATCTGTCCAGATGCTTTTTTTTGATCTGTTGTATTACTTCTGTGAAGATGGTGTGAATTGTTATTAATTACAACTACTGTTTTATGCTAACCACTACACTGACTTGTGGCAAAAAAAATGGCCACTGTAATGACTCTTGAGTTCCTGCCAAGATGTAATTTCCTTGACCACCTCTAGTTGTGAGGTTTTCTCCTGGCAGTGACAGTAGCAGATGAGTTTCTGCCAAGTATCTACAGACAGTCTTGGCATCAATCCTCATGAACATGGCTCCATATGGTCACTCTGGCCTGCAGAACCTGCTGCTAGATGGCCTGTTCGGCTCTATTTCTTTTTTCTTTCTTTTTTTTTTTTTTGTCAGGTGCCTCTCAGTCCTCTCTTCTAAGGAATAAGGAAAAAGACTTCAAATTACTCCATATCCCATTCCCCACACTGAGACTGAACTTTATTTGTGATCTTTTTTTACCAAAGATTGACTGCATTTTGTTTTATTCCAGGTCACCGGTTTCTTCAGAAGATCAAGGTAAGATCTGTTTTATAGATACTAACAGCATATTAAAAATGAGACCAAAGACTAGCGAGTAAGCTCTGTTTTAACCCAGTTGTGGTGGAGAAAAATGTTTTTATAAAAATGAAACTTTGATGTTGATGAAACTATGTTCACCCCTTGACATTAAGTGCTTGATCATTTAGTTAGTTTAATTGGGACTGACAGAAGTTGAGTCATTTGTAAAATGAATCTTGCTTAATCAAATGGAACTATTGCAAGAGTTTACAGTTTATTCATCCAACTGTATAGAGCTTCACCCATGGAAAATTGTGTGGCTGAAAGGATCATGCATGTTTTTTGTAAAGATGAGAACATCTTTCATGACTCTCATAGTACAGCATCTTTATTTCTGAGAGGTGAGTGTATTGTGCTTTAAAAGCTTGAACACACATTATCTTGGGTTACCAACAGAGTCATTTTGGTAGGACAGTATGGAATTTAGTGCAGCTAGGCTCTTCTACATGGAAAAGTCTCATGGCTTGAGTAGCAGGACTTGCAGGTTATGCCAACATGGTTGCCCTGAAGGAGACTTGAAGGATCTGATCTTTCCCTATGGACTAAAGAGGGAGTTTGTGGTGACAAGGTGCTTAATAACATGGTAAACTTAAGTCCATCTTAAATTTAATCACACTGCAAAGGGGTGGTAATTGCACTGCCAGAGTTGCATAAGGAATAAGGAACAAAAAAAAAGGGAGACTGACTGAGAGGAGGAAGTCCATCATGTGGCTCAGAACTGGGAATACTATTTTGGTCCAAAAGAGAAATATCTATTTTCTTCTGGCATCCAGTTCGTATGCAGTCCTACAGTCAGCAAATTTTCTGGCCAATACCGTAAGTATTACTTAAGAAAGGTCCACATGGGAATAGTAAGGACCGTTGCAAATGGAGCTGTAAGTGGGTCTGAGTCTGGAAGTGTGTCACTGAACTATGTTCACTTGGAGTGTGGAGTGACGAGTTAGGTATCAACCTACATTGTCTTTGGCTCCAGCCAAGAGCTTTTTAGTCTAGTATAGTGGATGTCAAATGTATTGTCATCAACAAATTCTCTTCCATCTCCTTGACAAGTTCTTTCTCAGTAAAGAAAGTTGTAAAGAAAGCCATAAAAATGGACAGACACGCAAGACCAAAGATCTATCTGGCCTATCTAGTCCATTCCTGGCGTCTGGCAGCAGCGGATCCCATGACAAATAAAAGTATGAGACTGGCAGAAGCATACAGGTTTAATTTCCTGGTGCACCCTATTAGATTTTTGTGATTTACAGCTCATTGATTTTGTGAACCAGATGGAGTTTTCCTGTTTAATAGTTCCTCTGCTTTTTACCATGACTGCAGCTTCCAGCATGCAGTACAGGACACTTGTGAGAAGTTAACAGTATACCTCATGTCTCCATCTCTGAGAAGAGATTTGAAATCATTAGGGTCTAATATACTATTTCAGGACCTGGATTCGAGCTGCATCTCAGTGCATAAACTTGTTAGTGATAGACTGCTCTTGCTTTTTCATTTCCCTTGCATTTATTCTATTGCTTTATCTTCATCTATTAATGGAGCAACAGACGGTGTGTATGCATTTCCTTGTGTATCTTTAAAGGTTTGTATTTCATGCTGTCAGAATGCTTTCCTTCTTTCAACTATTTTTATACTATTCTAGTTTTTCACAAAACCTTCCTGTTTGCCATCTACCATCTGCTGCCACGGTTTGGCTTTTCAGGTTTGATCAACATCTCTGAATAGCCTCTTCTTCCTTGCTTCCTTTTCTCTCACAAGCAAGCTCTTCTGAAATGCAGAGTGAAAGGCCTTGACCAATTAGTGACATGATAGTGCCAGTTATTAGAAGTTTCGTGACCATGGAGTATCCAACTAGGTTTGTCATCCATGTAAGTAAGTAGGAGCTCCTCTCAAGCACAAAAGATTTCCCATTCCCCAGTGACTTTTCAGAAAGAGGGGTCCAGTACTTGGATTTCCTCTATCCCACCATGCCAGCTACAGAGCATGGTAAATGGGCACAGTACTAAGAAGAAAATGTGATAAAAGTGCTGCAGCATAAGCTCTTTAGAGCCTAGAAGGTTCTCAGTCTGCTGAGACTGCATGTGTGGAGGCATCTCAAATTAGCCTTAGATCTCAAATCCCTTACCTAAACAAAAAAGAGAGGCTCCAGGAGAGAGCTGAAAACTTATCTCTGAATTTTATAGTGTTTATGCAGATGTCTCCTGGCATATTGTTCTTGGAGTATGTATCTTGGAATCAGTTTTGAGACTTACATGTTCATTAATAGTCAGTACTCAACTGCGTACCTATTCAATATGTTAAACACTCTTTTTTTTTTTTTAGTAAGGTAATAATGCTTTGGGCTACACAGTGAGGAAACATCCAACTGT